>NC_069659.1:294524575-294827675 GCF_027244095.1 Hemicordylus capensis
TACACCACACTGGCTCTCCGAATGTCCAAGATTTGAGATAGTAAAAAATAGTAATTAATAGTAAATAAATGAAAATAATATTCCCACTTCAGCTGTGCATTTCCAAAATATTAGATATCAGAATTTTACTGCAGACCTTTAAATAACAGAATAATAGAGTTGGAGGATGTCTTGTAGGCCATCTAGTCCATCCACCTGCACAATGCAGGAAATACGCAATTGGCACTGCCAGTGGTTTGAATTTTATCCTTGTTGGTCCTTGAGTTCTGCACTGCATCCTTCTTCTTTAATCTGGTACAATAGTTCATGGGATGTCTTATCCTATGAAAGTGCCTACACAGTAGTAGGTGCAGCTGCAGGGTACTTTTGCCCGGTATTAATGCCATTGGTTCACTTCTGAATTCCTAAGTAAACCATACTTCCCAAACCAAGGCACTCCTACATTTTTTCTCTTTGTCCCATTTAAGATTCATCTTTCTAGTATGGTGCTTTCAAATGGGAGGTGATACAGCATAACTATCTTGCCTGGTGCAGAAGAGTGTTTAAGTACGGTGTATAACCCTCCATGTCTGCATTACTTGCCATTGCCTTCACTGTGTCCTACTCTCTCAAGTCCTTGGAGAAACCCCTTGTCAATTCCATTTGAATAATGAAGACCTTTTTTTCAGCGATTCTGGAACAATTTGGGGAAGAGCAAGTTTCACTCTTGTCCTGTCCTTTTAAAGCTAAATACTACCGTGGACTCTAGCAGAGATGTGCAAACACACATGCCCTCTTTATTCTAAACAAAGAAGACCCATCTCTGGAGCAGCAGTAATGGTAGTGGCAAGAGAAAGGGGTGGAAGGATGAAGTTCCCACAACTGCAGCTATGATCAGCCTTCCGGCTAAGGGGAGAAGGGATAGCGATAGTGGCTGTCATTGATGGAGGGCCGGAAAGGTACTTGGAGAGTCTGTAGCTCACCCGTGAGCCAGAGCCTGCCAGACAGTGATTTTACTTTGGAAGGGCAGGTGTGCGTTGCGTTGACATATCGCCCAGATCTACGTTGACGTTCCTGTGAGTTATCAGGGAGCAAGTCGTATATGATTCAGGCTTTTTGTTGCGCATTGTTGCTTAGCCCAATTTATGTCCTGGGTAAAAACATTCCACTCTTCGTGTCCATTGGGGCTGTGGGAGATTCAAAATATCAGATATACCTTGTAACTCGCAGCATTTCACCCCTCTTAAACCCAAGGTAAAGCCTGCTGACTGTCAGGGTGGGCTGCTGGCCTTTTCACTTTTGCTTTCATTCCCAGCAGTTCATGCAGTGAGAGAGCCTTTGACACAGGTGGGCCATGCAGCCTGGTTGCAATAGACTCCAGTTCCACTGGGTGCCTCTGAATTCAGGGTGGTTTGGAACAATGTAGAGGTAGTGATGCAAGTGGGGAGGAGTGTCAGAGCAGGTGTTTTGCATGTAGAAGGTCCCAGGTCCAGTCCTTGGCGTCTTCAGGCGGGTCTGTCGAAAGACCTGGAGAGTCTCTCCCAGTCAGTAAGGACAGTGTTAACCTTGATGAGCCAATGGTCTAACTCCGTATAAGGCAGTTTCAAGCAATGCATAATTGGAATTCTCCACCACTGACTTGTTGGCCTTATATTGTACATTGTATCTGGTTTCCAGCTCTCATTTTTTCTCTCCAATAGCGTGAACAACATCTCTGACCTGGAGCCAATGAGCCAGTGCCAGAACCTAACTGAGCTTTACCTAAGGAGGAACAACATCACAAGCCTCCACGAGCTGTTCCACTTGAAAAAACTGTCCCGCTTAAGAATCCTCTGGCTGTCTGAGAATCCCTGCTGTGGTTCAGATCCTCATCGCTATCGGATGACCGTGCTGCGTAACCTCCCCAATCTCCAAAAGCTTGACAATCAGAGTGAGTATTGGAGCAAACTGCCTTGTCTTTGTGAGGTTCTCTGTTCTGATTTGATGACTGTTTAGGACTAGTTGACACATGTAGCATAATTAAGCACTAGCATGGATTGCACCACTTTCGAACCAATTAAATAAAAGCTTCCTACAAAGTAAAAGAACTAGCACACAAATGAGAGGTCCAAGCCGGGTCCATTCCTTGCAATCTTAGGTTTCCAGTTGTAGAGTTTTTACATAGTAGAGTAGATCAAAGATGTGATCCAACATCTGTGCTCCATGTTTATTCTATTGCCTGGGTAGACTAGACCTTGGATTAAATCAGTCCTGATGTAATCTATCTTTTTCAGCCAAATATTCAAAGTTTGCCTTTTGCGGCAACCTTCTGAAAGCATTAACCAATAACTTATTGGGGCTATGATTTTTGTCTGATTCCTTAGCACTGGTCTGCATGTTCGTTCCATGTGTAACAATAATCACTACATAGGCAAAAGGTAAATGCAGTTGAGGGATGTCAAGACTGGTGCCTTTCATACAATGGTCTCCTGCCAAAACTCGAGAACGGTATGGTGGGCCTCTTTAAGGAGGACCTGGCAGCTGGTTGTTGGAGGTTGAACACATCTTCCTGTAGTATCGTATCTTATTTGGGGTTTTTGTTTGGTCCCCCCCCCACCCCAAGTTCTCAAAGCACAGAAAAAAAATTAGAAGATGATTATCCTGAAGGGGCTCACAGCCTAAAAAGAGACACAAAGGAGACAAGGAAGAGGAGGGGATAAGGCAGAAATGGAAAGAACTGCCTCTCTTTCTGTTATTGTCAGGTGGAAATATCTGCAGGAGGACACAGCTCTTGGAGGGAGGGCTTCAATGGCTGTTGGTCTTTGCCAGGCTGATAGAAAGGGAATAGTATAATACAGATTACTGTGTACTGGGGACCAGTGCAAACTGTCTGTACTGCCGTTTGGGCCTGCTCATTCCTTTCATTCCTATGGTCTGCTTGTCCCTCATGAAAGGATGAGTAACTGCTACCAGCTGATCTTGTTTTCTTTGGTCTGATTCTGAATGGTAAATCTGTGTCTGTGCTGTGTCTGTGTCTACTACTTCAGACTGCAGGGAAGGGGCTGATGTGATTAAATATATGTGTATATGTATATCATATATAGCACATTTTTCATAACATTGGAGCAATCTTTTTAAAATGAGAAAACTTTATTACAAACAAAACATAATGCAGAATACAGAGTATTCCACTCAAAGTTATGTAATGTCAGTAATGTGTCAGTAGTCTAGTAATGTATCAGTGTTTAGTGTTCCTCTGTACAAAAAATATGAAATATCTCTCATTTGCGCGCGCACACACACACACACTCTCTCTCTCTCATTCTCTCGCTCTTTCTCTGAGTGAAAAAGCTAGGCAGTCCTTCTTCCTGACATCTTTTTCTGTATGGAGTGAATTTTAGCCTACTGTTCAAAGGGAAGAAGGCTAATGAGATCAGTGTGTGTAACTGTGTGTCCTTCTTAATAATGTTAGTGTATACAATCTGATACAAACCAAATTCACAGCGGAGGGTGTGTGTGAGGATCCTAAGGGACTCTGATGGGTTGTTTGTTTGCCAATCTGCTGTGTTGGTTTAAGATGTCAACCACATGGGCAAAATGTAACCCATGTGCTGACAGTCTGATACAAACCAAATTCAAGGCACATGAGGAGGGCCTAGGTGAGAGCCATTGTGTTAAAAGAAATAAAAAAACAGGCTCCTTTAATTCTGAGAACTATTTGTTTTAAATGGAGGAGCATTCAGGCATGTGAGCCCCACCTGCATTCTGAAGTGGTACCCAGACACAGATGGACCACCTTATTGAAAACAAGGAACTTGTCTTGCACACACTAGAGCCACAATATGAAGGTTTGAAACAATATGAAACTGTTTGCTCTGGGGGTGTTCTGTGTGAGGAGACTTGGGTGGGGGGACATTCCTGTCATGTTGAGTTTTGTTGTTAGTGATCTCTCTGCTGTGGCCATATGGTAACAGCACCTATAGATTAGGCTTGTCAGCACTTGAAGTAGTTCTCGACTTCGGGAGGCTCACTATGCCCCCCTAGAGTGTTGCAGATGGCTAACCATGGTCTCTCTTTGCTTGGTATTTGTAGTGGTGACAGAGGAAGAACTGTCCCATGCACTGCTGGAGGGGGAAGAGATAACTGCGGCCCCAGCCAAACTAGACTTGAAGAACTGCTGTCAAAACTCCACCACTGAATCCAGTGTGATAGAATCTACAGTGGAGAATGAAAATGAACTCATAAATTTCAGCTTGGAGGAGACCAAGTGAGGAGAATTGTCTTGCTAGTTGTTGGGGTTTCTGGGCTGGACTTCATTCATAAAGAATGTCTGGCACAACATAGTAGTCCCATCTCCTAGTGTAAATCCACATAGCAGGTAGTGGTGAACAACACCAACAGCTTAAGTGCATCGAAACACCTTTGCGATATGTCTGGTATTAGCAACTATGCACTCCCATTTTATGTAATGCCGGGGGTGATGCGGTTAGCTCAGCAAAGCAGCCTTCTGTTATTTTCTTGTCTTTTCTTCTTCTTCCCTGCCCAGTAAAATCCGTGAGCAGCTTGGTATGAAGCCTGTTCCAAGAGATAAATTTTCCTCCTTCTCACCCAGAGAGATGGATGGGAACAGGAAGAAACGGGTGAGTGTGAGAAACTTCCCCTCCCTCCCCAACAGTTTGGTGTGTATTTCTAGATCATGTGCTGAGCCATACTAGACTGCTCCATTGGCAAGCAGCTCGGCTCAGCCCTGCAGAAGGACCTCTCCAGAAGCTGTTTCTAAAGGCAAGGAAAGCTGGAAAGGCTTGAAAGGCTTGCTTGCTTGCTTGTCCCTCTGCATTTAAGTAAAGAAGCCATTTACAAACACCTCTACAATTATCTTACCCCAACCCGCACTCAACTGCAAAGTGACCAAATAACCCAGTGATAACCTTAACAAAGTCAGTGAGAAGTAGGCAAAAAAGGCCTCCACCACAGCCAATCAGCGGAGACCAAAAAAATCCCTACTTGGCCCCGGAATATCCCACACTGAGTTAAGGGATGGGCGGGAGGGTGCCTGGCAGCAGAGCAACTGGGGGAGAATGAAACAGAGCCGGCTGCTTATGCAGGTGCTCCTGTAAATAGATTGGTCCACCCGTAACACATGTCGGACCAAAACAGCAGCCTGCATGCCTGCCTCTCGGGCTGAGCCTGCAACTCTGCCCCCCCCCCCGCAATATTGCTGCTGATGCAATGAAGGGGGCGGGGAGCGGCTTTGCCAGGAGCATTATAGAAAGACAGTATTATTGTGAATCACTCACTTTGTTCATAGCAAAATCAGTCTTATTCACTGTGCTGAATGTGCTGTAAAATATTGGTTCAATACCTTTTTAATAGGACTTGTCTGAATGATGAGCAAAAATAATTTATTTATTTATAATTAATTTATTTTATTTTTACATTTATATTCCGCTCTTCCTCCAAGGAGCCCAGAGCGGTTTACTACATACTTGAGTTTCTCCTCACAACAACCCTGTGAAGTAGGTTAGGCTGAGAGAGAAGTGTCTGGCCCAGAGTGACCCAGCAAGTCTCATGGCTGAGTGGGGATTTGAACTCGGGTCTCCCCGGTCCTAGTCCAGCACTCTAACCACTACACCACGCTGGCTAATTGTGGCAACGGTTTTGATAATGGTTTGTTGAGATTATATAGGTCCGTTTTCTTAAAATGATTAGCCTTATGATTGAATAGGTGGTTTTGTGCTTTTAAGGACATATCCACAAAAGATTAAGCTATTGGGCTTAGCAGACCATAACTGATAAGCAGGGTTCAGGATAGAATGCATTAATTATAGAGTTTGTAGAGGAGCAGGTTGCTGAACTGTGGGGCTGGGGAAAGAAACCTGAAGGAATAAAACATAGCGGCTGTTCTCATGGGCAGCCTAACCTGGGCTAGAGACTCCCAGCCTGAGTTAGGCTGCACAGGAGAACCGCCAGGATTGGGCCCGATCCCGGCAGGGCAGCGCCGCCTAGTCCTGCTGTTTACCCTGGCTGTTAGCCAAGGTTAAGGGAGCACGTGCTACAGTCAAGTAGCAGTAGACTTTAATGAAGTAACTATTCCCAGGTGAGCATTGATATTCCTATATCTTTGTTGTGGGCTAACAGAACAACATCCTCAATGCCATCCTGCTACTCCTGAAAGAACTGGATTCGGAGGGATTAGAAATTGTCCATCAGACCGCTGGAAACAAACTCCAAGCCTTGCAGAAGAAACAACTCCATGAGGACCGATAGTAAATTCCACGCAGCTATTTTGTGGATTAGCGGAACTTGTATCAAATTTGCATCACCGGCCCTATTACTGCACCGTTTCTACACTGCTGTGATCTGCGAAAGGGTGTGTTGATGAACACAGGAGGAAACTACATGCATTGCCTGTGCTTCATGTGCTACGACTTGGTTCTACGGTGATCGCAGTATGCATGCATGCATCTGTGCAGTTGCTACCTGTCACTCCATAAAGGCCCTCAACAGAGAAGAAATTACCATCCACAGAAAATGGTCACATGGAAGAGGAGGAGGATGCAGCCCCTGCCAGTGCCTCCCAGCCAGAAGAATCACTCTTAGGCCAAGCCTGGGCTATTGTGGACCTGTTTGCATGATGTCCTCCCTGTGCAATTTCACTCTGGAGCAAGATTACACTTGTTGCCTGCACTGCAGTGAGGAGCTTTTGACAGCAACCTTGGCCACAAGGCCAGAATTTCACAAAAACGTGACTTAAAAGTACAGAAACAATCACTGAACTTCTAAATTTACTGGCAAACTTCAGAATTTTGGACTTGTTTGAATAGGTTTGTGGGGTGGGGGTTGTGTGTTTTTACCTGATAACACACACTCTCACAGCTTGGAAGTTTGCCTGTGCCTTTCCCCGCTGTTTTTTGCCCTCTTCGTCTACATAGTAACCTGAAAAAAGTGCATGGTATGTAAGTACTTTGTTGTGGGGGAAGGCAAGTAGGTGGTGTCTGCAATAGAAAGATGGAATTAAATGGTCTGAATAGCAATTTGTATACAGACCTGGCATCTGCTCAATAAGATGTTGGCTCTGTGTAGTCTGTCAAAGCTGTGTCTGGTGTAGGGCAGCATGTTACAAAATGATGGTATTTAAATATACGCAATGGGAATATCTTGACTTAAAAACAACCTTTCTCACAACAGTATTCATACATTTTGCATCTTTGCAGCATGAAATTGTCTCCTGGGTTTATGTATGAATCATAGGATCTCTGATTTCCTCATCTAAATCCACCTCTGTCTGAATGAGATCCAACTAAGTTTTCTGTTAACTTCCTTTTAGTACTATCTCCTTTGGGATGAGCCCTATTGAATGGGGTCCTCTGTTTTAGAATGATGGTAGAGGCGAGCTCAGTATTTTTTCCTTTGTGCTTTTAAGCCACCAAAGTGTTGTGGCACATACTTGGCTATGCTTTTAATAATAGCAGTGCCCTCCCTCATCTTAATTATTCACAGTAGAATTTGGGAAATCTGGATGACTGGTATGGAGGTAAGAAAGCATATTGGTACTCAAAAGTTTGATCTAGTAATGCACCCCTTATTTCTGTTTCACATATACTCAGCTAACAAGCCTACATATTAAAGCAATAAACGGAATGAAAACGTTGCCTTTATAGGAAGAGCCAGATAATGCAGAATGATGAACTATGCACTGAAGAGGCTACATGTATGTGCAAGGAACTGGGTGCTTTAAAAAGTGTTCCTGTGCGTAAATGGGTTCTTAAAGGCTTCTTATTTAAAATATGTTCCTTTTGTATTCAAAACAGTCATATTAGCAGGAAATGGCTTAGTCCAATTTTGATGTAGGAAATCCTTAAAGCTCCAAATATAATGGCTTGTTTCCATATAATGTAAAGAGAAAAAATGTTTGTAATACATCCAGGGAGTTATTACATTGTATGATCCTTATGTATCATCCCTGATTACAACTGCCATATAATCATTCCCTATACCTGAAGCACCACCCTTGCCTGTGCTTGATAGCGGATGTTAGCCCAGATCTACTAAGCAACATCAAAGATATTAGCCCAGATCTACTAAGCAAATAAAGCCAGTTTTGAAGGCCATGAAAATAACTTGAAGAATGTAGAGTCTTAAACAAAACAGTAACAGCCTTTGTGTATCTGCTTCTGATGGTGACTGCACAGGTAGCAAGTTGTGCTACTTTAGCGAAGAAACTTAGTTGTAGGGAAAATGTGCTTAACAGTCTTTCAGTTCAGATTTTTTTTAGAAGGAAAAGTAAATGGAAAGTGCCTGCTTTATCTCTTGAAATGGGTGCTGTAGGAAAAATCCAACCTTAAAAGAGAAATTTTGTAAAAACTAGGGAGGGAGTGGGGTTACTGAGTTTTCCCCTTTGCTATGGAATACTAACTGCTGTAGAGCAGTCACATCACTGTACCTAAAGGAATGTTCTGCAGAGTACAAGTGACTATCCAACCTACTTCTAATACATCTAAACAGATTGCTCAAAGCAATTAAGTCAGTTGGTGTTCCCCCATAGGACCTTAAGTAGCCATTCTGTTGACTTTAATATCATAAAACGTTGTCTTCCAGCACAAAGGGTCTGAATTCCAGTCTAAGCAGAACATTATTTTAGGTGCAGCTCCAGCAAAGCCAAGGAATCTTTCATTCTTTGGTAGAAGTGGACTATAAAATCAACCCTAATTATGTCTTAAGGTAGCCTCTGCCAGAGTTCCAGGAATCTGAAATCAGAACACAGACTAATGAGCTATAAAGGGCCTTGCATACCATTTTAAAATTCTCTACTTTGGCAAAGATACACTTGTACCCTTTTTAAAATTGCTTCTGCTCATGAATCTCTAATTTGTTCTTCTTTTGAGGTTTGAACTAATAACTCTCTATAAATGATGGCAGTTTTAGGTCTGTGATAAACATTTTCAACAGAGGCTCCAGGCTAACTTCTGTTGAAATGCCAGCAACTGGGGATGTATTCAAAAGTGACAGTAGAAACACTTTTTTGTGTGGAATATGTCACTTCTGAATCTGGTCCAAATTCATTCCCACTTGCACCTCAAACATTCACACATCTGCCATCTTGAATTGGGGTTCATAAGCTAGCCAAGTTTGTGTCCATCTCAAATGGGGTAGATGACAATCACAAACTACACTGTCAGTGTCCCTACAACTGTTCCAAACTTGGTTCAGATTGGTTAGGTGGTCCACAAGTTAGCCCACTTGCACCTCAAACATTTACGTGTTCGCCATCTTGAATAAGGGTGGATGACATTACAAACTCTGCCACTGAGGTATCCCTACAACTGTACCCAGTTTTTTTTCATAATAGTCCAGGCATTGCTAAGTTGATGGGTGGAGGGGCACACACACAGAATGCCGGGTGATCTCATAAGCTTACTTTCCTTAAGGAAAGTAGACTAAAAGCTTTGCACATAGTGAGGTCATTCACGCAATCAAACTGTGTTCTACCCGGGTTTAGGAGCTATGTGTGCTCCCAGTTCTTGGTCATGTGGAAGCAAGGTCAGAAGAAAACCTGGGTAGACTTTCCTCCTATCTTGTTTCCACACAATCACTTTGTAGCGGATTAAAGCCTTTGTCTCAGAGGTAGCTTACGTGAGGGAAAGAAAATGCTGAGTCCTTTCTTCTGAGCTGCCCGCGTTGGCTTCTCATAAATCTATTCTGTAGTACCGGTAGAGTCAAAATGCTGCTACCACCCCCATCCCCCTTTGTCTACAGAAACTCTCTGGGCTTGGGATGGGATAACCAAGATCTATTATATTAATTCTCCTGGGCGTGCCTTGGAATGTGCGTCCCAGAGCCCAGCTGATTGGCTGAGGTGCACCCAGGAGGATTGGTTGCCACAGCGGCGGCCCAGAGGTGGCGGGCCCAGCCCAGCCATGGAGGCAAGGCCCAGGACGGGGGAAAGAAAGTGTGGGTGGGGTGGGGGGGGGAGAAGTGGCAGTGGGGAGGAGAGGTGGCTGGGCCCAGAAGCAGAGACTGGGGCAGAAGGCGAGGGGAGAGGTAACCGCTGGCCCAAACGAGCGCACAAATGCTCTGTGCAGGGTCAGCTAGTAACTCTTAATTTTGCGGTTGGACATTTCACACTTCTACCCAGGTTTTCCTCTTACCTTGCTTCTACACAACTGAAAATTGGGAGCACATACAGCTCCCAAACCTGGGTAGAACAGAGTTTTTGATTGTGTGAATGACCTCTGTGTAGTAAGTCTAGTCTGATTGCATTTGGGGCAAAGTCATCACCTGACTGGATTGGACTTGTATTTTTTGCTCAACCTAGTGCTATCATTGCTGACTTTTTATTGCCTGCTGGAAGACTACAGGGACTGCAGCTAGTTGAGTACAGCATACCTATTTCTCTCCTTTTGAACCACTTTCAAAAGCAGCATCTAAAATATTCCCTTTCTTGATACAGAGGAATGTAGGATAGCTGTTGCTTTTATTAAACAGAGCATTGGGGAATGGGGGAGAAGCAAAGAGGATCAGCAATAGTTTAAGCCACTCGGAATTCCACCTCCAGCCTCAGAGGCAAGATGCCTCTCAATAACAGTTGTAGGGAAGTGGGCATACACATACCTCTTGCCTGTGGGCTCCCCAGAAGCATCTGTTGGGCCACTCACTGTGTGAAACAGGATGCTGAACTAGATAGGCCTTGGGCCTGATCTAGCAGGGCTGTTCTGTAACTCACACTGAACAGCCCAGAAGTGAAATAATTTACCAGATGTAAATGAGGTCTAATTTCAGTTGGAGGTGCACCTGAAATTTTAGGGTTTCCTGGCCTATAGGAAAGAGATTTCCGATTGCTAGCTTATTCATGTGAAGCCATTATCTCTGTAATTGGCCCTGACTGATAGCAAAACTATGCAGATGGGCTCTTATCCTCTTCTATATAAAAATCAGCAAAGACAAGAGATTAGGCTTTGGGATGGGAACAGTAAGAGGAGGTGGTGGTTCTAAGGAACAAGGTTAGTAAGACAGCTATACCTTTTATAAGACCAACAGGCACACACATATACTTGAACCCTGCTAACTGGGCAAAGAGGCACCTTTTTAATGGAGTGATTCTCTTTATTGAGCAGGGGGAGAGTAACTGGCCCTATCCACCCCAGCACAGTACTTCCAGTGACTGTTGCTGGTGTCTGTCCTTGCACTAGACATCCCAAATTCTAGAAGCTCTGTTTCCTCATCCCAATGTGGTGTCCTGTACCCCAGCAGTGCCAGCCTGCATGCTACACTGAAATCTCACCAGCATCTAAAGCCTGCCTTGTCTTCCCTGACATCTTGGGTACTGCCATCTGCATTCCATCCCTGGAAAGATGAATAAGGGGTGCAGGGGGCACATGTTCAGGACTTGGATTGAAGCAAGCACTGAGCATTAAATTCTATATACAAGATAGAAACAAAACAAAACTCTGCTGGGTTAAGGTGATCTCATTTTGGCTCAGGCTACAAAGCCAGGAAATTGGAACCTAAGGCTAATGCCTTAACAGACATGCCATGTGATCAGTAATGATGTGCAATGTCATAAATAGTGCTCGCTTACAACTTGCCCTCCATGCACTCACACTTTTTCTTGGTCTTTGAGGTCCAAATCAAGATGGGGAGGATGGCGTGCCTGGCACAAGCAAAGATGCCCCATGTCATCCGGCTCCTGTACTGTCTTAGGAAGCATCTGTATTGCTAGAGGAATTCTCCTGTCAGTTGACCCCCAACAGAAGAGAGGCAAGCCAGTGATAGAGCATCTACTCACCTTTCTTCCTAAGCTTGGGATAACCTCCAGATGGTGCCATCCAGCCTTCATGGGAGTGCACCATAAAACAAAGACCCCCTCCCAGCTGCATAACCTGTCCTGCAAGCTAATGAAGTAAACAACAAACAGTCATGGGTCAACTCATAGGAGAGTTATCCAAGGCTACAGCAGGAGACTCTCTAAGCCCTATCCTAGAGATGCCAGGGAGGGAACTTGGAACCTTCTGCTCTTCCCAGAGTGGCCCCATCCCCTAAGGGGAATACCTTACGTCTCCCATTCAAATGCAAACCAGGGTGCATTACGTCTCCCATTCAAATGCAAACCTGCTTAGCAAAAAGACAATTCATGCTTGCTACAAGACCAGCTTTTGTCCCATTTTCAACCCAGTCATGCTCTGCACAACTTTGCCAGCACTTGCTTCCCATAGGCTTCAATGGAACAGGAAAACCTTAATGCCATTCAGGGTTGTAGCTTCCATTGGACAAGGGACAAATGCACCTGGGCCCACAGGGTTTGAAAGGCCCCCAAGCATTGGACAAGGGTGCCCTGCAGCTGGGGCACGCATATTCTTTCTGAGCATGATGGGAAGAGAAGAAGCACACTGGGGCTGGGCTCCCCCCACAACTTCTTCCTCCCAGGCAGCGAGCCACCCTTGATGCTCCTGGCCACCACAGCCATGTTGTCCAGTCCCAATTCGCTGCCACCGCCCCTTGCAGAGGATGGTGACCCCCAGGGGCCCTGTGCCCAGCCCCGAGCCGGCGCTGCTGATGGCCACCCTCCCGCTCTGCACAGGTGGTGAGCCAGCAGAGGGGAAGGCTTGTGGGAGGAAGGTTAGGTTGTTCCACCCTTTGCCCCTGACATCAGACACGGGGCGTGGCTTGGGCACTGGGGCAGTTGGACGTTTTGCGTGTGTGACAGAGGCCCCATAGCTCCGATTTGTCCCCTGGCCGCCGGGAACCTTGCTGAGCCCAATGCCACTGCTCGAGTCACTGCTTGGAACTTCACCAAACTGTTAAAAGGCAGTTCTCCTAAGCTAGCCTTCCAGAGTACATCAGTCATTTTCAGCAAAAATTGAAAGAAGTTTGCTATGCTGCTCTAAAGATTGGAGAAAAGAAGGATGAAAGTGTCAATTTTCAGCACTTTTTAACTTGCTGTAGCTATGGTAATTTTTATCAGATCTCCTTGAAATTAGGCACATCTGTAGATCACACACACCAAGTTGTCATATTTATAAGCAATATAATTTTGAGGCCTATAATGGTGAAATGTTTTCCTCCCTACTCACCTTAACTAATGGGGCAATAATTTAATGATTTTGGCTTTAGCACCATCTTGCAGAATTTAATACTAATCATCTTGCAAGCTATACATTCTCAGTGAAACAGACAGTACTCTGGCTGTAGTGGAAAGCAAGCATGGCATGCCATGGAGTAGGGGGAAAGTTAAGAGAATGACACTTCCCCCCCACCCAGAGAACAAGCCCGAGGCAGAAGATGCGTCACTGCGAACTGTTCCACTTTTTATCCTTTTAGCATCACATGAGTCCAAGAAGGATCTCATGCTATGGAAAACTTAGGATACACGTGGCTGAAATTTCAGCCCAAGACAGAATCACTCCTGTTATCTCATCCTATCCTGTGAGGTCGGAAGGTGGCCCCAAACAGTAGCAGGACTGCAATAAAGCTGGAGACACACAAGTTTGGTTCAGTGGATGATTCTTTTTTAATCTCTAGAGGACACAAGCCGTGCCGTGGACAAATACAGGCAATACAGGACATTGAGTTCACAGAGGTGCATCAGGAAGAGCACAGACACAGCATGGCTGCAGAGCTGGCACCACCATCACAGCTCTTGCCAGGGACAATGAATCAGACACACCCGCCCGATGGCACGGAGAAGAGGCTTCTCCATGCAAAACCATGAGACACTGGCATTCCCAGCCTGGCATTCAGACATACTGCTTGCTACTGGTTGGATGTGGAACCTCAGTGAAGGAGTGTAGAGTAGGGAGAAGAACTCTCCTGCTGCTTACCACTATTTTTATTTCTGACAAAACAGGATCGTTCCTGGGTGACAAAAATGATGGCAACAGAAATCTGGGAGTCCTAAATTGGGCCTCTCTTGTCTTACTGCACTCCCTACCTACATTGAGGAGACTTTTGGGGACCCAACTTTCTCTGTGGCTCCCAACTGAAGCAGACCCCTTTCTGGGATCTTGCATTCTCCATGCTACTTGGCCAGAGAGCAACTCTAAAAACATTATTTTGTCCAGATGACAATCAGTGCACACATCTTTAAATAGTGTTAGAATAAAATGACAGCATATGAAATAGGAATGGACCCTGCCCAGTAAGGGACTGTGTACTCTCCTATCCTTGCATTCACCCTTTGCTGTCTGGGGGAAGAGAGAGGGAGCTGCAGATAGGGGGCACCCCCTCTCTGTAGGCAGGGAGAACGAGTCCTTGCCCTGGCCGCAGAGTGATTTGACATGTCAGCCAGACAGTCCTCAGTCACACTCCTGCAGGCTCACAGTGGCACCAGCACTGCACTCAAAAGGCATGAGAAGGCCAGGAAGAGAGGGAACTACGGAGGATGGGGAACAGAGAAGGGAAGGTGGTGGTTAGAATCCCTTCTCAATGCTAAGTGTGCGTCGGGTGACATGCTCCATCTTCCCAGTCACATATTCAGTCAGACTGATCTGGTAGTGGGCCAACATCTTCAGCATAAGGCGCAGGTTCAGCCACCATTGCTCCTTGGGTAGCCTGTGCCTGCAGGAGAAGGAAAGAGTTGTCTCAATGCCAGGGTTGAATCTGAGCCAAGGCTCAGCCCATGGAAGAGGTGATGAAATTAACAGAGTGTGTTGCTTTGGGAGCATGAGTGTACTTCTCCGTCAGAGCCAGCCTCCACCCATTTGGGGTCCCAGAGCAGAACTTCCAGGAAGCATAAGTTGAAGCACATCTCTTTTTAGGAGCTAAGCATTAGTCACGAGAGAGGCTGGCATCAATCAGGCAAGGAGCCTCCCAGCTCACCCTCAGACTCCATGTGGTAAGCTGTTACAAAATTTCCAAGACACACGAACATTGGTGCAACATCAAACAGAAAGGAAGGTCAGCACAGGTGATCAGGACATTTGGATGTTACCCTCAGAAAGCAAAGACAAAATGGAGCTGCATCTGAGAGAATCTTGATAACACCCCATTGCCAGTCTTCCTAGTTGCCCTTTTCATGAAGTCTGTCATCCTTTGGCAGAATATGTTGCCAGATGGTGAAAGGAGTACTACTTACTCAAAATCAGTGACTTTCTTGAGCTCAGTCACAGGGCTAAAGGACACAGTCTTCCTCCTCAGACCAATCACACAGGCAGAGTCTGCAGAATTGGCAAATACACGGCCTGCGGAAACAAAAGGGCTATTACCTACAGTGATGGGCAGTTCCTGTATCAAACCAATAGCCCTGCGTTATATGAGGGTGCCTGGATGTGGCCACCCAGGAAGTCACACAGTGGTTGTGGCTGAAAGCCAGCAGCCACAAAGGCTTCTACAACCATGGCAAATAGCAGGGCTGAGGGGAAATTACAGCATGCATGGGCAAACAGTGAAGCAGTCCAGCAGAGGCACACATTTGCTTTACAGCATCAGCACACATGGCATGCCAAGGGGTAATCCTCGTGGATGTAGGTGAGGTGCCTCAAAATTATCATGGTTCCTTGGGACACAACCCTATGCTGTCATGGCTTTACTCTGCTGAATATTATTAATGGTTTGCCCTGTTCATTTCGAGGGCAGGGGTCAATGTCTTCCTTTCACAAAGGATGCTTTAAGGGAGCTACTAGAGCTTTGCCCCAAAGGCATCTGTCCCTTGTGCAGAGGTTAGCTGATTATCACATGAGTGGTGATGGGAGAAGACTCTGATGGGGCACTGTTGCTATAGCAAGGAGGACTGGTGTGGGCAGAGGAAACTGGGAGTGCACAAGACATCAGCTGCCATATCCAGGCTTTGGCGAGAGTGTTGGAATCCTGCCTGGATGCAACACAACAGCCAGGCCAGTATTTGCTACAAACAGAAACAGAACTTGACTGTGCTCCTCTTCTCCTCAGCTGGGACAGCAGGAGGGTAAGCTGTCGGGAGTGGGGTGGGCTGTTCCTCATGGCAGTAGAAGAAGAAGAAAAACTCAGAGGCACATCAGCATCAGTCTCAGAGCAGTGGCACCAGGCCATGTGCAGTCGTGCTTCCCCTGCAAGTAGCTATCCTACCAGCCTTCCTCAATCCTTCTGTTCAGAGCTGACTAGCAAGGGTGCATGGTGCAATAATAGTGAAACTAGCTGGCTGGCTGCCCGGCTGGCTGATAGTCAAGGGCTTACAACCTGGTGCGTAGGAGCTTCAGCCCATTTTGCTGAAGTTCTCGAGCATTTTGGGGTTTGGATAACTTCATGGAGGAGAGGTCTATCAATGGCTGCTAGTTGGAGGGCTATAGGTCACCTCCAGCCTCAAAGGCAGGATGCCTCTGAGTACTAGTTGCAGGGGAGTAACAACAGGAGAGAGAACATGCCCTCAACTCCTGCCTGAAGGCTTCCAGCAGTATCTGGTGGGCCACTGTATGGAACAGAATGCTGGACTAGATGGGCTTTGCGCCTGATCCAGCAGGGCTGTTCTTATGTTCCCTACCCCAGAATGTTGCAGCAAGCATTTTCAGTCCCAGAGATGGTTCTCCCAACATACCCTTCCGGTAAGCTTCCTTCAGCTTCTCTGACATCCACAGTACGGCTTTCACACCCAGCTTGGTGCCATAGTTGCGGTCAAAGGGGGTTGGAGCACCTCCCTAGAGTCAGACAGAGGAAATGGAAAGCAAAGCCAAAAGGGTAAGCCATGCCACTCCAGCTCCCAAGAGAGGTCAAGCTGAGCTCTATACATATGGCCAGGGACATCATTCTTTTATAAAGCAGCCATTCCACATGCACCAGTCTTTGGCAAATGGGAGATGTTGGGTGCAAAAAAAAAAAGGGGGGGGGGCTTTCACAGTCCCAAGTGCAAGAAGGTATTGACTGCCACCAGGAGTGGCTCATCCTAATGAAGGGGGGGCCAGGGGGCAAAGTAGACACAGCTGCCTCTCCTTGGAGCTCTATTTGCCTCGCTCTCCACCATTCCCACCCCTCTCTAGCATTAATGAGGGCTTTTCTGCCTGCATGCTGCCATTCAAGAGGTAGAGCTGCATAGGCTGATCAATGATGAACCACCCCATGCAGCTCTACCTGATGAATGACCAGTCTGCAGGCAGCACAGCTCTCATTAACACTAGGGTGGAGCAGGATGGGAGAGAGAGGAGCAAAGGGAACTCTGAGAAGGAAAGGCAGCTATGTCTCCTTTGCCCCCATCTGCCGCTCCCGATTACCACAAAGATGTCCAGGTTAAAAGTATCTCAAACAAGACCTCTCTTCACAGGTAACAGGTTGCCATGATTCCCTTCCCCCAGGACAAATCTTCTAACTAGAAGACGCCTATACCCCCCTCAAAAGGCTGACACTGCCTCTTGGACACCCACCATCTAGCCTCACTTACCTGTTGTAGGTGGCCCAGGACATTGATCCTGCAGTCGAATATCCCTTTCCCCTCTGAGGAGTACAGATGGTAGAGGAATTCAGTGGTATAGTGTTCATGGCACTTCTCGTTGCTGAGGGGAAAGAACAGGCAAGAAGGCACTTTGACACACTAAGCAAGCAAGACTGCATTTGCTGCACACAATGTCCTGGCTGCTGATTAGCTTCAGGACCCAACTCAAGGTGCCTATGTTGGACTTTGCAGCCCTCAATGGCTGGCCCAGTGTATTTCAGAGAGTGGCTCTATCCAGATGGACTCTCTTGCTCTCTTTGCTCATAAGGAGGGCCCCTGCTTCAGTTTGCTCTCTTTCCTCAAACATAAGGACTACAGAAGGAAGTTTACATGGAAGGAGTTTGTTATAAAACCTGAGTTAAAGTAACAATACAACCATGGAAAGTATCAACACCCAATAGAAACACACACGAGTTGGTCACTCTAACCTTCTGAAGGCAAATAAATTGCTTCTTCTTTCATTAGTTGACCTACAGGGCTTCTAGTATATATAGACCATATATGTAGACAAAGCATAAGACATCAAAGGGCTTGATATGAAAAGTGATTTGAAGGAGCATAGTTTCAGGGGCACAGCCATACCTACAAACTGTAACAGATGAAGTGCTTATAAAGCAAGCTCACTTCCATCTAAATTTCTACATTTTCATCTTAAAATTTCTCACGAGCAAGCAGAAAACTAAGACAAATGCACCATCTTCCAATCCTCTGAATACAACATTTCTTGTCACGCTGATATTTTACATTGTTGTACTGCTACTGTAACTCAGATTTATAATAAACTCCTTCTATGTAAACCTCCTTCTCTAATCCTTATGTTTGAGGAGCAAGAGCAAACTTAGCTAAAATGGATTAATTAGCTTTGCAAAGTCTTCAAACATCCTGAAACACAAACATGAAGTTTCAGGTGAAGAGGTTTCAAGTAAGGAACAGTGTTCTCTCTAACCTTTTTTCATCTGTGTAGAGAATGAGTTTTGTTCTGGGTGGCAGTATCAAGGCAGTCTGTGTGCACATGCATTCAGAGTGGGACCTTCCCAATTAAACCTGAGCAGGATCTAAAATTAACTGAGCAGACATCAAAAAAGTGTGAGCGTGCATGCACACGCATGCCTTAGAGGAAAAACTGGTTAGGAGATAATCATTTTCTAGGCCAAAGTTGAATCAAATGAAATAAGGAAAGAAGGGGTGGTTTTATTTCATGATAATGCTGCACTTTTATTATATAATTGTTGATAAAATGTTTAGTATTGAATGCATGATTACATTGTAAATTCTGTATACTGTACTGCCTTGATTTTAGTTCCAAAGTCAGGAAGAATATATATTTTAAATAAAGTAAAATTAACATGCTGTTTGCACAGATTACAAGATAAGCGCATTTGGACAAGTCATTAATAATCCCAGATGCATGCAGACATGTTGCCAACCTTTTGTCCTGCCAACCCCACATGGGGAACTAGGTCTGAGGAGCAGTGGGCAAAAAACCTACGTTGTAGAAAAACACATTGCAACTAAACCAGCCACTGAGCACTGGCAGAACCATGGCTTACAATGGGGCTGCACAACTTTGGCCCTCCAACTGCTGTTGGACTACAACCACCATCATCTCCAGCCACAGTGGCCAATATTCAGGGATGATAGGATATGTAGTCCAACAACAGATATAGGGATGAAGTTGTACAGCCCTGGCCTGCACAATGTGAGTCTTGCTGCTGCGGTATCTCCTCCTCCCATTTCCTGCAGGACTGTTTTAGAGTTTATTAGGGCCTTGCCCCGGCAGGGAGCCAAACCCAACCTCATCACATTTTTAAGCGCTCCATCGCTTTTCAGTGTTTCAGAGGCTTCTAGGCTGCAGTTCCTTCATATGTGCTGAATCACTATTCAGCCACTCTATAGAGAGGCAAGTCTTGGCAGCACTCCAAGAATGGGGTCAGCAGAGGCACACACACAGCCTGCCCTGTGACCCAGTGGGTGATGGCATCCTACACTATCAAGCCCATGCCTCTCCAACGGTCTTGCACAGAAAACTGGCCTTCCTAACTCTGCTGAGTGCAATGTTTGCTCCCTTATTTCTCCAATGCTGGATGGAACGTTTTTGGATGAACCTGTTTTTTTAGAACGCGTCCAAGATTTCCTTCTGATCTTACCACCTGTTAGAGACATCTTAGGCTCCTTAAACAGCACCTGCCACAAGATCAGCACATTTATTTAAAACTAGCTTAACCTGAGCAGAGCATCTGTGTGCTAGCACTTTATTGCTCCCCTCACCCCCACCACAGCCCCCCCGCCACTGCCCAACCCCGCAGATCTCTCCACCCTCACCTGAGCTGCACTCCTGCTCCTCCTCCTCCATCCCACTGTTTCCATCCCCCTCACCCATCTTGATCACTCCTCCATCCCTTTACTCCATCCTCCTCACCTCTCTTGGTCATGGCTACAGCATAGCTGGTGCCTATTGGCGAAACTGCAGCCTCCTTCCCCAGAGACCCCCTCACCCGAGCCCCATTCCGCTCCTGCTCCTCCCCACAGGAGCCCTTTTTTGCTGCTGCCACCACCATGGCTGCTTGTTCCCCTCAGGCCGCTGACAGGCCCGGGCCCATCCCTTGCCTGCCTGCCTGCCTCCGCCAATGGCCTTGGTAGCCCCAAACAGCAGAAGTAGTTGACTGGACCCCTTCTTGCTGCCGGTGCTGCCATGGCCACTCATTCCCCTCGGGCTGCTGACAGGCTAGGGCCCGTCCCTCACCCTTGTCTCTCTTGCCCTCCCTTCTTTTTCTCTTTCTCTCTCCTCCACTTGCTCTTCCCCACTATTCCCCCGCTCCCTTCATGTTCTCTCTCCATCCCTCCCTGAGTTAACAGGTCTTGTTAATCTCCTCTACAATCAAGAACATCTTCTGACCAGTAACAGCTGCATTCCAACTGACCTTAACCATCACAGGCTCCTCCTCCTAATCTGCATATGGAATCCCCACTGCCCAATCACCATGGTGCCACAGGCTCCTCCTCCCTATCTGCATATGGAATCCCCACTGCCCAATCACCATGGTGCTTCTGCTCTCACAGGCTCCTTCTCCCTATCTGCATATGGAATCTCCACTGCTCAATTAGGTGCTTCTGCTTGCGAACTCTTGTGAGAGCTGCCAGGCACAGGATTAACCATGGGTATGCCTTAGAGAATTAAATATATAGAAGACAGTGCATTCAGAAGTTCTGGAGCTTATCACCTTTACATCCTTGAATTACCTAAGGACTAGCTGACCCCCACAGAGCATCTGTGCAGTTGTGTACTGAGCTTGTGACATCCCCCGCAGCTCGCTCGCTTGCTTCCCCCCACAGCTCGCTCGCTTGCTCCCCCCGCAGCTTGCTCGCTCCCCCGCGCAGCTCGCTCACTTGCTCCCCCCCCCGCAGCTTGCTCGCCTTCCACCTTCTCCTCCTGGCTGGTAGGGCTTCGCCCGCCGTCTGCCCACCTCCTCACCACTGCCATCATTTCTCCCCGCCACTGCCTCCTCTTCCTGACCGGTGGGACTTCGCCCACCGTCCACCCACCTCTTCTGGCCGGAGGAGCTCCACCTGCCGGCCCTCCACCTCTGCATCCTGACAGCTGCCATTATTTCTGTCCGCTTCAAGGAGGAACTCTTGCAAGCTCTAGAGCATCTGCGCGTTAGTACTTGATTGCTCCCCTCACGTCAGAGATCTCCCCACCCTCACTTGAGCCACACTCCTGCTCCTCCTCCATCCTGTTGCTTCCATCCCCCTCACCCTTCTTGGCTGTAGCTGCAGCATTGCTGCTGCCTATTGGCCAAGCTGCAGCCCCCTATCCCCAGAGACCTCCTCACCTGAGCCCCGCTCCTGCTCCTCCCTTCAGGAGCAACAGCAGTGGTTGACCGGGCCATTCCTCACTGCTGCCACCACCATGGCCGCTCGTTCCCCTCAGGCTGCTGACAGGCCTGGGTCCATTCCTTGCCTGCCTGCCTGCCTGCGACAATGGCCTCGGTAGCCCCAAACAGCAGTAGTGGTTGACTGGGCCCTTCCTTGCTGCTAGTGCCACCATGGCCACTCATTCCCCTCAGGCTGCTGACAGGCTCAGGCCCGTCCCTTGCCCTTCCTTCTGTCTCTCTTCCCCCTCCCTTCTTTTTCTCTTTCTCTCTCCTCCACTCGCTCTTCTCCACTCTTTCTTCCCCCTCCCTTTATGTTTTTTATTCCTCCCTCCCTGAGTTAACAGATTTTGTTCATTTACACAACAGCATCCTCCTTCTCTTGAAGGGGCTCTTTCCTCCCTCAGGACCTGCCTTTTTGCAGACCCCTGCCTGCTATCCTTTTATATCATGAACATCTTCCGACCAGTAACAACTGCATTCCAACTGACCTTAACCATCACAGGCCCCTCCTCCTTATCTGCATAGGGAATCCCCACTGCCCAATCACCATGGTGCTTCTGCTCTCACAGGCTCCTTCTCCCTATCTGGATATGGAATCCCCACTGCCCAATCAGGTGCTTCTGCTTGCAAACTCAGCCAATCGCCTCCTTCCTACCACGTCACCGCGCATGGCCCGTCTACAAGAAATAAGTATATAGATTATTTATATTCTCCAGTACAATGGCCATGTCAGAGCCTTTCCCCATGACCTACCGTAGTACTAGGCCTCTCTGAATGTCTGTTTTCATTTTGTCAGTCAAATGCTCAACATTTGCCTGGAAAGACACAAAGTGACAGATTTTATTGGACCAACTACTGCTAACTGAAGAAAAAACTAAGCTCTGCAGACAAAAGGTGAAGGAAATGTCACTTTGGAGCGACAGTGAGAATGAGATTAGATAAAAATATACACGCTTTGCTCACGTACAGTATCACTAGAACCAATCGTATAACAAACAACTGACAGGCAGAACTTAGCCAGGAGGGAAGCAGAAAATTCTAGCAAGAAACAGAGGTCACAGTTCAAACCCTGGTTCCTGGAATCTAAAAGCTACAGTTCTCAGTCCTCAACATATTTATATGAAGATCAGTTGCACTGGTATCAATGGAACAAACTTCTATCTAAGCCAAGCCTGCTCAACTTCGGCCCTCCTGCAGATGTTGGCCTACAACTCCCATAATCCTTGGTGATTGGCCACTATGGCTGGGGATTATTGGAGTTGTAGTCCAAAAACATCTCGGGGGGGGGGGGGCAAAATTGAGCAGGCCTGATAAGCCAATGGGTTTACCTTGTATCTTCATTCCCAGGCACATATGGCAAAAGTAGAAGTTCCATACAGCATGGGAATGGGATTGGTTGCTCTGGTGGATGACCTCTATTGGAGCCTCAATGAGGGGGAGTGTGCCTCTCTTGGTTCTATTAGATCTCTCAGCGGCTTTTGATACCAGCAACCATGTATCCTTCTGGATAGTCTGCGGGGGTTGGGAATCAGGGGCACAGTTTTGTGGTGGTTCCGTTCCTACCATAGTGGATGGTTTCAAACAGTTTGCATTGGTGGTGAGTGCTGTAGCCCATGGCCTCTCTCTTGCAGAGTGCCGCAGGGCTCAGTATTTGCTCCCGTGCTTTTTAACATCTATATGAAGCCGCTGGGTGAGGTCATCTGTTGGTTTAGGGTGAGGTATCATCTGTATACCACTCTGGGCCGATCCGGGGATGCCGCCAATGTGTTGACCCAGTGAGGCGATTCTCACAACCACCAAAAAGCGGGCTAAGGGAGCCTAGCCCGCTTTTTGATGGTCATATGCTGCAATGGCAGCCGCATGGCTCCCATCAGCAAACCTCGCCAATTCCCCCTCCCCTTAGCCCAGGTTAGTGGAGCAAGCGCTCTGCAAACCTGGGTTTTTGGTCATGTGTTGCTGTGGCGTGGCTCCACACCGCAGCAACACATGAGGAGACCCCTGGCTGGGAGGCTGCAGGATGCCCCATGCACTCGCGCAGGGCATCCTGGAACTTCTGGGGACCACGTGGCCCCCGATCCCCACAGCCCCTGCCGGTTCCGTGACAGAGCTGGCAGTCGTGTAGGTGGCCAATCCGGCCAGGGGTGCTCCGGTGATCATCTGTGGGGAGAGCCAGCTAAGCCTGCTCTCCCCACAAACCCCCTAGATTGCCTCAGTGTCTAGAGGCTGGAAGGGTTTGGATGGGCCAAAATAGCTCAGGCTTAATCTCTCCAAGACAGAGTTGCTCTTGTTCAGTTCTCGATCTGGCCAGGTTCCAGTTTTGAGTGTTTTTCTTGGTGGGGTCACACTCCCCTTGAAAAATCAGGCTCGCAATTTGGGGGTTATCCTGCACTCACGGCTTTTGCTGGAACAGCAGGTGGAAGCCATGGCCAGGGGAGCCTTTGCCCAGTTTTGTCTGTTGCACCAACTGTGACCTTACCTTGATCAGCACGCCCTGGCAACCGTAACTCATGCCCTCATCACCTCTTGGTTGGACTACTGCAATCCGCTCTACCTGGGGTTGCCTTTGAAGATGACTCGGAAGCGTCAGCTGGCCCAAAATGCCACAGCCTGGTTGCTTATGTTTCACCTTTGCTGAGGTCACTGCATTGGCTGCCAGCTTGCTTCCGGGTCCAATTCAAGGTGCTGGTTATCACCTATAAGACCATTCAGGGTTTGGTGCCTGTGTACCTTCAGGACCGCCTCTCCCATCCAACTTCGACCCGCCCCATGAGGTCATCTCAGGTGAGTCTTCCCAGAGTTCCAGGCCCAGGGGAAGTACATGGGGCCCGGGCTCATGGTAGGGCCTTCTTTGTTGCAGCCCCCTCCTTATAGAACACTCTGCCTCCTGAGATTCATAATGCCCCCTCTCTTCTATCCTTTAAGAAGCTCCTGAAAACCTATCTATTTTGCCAGGCTTTTAGTTTTTAACATGTGTGTATGTGTATGTGTGTGTGTGGGGGGGTCTTTTTCTTTCGCTCCCCCCCCACTTTCCTCCCCTTCTTCTCTTGTCTTCATTGTTGTTTTAATTTATGTAAACTGCCTTGAGTCTAAGGAAGTCAGGCGGTCAATACATTTGCTAAATAAAATAAATACATTCAAAACAAGGACTGAAAAATTCAGAAATGGAATTAGTCACATTGAGAGAAGGGTTCACCACCAAGTGATAACTTGTTCTCTAGAGCCCTCCCCTCTCGAGAATTGGGAAAGGAGTTGTTGATAGTGGCAGCTCCTCCCCTTCTCACCTTTGGATGGTAGGAGAAAGAAGAGCCATCACTGCATCAATTCTACCCTACTGGCCGATGGAGACTGCGGAGGGCTGGAGAAGGGGGAGCTGGGCATGCAGGTCTCTTAACCAAAAGATTTGTGTGGCAGCTCTCCCTTCTTACGCTCCCCATTGGCCAATGGGAGTGTATCTGAGAAGTCATATGATGATATAGGGATCTTTGAGATGCTCCCATTGGCTGTTGGGTGAAGGTAACAGCTTCAGGAGTCAGCCAGGTGGGCATAGTGCTTGGCCTGGTCAGTCCCCAATGCTGTCTGTGCTGTTCTTGTCATGCTCATTGTCTTGTGAATTCACAAGCAATCATAGGAATAACTAGGTTTCACCAGTGTAACTACTATTGGGATATGAGGTGCACCATTTGCTTGACTACTGTAATGAGCAAAACCTGACAGCCAGGTTGGTCTCTTGAACAACTCAGAGTGACCATATTACTCCAGGTTCAAAAGCATTACACTGGATGCCAATATGTTTCCAGGTGAAATACAAGGTGCTGATAATTATCTATAAAGCCCTAAATGGCTTAGACCTGAGGTATTTAAGAAAGCACCATCTTCAGTACAAACCCCACCAATTATTGTTAGCTGGGGAGGTCTGCCTACAGCTACCATTGTTTTGATTGTCAGTGACTCAAGGTTGGGCCTTCTTTGTAGCTGCCCCTGATCTCTGCCCCTGAGTTTATTCCAAACTCCCTGCTGAGATGCAAGGCTCGACTTCTTTGTCAGCTTTAAAGAGGGCCTTTAAAACATGCTTTTTAATTCAGGTGTCCCATTAGCTGTCGTTAATTGTTGTGTTTTTAACTGTTTTAATTTACTGTAATTACTGCTTTAATTATCATCTCTGGTCAGTGACTGTAATAAAATATGATGATGATGTTTTAGTGGTTGTAAACAGCCTAGAGACCAATGTTGGGGTGGTACAGAAATTAAATGAAATAAATAAAATATGTTTCAATTGTATATACTCTATTTTAACATTGCTTCCTTTGTTGGGGAGAATAAGACATATTTATCTGCTCCCCCCACCCACTCTTTTCATCTGCTGTGCTTTCATTTTGAATGTTGTGTCCTCCTGTATGTAAAAACAGGCAGTCTACTTCCCATAGCCAGTTTGGAGGGGTTGGGAGGACAGGACAAGGAATTCAAGGAAGCTTTTTCAGAATATCATCATCATCATCATCATCATCATCATCAAGTACAGGTACACTGGTGTCAGTATAGGCAGCAGTGGCTACAATTTGCAGTGAGGAGTGGCAGTCTGCAACTAGGAGTGTACTGTCTGAGGGTGCCTCCTCTATGCACTTTAGCTTCTGGAAGTATGTATGTGGATGATTTCCATATAAAATGCACTTTTCAGGAGGAGTGTCTTTGTTTAATAAGGCAATTTGTTTGTGTGGTGAATTTCATTAACAGAAGGCTGACTGGTATCAGAGTACCTTGTCACACTTTCACTCTAGCTTACTTCCCCAATTAGCTTGCGAGAAAAAGTCCAAGTCGAATGTCTTCTTCTCCCCAACACAAACATTGTCTTTTGAACCCATACAGTGCATCCTCTCTAAACATGCTGGTTCCGTAGCTTTGTGCATGTGCAAAATCTGAAGTGTGATTCACAGAGACAGACCATGCAGAAGAAGAGGGGGCTACTCCCATGCTACTCTAGGTTACATCTATGTATGAATACATTTCATTTACTAGAAGATGTTTATGGGGAATTCCTTTCTCTCACTCATTTCCAACTCAGAAATCCATTATCTTGGGCTTTAGAGCCATGATTTGCAGGGAAAGGTGACAAGGACGTGGGATTTTTTCTGCCTCCTTCTTAATCTGCCCTATAAGGTCATATCAGAGTTTCCATGATGGAAGTTACTGTTTCCTGTCTCTCAGCCAGTTAATCTCATTTGCCCTTCCAATATCCAAATGGGTGCAAGATTCACTGATAGCACTTCAGCCTTCCAACAGAGGAACAGGATTTGGAAGGCAAGATGTTAATATTTTATGTAACTATGTATGTAATTTATAACCTGCTTTTCCAAACATTGCTTAAAGCCACTTACAAGGCTGCAAAACAACACATACACACACACACGGCAATTGTGAGATCAAATTCTTAATCAGTATCTATTTACAATCAGTAAGATCCTCTCAGCAGGTTAGATTTCCTCAGCAAGATATATCCTCTTTTCCAGGCTTTCGCCCCATCCCACCTATTACTATGCAGTATCCTGCTCTGTGTATGGTCAAGGAATGCAGAGAACCCATCTTTCTTGGCCACCCTCTTTCTACTAGCAGCACATCCATGAACATATCACATACATGTAGAGTTTCATCATCAACACACCTTTAAGTCATGAATGGTGAAAGGCTCTTCGTAGACATAGGCAGCATCAGCTCCTACTGCAATGCCAGTCACCGTCGACAAGTAGCCGCAGTAGCCTCCCATAGTTTCCACAATGAACACACGCCGCTTAGTGCCAGAAGCAGATTGTTTGATACGGTCACAGCTCTAGAGTAGCAGGGGAGGAAAGAGGAAGGAAACAAAAAATGTTCAGCTGCCCAGGCCCTGCAAGGACTGCAACTTCACACTGCTGGGTCATGGAAGGCCTTTGCTTATGGAAATCAATCTTTGCTAGGGATCACAGCAGAGCAAGCTCCAGTCCCAAAAGAAACTGGGATTGATGTGGCTTGTATTTGCCCCATATTGAATGGTTTGGGGTGGGGTAGGGACGGACCATTCAGGAGTCCCTGTCAAGCTTTCTTTTCTAGGGACATAGTCTATGAAAATTCTGAAAGCTCACCAGATTCAGCATAAATGGAAAACATGCCTGGCAGCCAGATGTCCCCAGAAGCTCACAAGCAGGGCATGAGGATGATAGCCATGCCCCACTGTTAGGTCCCAGAATGCAGTATTCAGAGCAATATTAACTATGAACACAGGAGACTCCATTCAGCCACTGTGGATAACTGTTGCTGATAGACCTATCCTTCAGAAAGAGGTCTCCTTTAAATGCTGTAGGAGCTAGTGACCTGCTATCATCACAAGTTATGATTGTAAAGGAGAGCCAGCATAGAGTGCTGGGAGCACAATCAGGAGTTCAAATTATATTACTACTACTACTACTACTACATTTATATCCCGCTCTTCCTCCAAGGAGCCCAGAGCGGTGTACTACAAACTTGCGTTTCTCCTCACAACAACCCTGTGAAGTAGGTTAGGCTGAGAGAGAAGTGACTGGCCCAGAGTCACCCAGCTAGTATCATGGCTGAATGGGGATTTGAACTCGGGTCTCCCACTAGTCCAGCACTCTAATCACTAGACCACGCTGGTTCTCTTCCCTACTTGGGTATGAAGTTAATAGAGTGACCTTGGGTCAGTCACCCCCTTTCTCCCCAACTTCCATTATAGGATTATTGTGAAGACAAAATGAGTGGATAGCTGGATAGAAATGTGATAAGCAGACATGCTGATCACTTGCCGCATGAAGAAGGATTTGCTTTTGTCTGACTTCAACTTATTTAAATTAGCTTCACTGAGTAACCACTGGGCTTTGAGGGAAGAAAAATACCTAGTTTTCCGATCACTGGTTTAAGAGTACTTGCCTATTCACTTTTGTCCCAGTCACATGATACACAGAGTTTTACTTTATTTAATATAGTTACTATTATGCTAAAAGCAAGCTGTAAGGAGTCAGGTCCCATGACACATTTCAACTCCCGGCTGGTTCTCCAAAAACTAGGAGATGAAATGCCAAAGACTGTGAATGCCTGAATATCCCATGAACATCCTATATCTTGAGCTGGGCAGCCTGGCACAGAACTTGGCTTCCTCAGCAGCACTGGCTAGCATACTGTGCAACAGTACATCAGCTCAGTAAGGTTGCATGCATGCAAATTGTGCAAATTACATAAGAGTAAGTAAATCTAGCTATGTGGCCACTAAGAATCGACACCTACTTGACAGCATTTAATCAATCAAGAGTAAGTCCATGGTTTCCAGTGGGATTAATCTTAACAAAAACTTCTTTAAATAGATCAGAAGCAGAAAACCTGCCAGGGAGGTGGTTGGACCCTTAGATGATGAGAGAGTATGTGAAAGGGATTATTAAGGAGGATAAGGAGATTTGCAGAGAAGCTGAATGAGTTCTTTGCATCTGTCTTCATGGCAGAGGATACTAACCATATACCCACTCTGGAACTGAACTTCTCAGGCTTGGAGGCTGAAGAACTGGGCAAATTTGGGGTGATGAGAGAAGATGTTTTAAACTGTCTTGAAAAAATAAAATTAATAAATCGCCAGGGCTCGATGGCATCCATCCAAGAGCTCTGAAAGAACTCAAATGTGAAATTGCTGACCTCCTAGGAAAAATATGTAATTTGTCCCTACAATGAGGCTCTGTACCAGAGGACTGGAAAGTAGCAAATGTAACACCGATTTTCAAGAAGGGATCCAGGGTGAGCCCAGGAAACTACAAGCTGTTTAGCTTAAATTCTTAGCTTAACTTCTGTGCTGGGTAAATTGATGGAAAGCATACTTAAGGATAAACTAGTTAAACATATAGAAGAACAGGCCTTGCTGAAGGAGAACCAGCATTGCTTCTACAGGGGCAAGTCTTGCCTCAGCAACCTTTTAGAGTCTATCCAACAGGCATGTGGATAAAGGCAATCCAGTTGACATAGAATACTTGGACTTCCAAAAAGCTTTTGACAAAGTTCCCCAACAAAGGCTCTTGAGTAAATTTAGCAGTCATGGGATAAAGGGACAGGTTCAAGTGTGGATTGGTAACTGGTTGAAGAACAGGAAACAGAGGGTAGGAATCAATGGACAGTTATCTAAATGGAGCAAAGTAAGAAGTGGGGTCCCCCAGGGATCTGTACTTGGATCAGTGCTTTTTAAATTGTTCACAAATGATCTAGAAGTTGGGGTAACCAGCAAAGTGGCCAAATGTGCAGATGAAAAACTATTTAGGGTAGTGAAATACAAAACAGATTGTGAGGAGCTCCAAAAGGATCTCTCCAAACTGGGGGAGTGGGCAACAAAGTGGCAAATGCGGTTCAGTGTAATCAAGTATAAAGTGATGCATATTGAGGCCAAAAAAAACCCCACAACCCAAATTTCACATATACACTGATGGAGTCTGAGCTGTCAGTGACTGACCAGGATTGGGATCTTGGGGTCATGGTAGACAGCTAATTGACAGTGAAGGTTCAGCTGTTAAAAAGGCCAATTCCATGCTACGGATCATTAGGAAAGGGACTGAAAATTTAAAAATGCAGGGCTTGGACCTCGTAGGCGAGGGAGATGCATGCCTTGATCCAGTGTGCAAGGGTGACAGAGGATACCTCTTGCCCCATAGTGGATGGTAGAAAGGAAACAAAGAGCGCATCCGTGGATCGGAAATATGAAGTTCTGAAGAGATAGGTTTTTAGGCAACGCTGGACGTCCATTCTTGTGCCATTCTTGTTCTTTGGGATGGGAAGGTCTCTGGCAGAAGGAGGGCAACACGACGTCTTGTGATTGATGGAAACTGATGGCACCTTGGGTAGATAGGATGGGTCTGGAATCAGGGTGAATGAGTCAGGTGTGAAGACACAAAACCTTGGCTTTACAGACAGCGATTTGAGTTCGGAGACTCGTCTCGCAGAGGTGATGGCCACTAGGAAGGCCAGCTTTATAGGTAGGATGCAAAGAGGAACAGAGCAGAGTGGGCTCAAATGGTGGAGCACATAGAACTCAGGACTTTATGGGGGTCCCATGATGGAAATCTGTGGACGACTGGCAGGGGGAGAGGGTGGCCCCTTGTAGAAAATGTCCAAGGTGTGGGTGAGAGGTTAGAGGCTTGTGGGCTTGTGTTTGTAGGGTGTGAGGACGCCCGCCAACGCTGCGGCATGTCATTTTATGGTACTGGCCCAGAGACCTTTGTCTAACCTGTCTTGCAGTAATAGAAAGAGTTCTGGCATTTCACATATGTTCGGGGCATGTTTGTGTTTTCTGCACCAGCATAAGAAAACGCACCATGTCGTTTGAGAAATTCTATTTATTGATGTTTTCTTGGATGCAAGGATCGTGTCAAGGACTCAAGTGTCATACCCCTTTCTACTCAGAATGTTGCGCTCAGTCACCAGGCGGCAAGCTTGAACCAAGCTGGATCTTGTAAACCTGTTATTGTAAACCGCCCAGAGATGAAAGTTTGGGGTGGTGTACAAATTTGATAATAAATAAATAAATAAATAAAAATCTTGGTGGAATATGGGGCCTTGGGAAAGGAGGTTGTGTGTTGTTGGTAGGAACCAAGGACCGTCCACTGCGAGGTGAAGTATTTCCGCAAACCATGGGTGACATGGCCAATATGGGGCTACTAGGATGACCTGTGCATTCAGTAGCTGGATACGGCAGAGAAGATGGCCGAGGACTGGAATTGGAGGGAAGGCGTAGAGTTGCTCCTTGGGTCACGGAGACTACAGGGCATCCACTGCTTCCGCTTGTTGACACGGGAACCGAGAAAAGAAGAGCGGAAGCTGGGCATTGAGGCGAGATGCAAATAGGGCCACCTTCGGTTGAGCAGAATTAGTGAAAGTTAGTGAAAGTTGAGAGAAGACCTGTGGGACTAGTTTCCATTCTGCCGGGTGTAATTCCTGGCCTCTCAGCCAGTCCGCTTGAAAACTGATAAAGCCACTGATGTGGTGTGCTAGGAGGGACGGGAGGTGGGACTCGGCCCATTAGCAGGGATGCCTCCTGATGAAGTGACTGGGAGCGTGTGCCACCTTGGTGATTTACATGCGCCTTTGTCGTTGAGTTGTAGGTGCAAATTAATACATCCTTGTGCGCAACCGTGTGTTGAAAAGCTATGAGGGTGAGGCGAATCACTCTCAGTTCCAGCCAGTTTATGCTGTGGTGGGATTCCAACTGAGACCAGGTGCCCTGCACTGAATGGGATTGGCAGTGTGCACCCCAGCCCATTAGGCTGGCATCGGTTGTGACTATTATCCGAGGAGGGTTGAGGAACAGCTTGCCCCAGGCCAGGTGATCGGGGTGTAGCCACCAGAATAGGGAGGCTCTGACAGAATGAGGCAAGGAGACCATCTTGTGTCTTCTTCGCACAATTAGCACCTGATGAGGTAGGAGGAACCACTCTAGGTGGCCTAGGTGGATCCGTGCCCAGGGGACAGCTTCCAAGACAGAGACCATCAGCCCTAGGAGTTGGGCTAGAGTGAGGATCGGGACCCTTTGGGTAGTCAGAATATGTCAAATGAGAGCAGTGAGTTTTGATTTGCATTCTTCCAGGAGAAATAACTTGTCCTGAATGGTGTCTATGATTACTCCCAGGTGGTATATCCACTGTGTGGGTTGGAGCAGGCTTTTGGTTGAGTTGACCAAGAATCCGTGAGACTTGAGGATGTCGAAGGTTTACATCTGCAATAGCAGATTGTATAGAATGTGCTTGAATGAGATTGTCCAAGATGAAAATCCTGATGCATTGGAGTCTGAGATGTGCTATTAGGGGTGCCAGGACCTTGGTAAAGACCCTGTGGGCCAATGAGAGACCAAATGGGAGCACTGCATATTGGTAGTGTTGGCTGGCGTAGGTGAAACAAAAGAGATGTTGGGAGTCCCGGTGGATGGGGATATGTAGATACTATTCTGTGAAGTCACGAGATGCCAGGTAGTCTGAGTGGTGTAATGCCTTAGCTTTGGATTGCAGAGTTTCAATGCAAAATCTCCTGCAAATTTCACCCATTTGTTTTAAGTATTTTAAGTCCAAGACTGCCCTGAAGGATGTGTCTTTTTGGGGCACGGTAAACAAGATTGAGTAGATGCTCAATGCTCTTGGTGTTTCAGAACTGGTTCTATGGCTGATATGGCTAGAAGGTGATCTATCTCCTGTTATAGTGCTGCGTGTTTGTTGGGGGAGTTGGAGCGGGTGTTGGTAAGTATCGGTCATTGGGACGGGCTGTCAACTCTATCTTGTAATCATGAAGAACTGTGTCTAGGACCCATCTGTCTGAAATGGAAGCCTCCCAGGAATGAAAGTATTGAGATAAGCAGCCTCCCATTTCAGGCGAGTCAGGAGGATTGATGGAGTCTAGGTTGTTGGCCAGATTGTTGTCTTGGGGCGTTGGACCAGTTGTTGAATGTGGGCCTGTTCCAGGCCAATCGTTGTGGCCTGTTGTCTCTGTCTCTGGGACGAAAATTGTTGCGAAAGGGCAGTTGGAAGGCCTGGGAGGAAAGTAGGAAGGAAGTTTGGAAAAAAAAAATTTTTTTAAGGAGGAGAGATAAGGAGGGACGAACTTGGAAGGAAGTGTATGAAGAGAAATGAGTAAAGGAGATGAGCTAGAAGCTATTATTTATTTATTTATTTATTTATTTATTTGATTTCTATACCGCCCTTCCAAAATGGCTCAGAGCAGTTTACACAGAGAAATAATAAATAAATAAGATGGATCCCTGTCTCCAAAGGGCTCACAATCTAAAAAGAAACATAAGATAGACACCAGCAACAGTCACTGGAGGTACTGTGCTGGGGGTGGAGAGAGCCAGTTACTCTCTCCCTGCTAAATAAAGAGAATCACCACATTAAAAGGTGCCTCTTTGCCAAGTTAGCAGGGGTTAACTTAAGCTAGGTGAAGTCGACCGCTCTGGAGCTCTTGCAGGATAAACACAACTGGGAGGGGTTTTCCTCTAAGGAAATTAAATGCTTAAGATAATTAAATGCTCCAACTCTTTTATAAGCTTTGCTAATTAGTTTTTGTCCTGCCCTCTGGAGCATGCTGGGAGGATAACCCATATGAGATGTCCTCACCCAGCAGCAGAGAAGGGGCAACTATGGGGGAACATGATAGAGGTGTATAAAATTACGCATAGAGTAGAGACAAAGAGAAATTTCTCTCCCTCTCCCACAACACTAGAACCAGGGGTCATCCCATGAAACTGAAGGTCAGAAAATTTAGGACCAACAGAAGGAAGTTCTTTTTCATAGAGTGAATAATTAATCTATGGAATTCTCTGCCACTAGCTTGGATGGCTTTAAAGGGGGCTTAGACAAATCCATGGGCCACCTCCAATCTCCGAGGCAAGATGCCTCTCAATATCAGTTGTAGGGGAGCAACAGCAAGAGAGAGGGCACACTGTGGGCTTCTCAGGAGGCTTCTGGTGGGCCACTTTGTGAAACAGGATGCTGGACTAGATAGGCCTTGGGCCTGATCCAGCTGTTGAGTAACATCATGTTCACAATTTGTGCATGGCACAACTGGCACACATGCAATGTTACTAGGCTGACATACCATTGCACAGCATGTCAGACTATGTCTAGCCCGTACAGCTGGGGAAAGTGCTTGAAAATGTGCTGCGCCTGTTAATAGTTTCTTGCCACAATTCCAAATATATACAGAAGAAATATACTGCTTCAAGAACAATGACTTAATTCATCTCCCAATATCCTCTTGTTCCCTGAATGCTATGGATATCTCTAGCTCACCTCCATGGCAGCATTGACAGCTGTATCTGACCCCAGGCTGAAGTCAGTGCCAGGAACATTGTTACTGATGGTAGCTGGTACCACACACATGATGATACAAAGCTCTTCATACTGTCCACGTGCTTCCACCAACTGTAGTACTCCCTCATATGCCTGCAAAAAACAAGAGAGTCAGGAACACAAGCCACACAGCTGTGCCCAAACACTGGGCTGGAGAAAGTATAGGGGAAAGGTACATTTTGCAGGCATCCAGACGAAAGTATCATTAGTCCTGACTAACTTATCCCATTCATTTCAATGGGACTACTGAGAAGTAATTTAGTCTGGATCTCATTCAGTGTCTTAACTAGAATTTTGGCCCAATCTCTGAGCTGTGTGAGATGAACTTTTTTATTCAAGATACGTGTAAGTATTGGGGAGGCTGGATAGAATGTTTCCAACATCTCCCTCTTATCTGTTCAGAGGATTATTTGACATATAGTCTAGGTGACTATGTATTAATTAAACCTCTGAAATGACAGAGAAAGCTGTTGGAAATGTCCTATCCAGCCTCCCAAATACTTGGGTTTTGTTATTCAAGGCAGATATAGCCTGCCCTGTTCAGATATTGGGCCAAAATTCTTCTGCTGCCAATAATAGCAATCCTAGTCATTTAATAAGTGAACCTACGCTCTGCTATACAGTAAGTTCACTAAATAGCTGCGATTGCAATTGTTGACAGCAAAAAGCACTGTGCAGCAGAAAGGCTGTGAACATAAGGAGCAACAAAGACCACATGTAAGAATTTTCTCACCACTGTATCTGTTCTAGTCACACTCAAGTGCTAATCTCAGTGTGAAATAGCCTGGCCTAGCCTTTTAGAAAAGTGAGAGATGCATTTTTCATTTAATCTTGGAAGGGCCCCCATAAGCTTCTCCACACCTCAAATCCTCCAACGACCATCAGTGCCTGGATGTTAAATTTCCGGATGCTTTCTACAATCTTTTCCATGCACGTCTTTGGGAGAGTTCTGGCAAACAAGGGGAAAAAACCCAGGCTATTAGAAACATAATAACATAGTACCTGCCTCTACCTTTCATATCTTTGTTTTCTAGAACTTGTTTATTGCCTTAGCACAGTGAACGGAAAAGGGGAGGTAGGATCCAGACCAGGTTTCAAGGAATGGGGCTATAACTCAGTGGTAAAGCTTCTGCTTCACATGGAGAAGGTCATAGGAACATAGGAATCTGCCTTATACCGAGTCAGACCACTGGTCCATCTAAGCTCAGTATTTTCTGCACAGACTGGCAGTGGCTCCTCCAAGGTTGTAGGCAGCAGTCTCTATCAGCACTATCTTAACGATGCCAGGAAGGGAACTCGGAATCTTCTGCATGCAAGCAGGCAGGTGCTCTTCCCAGAGTAGCACCACCCCCTAAGGGGAATATCTCACAGAGCTCACATGTAATCTCCCATTCAAACCAGGGTGGATCCTGCTAAGCAAAGGGGACAATACATGCTTGCTACCCCAAGACCAGATCTCCCAGGAGAGAGGGCCCAGGTTCAATTCCTGGCATTTCCATGTAGGGCTGGCAGACTCCTGCCTGAAACTCTGGAGAAACCACTGCTAGTCCGCTAGGTAGATTCTGAGCTAGATGGACCAATGGTCTGACATGGTATAAGGCAACTTTCTAGTGATGACTACGTTCCATTGAAATTAATGGGACACAAGTTAGTCATGTCTAACTTATTTCAATGGTGCTATGTCATGACTAACTTAGTTTATCCTGTCTGCTAAGTCCACGAGGCAGGTAGAGAAATAATGTTTGAAATCTTCCACATTCATTTTCTATGAATTCATTTGCTAAAGATCTGTTAGAGCTTTCTAACCAGTAGTATGAAACAAAGGCAGGAGATGCACCAGAGACAGTCTTTGAAAAAACATGTGTATAAAATTATGCATGGAGAACAGAGAATTTTTTTCTCCCTCTTTCACAGCACTAGAACCAGGGGTCGTCCCATGAAATTGAAGGTCAGGAAATTTAGGACTGACAAGAGGAAGTACTTTTTCGCACAGCACATAATCTATGGAATTCCTTGCCATGGGATGTGGTGGTGGCCACTAGCTTGGACGGGTTTAAAAGGGGCTTAGACAAATTCATGGAGGACAGGTATATCAATGGCTACTAGTCTGGTGGCTGTGGGCTACCTCCAGCCTCAGGGGCACAATGCCTCTCAATACTAGTTGCAGGGGAGCAACAGCAGGAAAGAGGGCATGCCCTCACCTCTTGCCTGTGGGCTCCCTAGAGGATGCTGGACTAGATAGGCCTTGGGCCTGATCCAGCATGGCTGTTCTTATATTCTATGTTTGCCAAGGAAGCAGAGACAGATTGCCACATAAGGCTAAGGGCAAGCCACTTGAGCAGACTGTGCTCTTTGTATTGCTTCCTGACAGATGGATGGCCTTGTGACCAACGAAGGAAAAGAGGAAGTGTGCTTATTGAACTGACTTGCTCCCACTTCAGCCAAGCGAACAACTGGAGAGTTTCATTTCAATTGTCTCTAGGCCTTGGAAGAGGCCTGAATGTTCACATAAACAGGCATTCAATGGCACAGAGCCGCTAGCTAATCATAAAGGATTGTGGCCTGTTCTCAGCTCCAGACCTAAGCAAAGAGGGGTCTGCCTGCAGCAGGGGGCCATTATCTTCTGCATAAATGAAGTTCAGTTGAGTACTACAGCTGTGCATGTTGCAGGGCAGACTTCGTCTGCAATATTTCTTTAAGAGAAATGTTCTATCACACGAATGACACAAGGCCTGTACAGAACAGAGGAAAAATATAACATGCAAATCCTCTAAGGGAATGCTTTCTTCTACATGATCCCCACTGCTTATTAAAGTCATCTGGGGAGGTTTCCATAGTGGTGACTTGAGGATAGGCCTTCATTATATCTACCTCTGAACTTTTTCAGCTATATCTGAGCTCTATCTACCTCTGAGCTAATTCCTGCAAGAATTAGAGATCTAACGTCTCTGATGGCCTTTGACTGACTGACTGACTAAGTGCCGTCAAGTTGGTGTAGACTCTTAGCAACTACATAGATAGATTCCCTCCAGGATGATCAACTTCACCTTTAAAGTCTCTCAGTAGTGCATTCATTGCTATTGTAATCGAGGCCATCCACCTTGCTGCTGGTTGCCCTCTTCTTCTCTTTCCTTCAACTTTCCCCAGCATTATGGACTTCTCAAGGGAGCTGGGTTTTCGCATAAAGTGTAGGAAGTATGATAGTTTGAGCCTGGTCATTTGGGCCTCGAGTGAAAATTCTGGATTGATTTGTTCTATGATTCATTTGTTTGTTTTCCTGGCTGTCCATGGTATCCTCAAAAGTCTTCTCCAGCACCAAAGTTCAATCAAAGTTGATCAAAGTTCAAAGTTGATGGTCTTTAGGAAGAGTCTAAAGACACCTGTTCAACCAGGCACTTGGTTGATTCGAATTTAATGGCTTTAATTATTTTAGCTGTTTTAGTTGTTTTAATTGTTCTTAATTTTGTTGTGTTGTTTATTGTCTTATTCCTTATTTGTAAATTGCCATGAGAGTTTATGAATGGCAATGTTTATGAGAGTTTATGAATGGCAATGGCAACGTGAGCCAGCATGGTGTAGTGGTTAGAGTGCTGGACTAGGACCGGGGAGACCCGAGTTCAAATCCACATTCACCCATGATACTAGCTGGGTAAGTCTGGGCCAGTCACTTCTCTCTCAGCCTAACCTACTTCACAGGGTTGTTGTGAAAGAGAAACTCAAGTATGTAGTATACCGCTCTGGGCTCTTTGGAAGAAGAGCGGGATATAAATGTAATAATAATAATAATGCAACAAACAAATCAATAAATAAAACCTGTCACAGGATTTCTGCCATAGCAATAGCACTTACATTTATATACCGCTCTATAGCTGGAAGCTCTCTAAGCGGTTTACAATGATTTAGCATATTGCCCCCCAACATTCTGGGTACTCATTTTACCGACCTCGGAAGGATGGAAGGCTGATTCAACCTTGAGCCCTTGGTCAGGATCGAACTTGTAACCTTCTGGTTACAGGGCGGCAGTTTTACCACTGCGCCACCAGGGGCTCCCATGCACTTGCAATGCGCAATGGATCCAGCAATACATTGGGATGTTTTGTCCCACTGTAATACTGCAATAAGATGAGGCAACAGGGTAATTTCTTATTATAAATGGCTACTATTCTGGTGGCTATAGACCACCTCCAGCCTAAGAGGCAAGATACCTCTAAATGCCAGTTGCAGGAGAGGGGGCATGCCCTCACCTCTTGCCTGTGGGCTCCCCAGAGGCATCTGGTGGGCCACTGTGTGAAACAGGATGCTGGACTAGATAGGCCTTGAGCCTGATCCAGCAGGGCTGTTTATGTTCTTATGTGAGCAGATGATCTGGCATGACAGTGGCCACAGCACAGCTCAAGTTAAGGGCTGCAAGAAAGAAGCTCAGCCTGCTAAGCCCAGTCTAGTGAGGTCTGAGTTCCACAGGCATTTTTTCCTCTGGCAAAACAGCCCAAATCCTTGCCTGTGACAGGGGTGGCTTTTGCATTTAACATCTATTAATGAAAATTAACTTCTTCTGGAGATGGTGTGCTTGATGCCAGCATTGCCTGTGAGACTGAGTTGCAGTTTATGGCAAGGGTATGCAGTAGGGATGGACAACTTGGGGCCAAATCCAGGTTTCCAGAACACATTTAATGGACCACTGCAGTGTAAAGGTGAGGTTGTGTGTGCACAGAGTCCATTGGGTCCCAGACTCAAATGTCACCACAGCCATCATATTTCATCCTCAGAAAATTTCACCGCTCACTGGGATAAATAATAAGGCAAAGTACAGGACAGCAGGCCCCTCTTGCTGCATTACTAGATGGGGGAGAGAGAGTTAAATAAAGTGATGTTTCCTGGCATAGGCCTGGCTGATGGGTCTGGGTTAGAACTTTCTGTACTTCTTGGTTCTAAACCCACTCTCTGTCAGGACTAAAACGTGGCAGATTCAATACCTTGGTGTTCCTGACATTCTATAATTATTTTAATAATTATTCTCTGTATACAAAAATACCAGTTGTAGGGGAGCAACAGCAGGAGAAAGGGCATGCCATCAGCATTTGCCTGTGGGTTTCCCAGGGGCATCTGGTGGGCCACTGGGTGAAACAGGATGCTGGACTAGAAGGGCCTTGGGCCTGATCCAGCAGGGCTGTTCTTATGTAGTTTGGTGTTGCTGACATTCCACAACTGGACTGTGGTCAACACTGAAAGTTACAGTTTATTCTGAGAGGGCAGGCAATGGAACAGAAAGGGCATCCAGTATGAGGAGATGAAGAATTGTCTCCAAGTGTGATGATGAAGGGGAATGGAGGGAGGAGATATCCTACTGTGGTAATCTCTTATACCTACAAAATCACAGAATGCAGGCAGATAAAGCTTTCTGTGAGAAAGGAAGAAAAGCATCCAAAGGCCATGAACTAACAATGATGAAAGATTCTATAAAGATAACACAGCAGCCTGTTGATTATCCAAGAAGTTTTTGGAATTCACTGAGGCTATTTTTCCATTTCAGCCAGCTGAAAAAATAGAGATGAGTCTTGGCTATCTTGAGCTTGATTTAAAAAAACACACAAAAAAAACAGGAGGGGGGAAAATGATTCTAGATCATAAAGGCCTTCAGAGAAGGTGGTCAGGAAATGGAGTTCTTCATGCCAAGGAAAGGACTAGAACAGTGAAGCATATGTGCTAACTTGTAGAAAAGCTAAGTTTAAGGGATTAATATAAGCAAAGATTCATAGAAAGCAGTTGAAACGGACAGGAATTGTTTTAAAAAAGAAATCACATCAAAACTGTTTATGTATTGTATAAACAGTGAGTTTCCACAACAGGAAGTCAGATGTGAGATCAGCATTAGGAGCGGGGGCGGGGGAGACGCTCCTCCATAGCTCAACAATAAAGTAGCACCACAGAAGTTGTTGAATGTCCTTCCCTGATTGCTTTCAAGAAAGCAAGACTGCAGGAGAGGTTCAGAGAATCTCTCTTAGACCAAGGATGGACTAGGTCATCCACACACTTTAGTTTTAAGGAAAGCTTCAGCTTGATCCTACTTGACCCCAGCTCTACAATTGCTCCCTGTCCACAAAGAACCATTCTCTGGACTTGAACGGCACCTACCGTTTGGTTCCCAGCATGGACCCACCACGGCCCAACCAGCCTGCAACATCGTGCCAGCCCACCTCTCGAATCTATAGGATGAAAAATTCAATTAGATTCCCTTGTGAATTTGTTCTGCTTTTGAAAAACAAACCATTTGTTTTCTGGACTTTCTACCAGATCAGAAAGACAATACCATTTTGTGGGGGCAAGTCACAGTGGTCTTCTGTTGCCCAAGAGCCTATTAGTAGCCACCTTATCTGCTCCCTCTTCCTATGAGAAACTCCAAAGCCCTTCTGAACAGGACTAGTTAACAGCATAAACAATTAATGTTGGCTTATACAGAGATACAAAACAACAGGAATGTGACTGGTGCTCCACAAGGAGGAACAACCCCTCTGCCTGATCAGAGACACTCACCTGGCCCTTGCTCAAGCCTTCAAAGCCATCATTCACCACATACATTGTGTGACCTTGGCAAATTCCAATGCGCACAGCCGACCGGACCGCTGCATTCATGCCTGCTGCCGGGGCTCCCACGTTCAGAATGGCGATGCTGAAATTGCTCTGTCCAGAAGGCAAAAGAAATGATAGTGAGCAGTCAGCGCAGAGCGTGAAAGAGTTACTGCAGTATTGATTTACACTCTCAGGGCTCTGCAGAGCTATTCAAGAGAAGCTGTGCTAAAAAGAAAGTGGTGGATGAGGAGGAATCTGAAGCACAGCCGCCTACCATGCCCTCCAAAGTCACAATGCTCTGCAATTAAAGGAAGCCTTTCTGGTACAACCACTGAAGCATTTTGGGGAAACCACTGTGTTTTATATTCTCTTCCTTTTATCATTTTAAACTGAATTGGAGATAGGGATTTCAAACTTGGCTACATTTTTCTCAGCATGTGTCGTATCGTGATGGCCAAAATCAGAGCACTGGAAGCAACAGGGGAGTGCAGGAGAGATGGTGGCCTTGAGCAGCAGGAGAGACTCACAAAACATAACTGGGAAACACTCTATAGAAGCGACATTTAAAAAAGAAAAATCACATAATGAAAAATTGCAGTTATTACTAAAGTGTGTTCAGTTTCCAAAACCAAGTAAAACAAAGTGCAGCATGTCTGTGATATCAAATTGTCTAGAAATTCTATTTGTACACAAGTGAACTGTGCTAAAGCATTTCTGTAATGCCCTGCAATACTTCAGAGGAATATTTTAGGAGTTCTAGGCATACACAACAAGAAGACTCTCCAAAAGGAGAAGAGAGCTGATCTTGTGGTAGCAAGCATGACTTGTCCCTTTAGCTAAGAAGGGTCCAGCCTGGTTGCATTTGAATGGGAGACTACATGTGAGCACCGTTAGACAGGGTTTCTTAACCTTGGGCCCCCAGATGTTGTTGGACTACAACTGCCAGAATCCCCAGACATGGCCTTTGTGGCTGGGGATTCTGGGAGTTGTAGTCCAACAACATCTGGGGGCCCAAGATTAAGAAACCCTGCTGTAAGATAATCCCCTTAGGTGATGAAGCCACTCTGGGAAGAGCATCTAGGTTCAAAGTTCCCTCCTTGGCATCTCCAGGATAGGGCTGAGAGAGATTCCTGCCTGCAACCTTGGAGAAGCCACTGCCAATCTGTTAGAGGTTGTTGATTTTTACCCACAATAGGTAAAACAGCAGAGCACTAAGGAATGAGCACACACTCCAGTTACAGAGTAGGTAGCAGAGGATGGTTTGGATATTGCAGCTATTTAGAGAAAACACATGGAGATCCTTGTATGACTAAACACTAAATATGTATTGGTTAAATACACTTAGATAGGAAAGACCTATATCTAATCTAAAGGACTGCATAATGGATAGGTAAGGAGAGAGAGAGATGTTTCCATCTGCTCTCTAGGAGGAAAGGAAGGATTGTGACTCAGCACAGGAAGTGCTGCAGAGTCAGTTCAGGGGTCATAGAGTAGGGACAGATAGGGAGACCCTGACTGACTGTCTCTACTCCCAATGCCCCTAGTGGTCATTAGGACAGTTGGTGCAAAAGGTCGATGCATTGGAAGTTCATCTCTAACAGTATTTGACAATACTCTCAGTATAGACAATACTGAGCTAGATAGACCAATGGTCTGACTTAGTATATGGCAGCTTCCTATGTTCCTACTAAGGGGTGCTTCCTCTCCCCCTTTACCCAACAGCCATCTAAAAGAAGTGACAAAATGGGAGATCACAGTAGCCACATTCCAGTTATAGTTCACCAATGCTCTGTAGAAGTTTAGCTATAATACAGGCTAAAGAACTCTCATGGTTGCTCCAATCTGCATAAGCAGCAGTTCAGAGCTATGAACAACAGCTATTTCAGGCCCTGACCCCACTTTCCCCCTTCATCTCCCTGCATCTCTCCGTGGATTACTAGCACTGTGCATTGTGGTGTGCTGAACAGACATGTCAGACTGACATGCCGGCTGTCACGAGTTCCACCATGACAGCAGAAAGCCTCCGACATTAGGCACTGCAGCCATGGCTGAAGTCTCGGACTTCAAGGTTTGGATTCATGGTTTGTCATTGACAATCTCATGTGCAACTAGAGAATATACACTCAGAACACCTCAGAAACAACAAAACCCTGTACCCCATGGGTTAGCAACCCATGGGAGTGGTTGGCACCCTCTGTGCACTACACCACCACTCACTCTGGGCCACCCCAGCACCCCGCAAGTGCAGCTATGGGGCTGTTGAAACAGCAATTCTTCTCTATGGAGAAAAACCTTAAAGACGCGTAAACTTCAAAAATCACTTTAAAATCAACCTTTTGCCAAATTCCTTTCAAATAATTCTGGTAGCTTCCTTGCCCCCCCTGGGAACTACCACCCACCACTCTCTGCTCTAGGCCACCCCTTTCCCCCCAAACGTGAAGCGATACATTTGCTGGAATCCTCATTATTCCCTGCGAGGAATTAAAAAATACTTTTAAAATTCATCAATAATTGGAGGAGTGTCTGATTGCCTTGGGATTTCATGGGTGGTAGGCACCCCTGGGTGCCTACCCCCCCTTTTGTGCCCCTAGGTGCTCCACAATAGGGGATAATGGGCTGGTTCGAGTCCCATTATACCCTATGAGAAAAAAATATAAATAAATTTCAAATATTCATAAAAAATCATACGAGTGTTCCAATTGCTTCGGGGGTTGGGTGGTAGGTACCCATGGGTGCCAGCTACCACCCCACCCACTTCTGGAGGTTTGAACCAGTTCGAATCGAAACCCCCCCCCCCCCCCGTTTGGTTTGAATTTGAACCTGCAGCTCTAACCTGATGGATGGTTCGGTTTGAATTCGAACCATTGAACCGAACCGGTTTAAATTCGAACCGTTTGCACATCCCTAGTTCTATTCTGTCCCCTTCTGTTTTATCTGAATCTTTTACACCCTCTCACCTTCAGGAATGGTATTTGCCAGACTGGATAATACCCAGCTCCTGTCGGCTATTCCCCAAGTGTCATTTTAAAAACTGCTCTGTGACCTTTTTCATTTTAAGTGCCAGCAGGCTGGTTCCATCTTGGTTCAAGTGCAGCCCATCCCTTTTGTACAGGCTTTGCTTACCCCAAAATGTATCCCAGTGCCTAACAAATCTACACCCTTCTCACAGCACCAACAGCTCATCCATGCATTGAGACCCCTCAGCAATGCTTATCTCACCTTACCCTGTGCGTGGAACAGGCAGCATTTCTGAGAATGCAACCTTGGGGGTCCTGGACTTCAACATGCTACCTATCAGCCTAAATTTGGCTTCTAGGACCTCTCAACGACATTTCCCAACTTTGTTGGTGCCAACGTGCACCACGACAGCTGGCTCCTCCCCAGCACTGCCTAACAACCTATCTAGATGGATTGCTTCTGCATTATGTCGTGTCACTTGAGCAGAAAAGGCCACAAACCAGACGGTAGCTCTTTACTGATCTGCAAGGATACATCCAGCCTCTAGTAGAAAGAGCTGGGCGTGCAACTGCTTAGTGAATATGAAAGTCTGCAAACAGACTTTCTGAACAGATAAGAGGCAGATAAGTGAGATTTGCTCAATACTTTTAAGCACACCATAATTAAGTTACACAATGCAATTCCTGGGCTTGCCAGGGGCGTAGCTAGGGGAGAGGTGGCCCCTGCTCATCCCTCTCCCTGGCAGTCCCCCAGAGTGAGGGAGATAATGAAGAAAATAGGGAGGGGTGGAGCTGGAGGGCCCTCAGGAGCTGGGGGTCCATGTTCTTTGAACCCTTTCACTGAATTATAGCTATGCCCCTGGGGCTTGCTTTGAGAGTTTTATTTGTGTTCTTGCACATGTGCATTTAGTTGCACACAAATACCATTGAGATAAATGAGCTAAATTCCTTTTGTGATTACAGCCATGCCTATTGCAAGACACTTGCAAAACAAACACTCAAATAACCCACTGCCTTTTGAATGGTTGCTTCCTCACCTTTTCCTGTGCTGGTTTCTGGTGCGCAAGTAGCTTGTAAATGTTCCAGTTGTTTTCAAAACTTCTGTAAAACAAGTCTACAATTATATTTTGTTAAGGCAGACACACGCTGCTGCAAAAACCCAGAGAGAAAACTGGTAGGTGTGCCTGCAGAGATTCTTGGCTATGTGAATCTCTGCCAAAAAAAAGAGAGCTGATCTCACTTTCATGGTTCTCTAGACCCCTTGCAAATCTCCTCTTGCTCAAACCAACCCCTTCATTTCTGAGCTTCTGCTTCATAGCTACAGGTAAAGTACATCTAATCTAGCAGTGCATGTGAAGTGAAATGGCAGTGCATGTCTGCATTTTGCCTATTCCCTCCCCCCTTGGCAATCCCCCTGTCTGGTTCACTATCTCCTATGTCAATCTATGCTCTCTTCTCCTCTTCATTACAGCCTGCTCTAGGATCTATGTCTCTCACAGCCCCTACAATTGCCAGCCATTTTAGTTAGCACCAATCCAAATTGCTAGGTAGACTATGGAGAAGTTCCGTCTCCCAGAACTCTATGGTTTTATCATTTCCATGTATTTCAGTGACATTGCTTGAATGTATTGTTTTCCAATGCTAATATTTCCATAAATAGTTCCATAAATAGTTCATTATGCTTGATTTCTCATGATAATGTTTTGTTTTTCTAATTCCCCAATCAGAGAGAGGGAGGGAGAGAGAGGTGGGAGGAAGAGGGAGGGAGAGAGGGGGGAGGGGGGAGGAGAGGGGGGAGAGGGAGACACTGTGTGTGTTTCTTTGTGTGTGTGTGTGCGCATGCACATGTGTGGAGATAGAGATACTCAATACTTGCATCTCTGGGCAGTTTACAATAAAACAATACAAATGACAACAGAAAAAGTTAACACATTAAAACAATGTTAAAAACTATTAAAACAATGTTAAAAACTATTAAAACAGTATTTAATTAAAAGGATGAACAGATGCATCTTTAAGGACTTTAAAAAAGTTGTCAGAGATGGGGAGGCTCTTATTTCAGAAGGGAGTGCATTCCAAAGCTTATTTTGATTGTGTTTTAATAAATTAAGTGTTTAGTTTCTTAAGACTGGTCTCACTCTTACCTGCATTGCTGTCATTTCCACACATTGGTTATCCTTTAGTTAAAAGATGCCCTATGGAACATGGGTGTGCTTGCCCACATGATGTAAGAACTGGCTACTTTTCATCCTTGGCACCTCACAGTCACTTTCAAAATCAAGGCAGGTGTCTCACTTTTCTCTACTTTTCTTTTGGGCAAGACACACTGAAGGTCATGTGGAATGTGAATCTCCAGATTTGTCTGTCTGAGAATGTACAGTCAATGTGGTGCATTGCCTGTGTAAAGCTTGTTTTAACTTTTGATGAAAAATGCTGACTTATGAAAAAATATCTACTTATTTCTATTATGGCAAGTGCACATCTGTAGTGTGCATGTCAGAGAACCCTCAGATCTTATAGTACATACTTGTTTAAATGGATTTTTTTTTTTTTACAAGCATTTGCAATTCTCAAAAACAAGGTTTGAATTGTTATTTTCAAGTTCCCTTGCCAGAAAGATCATAATAGGATCCTGAACCAATTATTGTCATATTTCATTGCAACTGGTGTCAGGCATTTCCCAAGTACATGTTTTCTAACTAATCAGGCTGGTAAGTTATCTAAGCCTTCAGTCTGTTATGACTGCCATAGTGCTGTTAGTTTATTATGACAGGAAATAGCCTTGGCTTGTAGTTCTTTCCTCAGGAGAACAAGAATTTACTTAAGAGTGACATTATCAGAGCATGAGTCAGACATGACATTTTAATTCCAATGTTAATAGTTATAATACGGCTATGAAGACACTGTCTGACACACACTCTCTCTCTCTCTCTGCATGGCTAGAACATTCCTCCACCACCACCCCCATTGCAATAGCAGGCGGGGTTTAAAAATGGAAAACTGGGTGTTAACAACCTGGAGCATTTGTGAAGTTTCTTCCATTGTGGAGAGCAATGAAGAACCAGAGTCAATATAGCCGGTATTTAAATAGGCCTGTGTTGCTGAGAGTATCTCTTCTTGGAGTAATCAAGCAATGGGAATGGGCATGCTGGGTGCAGCTAGAAAGCATGAAGGAACATTAACTATCACTCTGATAGTTTGGCTCACAACAAACAGGCCTGGCCATCAGAAGATGCAAATCAGCACAGATCCAGCAACATCCAGATAATTCCTCTAGCTGTGGATGATACCTATTCAAAAACACTGCTGAATATCTATGTGTCAGGGCTTTACAGAGAGCGGGGGGAGACAGAAAGTCTAAAATGCAATTATTCTTTAATTGCCTTCAAATTTCATGTCAAAAGCGTGCCTAGCAATTTTTAGTACTCAAACCACCTTGGAAATAAGAAGAATACAGCATTGGGGGGTGGGGGGGAATATGAGCAGCAAGGCAAATTCCTGTCTTAGCTACTACATATCAAGAGTTTTTAAATGAGTGTGAAACATTTTTTTAATACCTTTAATTTTTAAAAAAGCTGAAGAGCTTATAATACAAACAGGAATTCAATTTCCTCTCAAATTCCAGAGATCTCTCTCACCTCCCTCTGAGTTGGATTGCTTCCTCAAATCTTTTCTCATCCATTGCCTTCTGGACATCTTTGGTCTATAAAGATAAAGAATTATGGTGAGGTTTTTATGGAGAGAAACCTGTAACAAAACACACACACACACACACATGCACACACCAAAAAAAAACAATAAAACCAAGCTACAGAGAGATTAACTCATGTTCTGTTATTTCCTATTCAGGAACCTCCAAATTATGTCCAGGACAGTTAGAACAGAGAAGAAAAGCAAAAACAAACAAAAAGAGGGGGGGGATAAAGAGTCTGTGGATTGCACTGGCCCCTGGGAAGATGCATCGCCTTTCATCCTCTTAAGTTCCACTCAGTAGAGGCCTGGCCAAGGAAGAGAGCCACCCTCCCCTCCTTTCTGGCAGTGCCGCCCAGCCCAACTTGTCCTTTCATGCAAGTCAGACCCCAGCTGTTTAGGATTACACACAGTAAGAAAAACATTAGCTCATCAGTTCCTCAGCAACAGTAAGGGGAGTCTTGAGTTCAAAAATCCAAAACTCTATACTCCAAATTGTGTGACTTTAAAAAAAAAAAACCTGGGCAAATCTGCATGTTTTTTTGCTCAGTTGAACAATGAATTTTGGGACGGTTTTGTTACAAAAACAACAAATGAGTTCAGTTTGGTTTTGTTAAGAATCAGGAACAAATGGCTGGAACTCATGGGAAATGATGAGGCTAAATAATTCAACTGAAGGGGCAAAGGGATGTGGCCAGGGGTCCATGGGGAAAGGCTGACATCTGCCCTAAGTTATCTCCTGCCCACTGAAAGATCTACCCAATCTCTCTTTTCTATTTCTAGCTTGTTCACATGACCATTTGGAGGTGGGTTGGAGAGCTCCTACCTCAATCACACAACCAGAACCCCTGTTCAGATCAGCAAACCCAGGAAACACACAATTAAGCCAGACACTGCACCCATTATCAAAACTGGGAGCTACAAGCCCTGCCCCTCCATTAAAAGTCCTCCGAGCCCTCACATGTCTTTTCAGTATGTTTTGCACTGCCAGCAGACTGGGACACTTCAAGATATTAGCGGCTGATCTCTAAATTGCCATGAAGGAGCAGGAAGCAGACAGAACCTTGCAGAAACTGCTCCAGCTTCAGGATCATAGAGTGTGCCTTGCAGAGTGGCACGTCCATGGATGGCAGCCCCTGTAGCCACAGCTCTCTGTTGTTTCCATGTGAAGGTGGACCTGCTGGGTCCGGTGGCCAGGTAGAAGAGGCGAGTGGATTCATACTACCAGAGACTCACGGTAGGAGAGCTCTCCTCTCCTTCTACTGCAATTAAGAGCAGGTTAGGAAAGCTGGGCTACCCTGCTTTGAGCAACCTGGGCTGGAAGGATTTTTGTGAGTTCACACAATCATGCAAATTTGGGTAGTCCAGCTTCTACCCAGTTTTTGACAATTGTGTGAACCAGGCCAATGTACTTTGAAGTTCCTCATGCCATCATATAGGCTAGATGACGAGACACTTGGCAGTCCATCTCAGATGCCTTATTCCCTCTGCAGTTGTATCATCCTGGCATCATGTGTCATTGTTCTTTATCCTCATCAAACTCACTATCCATATATAAAATAAGAGACCTTAAACCTTATATGAACATTGACCTTAAAAACAATTATGAACAATGCCCCTGCGCGCCACCACTTGGCTTTTGTGCTCTTGCAAAATACTCACCACTTGCACACATTCCATTAGGGGCAGACGCACTGACTGGTTCCCGGAAAGACTCACCACACAGGCCGGAGTGTCTGGTGTTGCTTCAAGTAATGCCATCACAGCTTCCATGCCCATTTTGCTGCTCTGGGAGGCACACAAGGTTCTTGTGAGTAGACTGGCATTTACTGGATTGTGGCCAGGGGTGCTACCATTGCATGAACATATAAATAAAATGGACAGCTGCATAGAAGCCACATATTTAGCCGCATGCTAGGTAAGTTTGCAATTCTGTAGCATGGCACACCTTGGGGGGTAGATGTGAAGGAGCCTGTGTGTGGTCTGCACTTCATAACCTCAGGGACAACATAGAGCTGAAGCACTTGCATTGCAAATGGCAATCTCCGAGAAGCAAGACTTGCAAAGGAGAACTAATGGGAAAAGATCCGTCTTGGAGGGAGATTCAGGATGGAAAACGTGCTGCAGTGGGAGCATAAGCTGGGCTGGTGGAAGAGCCAACTTGAAAGTTTCCTCTGCAAACAAGTTTTCTTCTAGACATTAGAAGGAGCCCAATGGATGGCAAAAAACTGCTCCCTCTTCCCACAATTCAATTTGGCAACATCACATGCTACTTGCTCACAATAGCAGTTCTTTTGAGATTTATTATCTCTGTCATTAGCATACTCTACTCAGTGCTAAAGACAGAGAGCAGCCCCTAACAGACCCAGAGAATAACCCCTTCAAAAGGAAAGGAGATATGATCAAGCGGATATCCAGTTAGGCTGGACATCTGTCTCATCAAGAAAGGGAAATTAGTCTTACCTGGGAATTCCTTCCTGTTATCGGTAGTGCCCGGGTGGTACAGTCTTTATGTTTTGGGGCAGTACTTCCTCTTGATCAAGGGTCAGTTTGCAAAGATATCAAGGGAGCTTCCTGACTATCAGAAGCTGCAGAAGAACCCCTCCCAACCTGAATAAACTTGTAGACTACAAAGCCCTAGAAACACCCATCTGACCAGCTGCAACAATATGATTAAATAATCCCCATTAGGCCATTTCCAAAAAAGAAAACAAGAAGAGGACAGGCCTTTGTCCCACACTGTCTTTTTCTTCAATTCTGGTTTTTCCTTCAAATCTAGAAAGATCAACTATGTATTCATTCAGGTCTTTCTGTGATCTCCCATTCCTTGTTTTTATTTTCCTTCCCAGCAACACCAAGAATGTGGAAAAACTTCTAGTGAGGAGTTAGCAAAACCACTCTCTCTCCAAGCCACTAACTAAAAGCAATGGAAGAGAAGAGGAAGAAATAATTTTTCAAAATCTTCAAGCATCCTGAACTCTGAATGGAGCTCCCTCCTAACTGAGCAAAGAGGCACCTTTTAAAGTGGTGGATCTCTTATATTAAGCAGGGGGAGAGCAACTGCCCCTATGCAATCCTAGCACAGCTTCCTTCTAGTGGCTGTTGCTGGTGTCTACCTTATGTTGCTTTTTAGATTGCAAGCCCTTTGTGGACAGGGAATCATCTTTATTTTTGATTTATTTATTTATCTATGTAAACTGCTTTGAGAACTTTTGTTGAAAAGAGATATACAAGTAGTAGTAGTAGTAGTAGTAGTAGTAGTAGTAGTAACAGCAGCTCTGTTGAGAACCTGCTTGCTGATAACTGAGTAGGACCAGTCTGGAACTCCAGAGGAAGGTTCTATCCTTAGATTCTTTGCAAGTTGACCCTGCCTGAAACCAGGTGATGGCACTAACTCAAAAGTGAAGACTGTCCCCATCCTGGCACCACAGAAGTACGCTGCAGTCCTGGAAAATTACAAGATTAGCAATAGACTATGGATTATATACTCTGAAGGAAGGGCTGTCTCTATTACATAGAGAAGACTCTATTACACTTGCCTTATGGCTAAGACAAGACTAACTAACAGTGGCAGCTGGTACAGTTGGGGCTGGCGTGTGTGTTGGAAAACAAGCCTCAGCTGCAGCTTGCCTCACTTCACTATGGTATTAAATTGAGGCACGCAGGCTGGTATTCACCAGGTTGGGGATTGTCACAGCTGTGACTCATTTTCTGCTCCCCATCCCTGCCTATACCAGTAACCACTGCTAACCAATTACTCTGAAGTCACAACTGTGGATCTCCATTCTCTACCAGGCCTGCTCAACTTAGGTCCCCCAGCTGTTTTTGAACTACAACTCCCATAATCCCCAGCCACAATGGCCAATAGCCAGAGATTATGGGAACTGTAGGCCAACATCTGCAGGAAGGCCGAAGTTGAGCAGCCCTGCTCTAACCCAAGGGAAGGTGTAAAAGGTCATTGGATATGACACCAGCTCTTCCAAAACCTGACACTTCTCCTATTTGTTTGCTACTGACCAAGCTGAATGTAAACAGGCGGAAAGATATTCAGTGTGCGCAAAACACTCTCGCCCACTAAGTCTAGTATACAAGTGCACAAAATGCATCTGCGCAATCACTTCAAAAGGGCACAAGTGTGCATCCAATTATGTGGTTGCACATCTGCAGCTCAACATACTAGCAATTTTTGCCTTTCATGATGAGTTAAATCTCCACTTATACACAGAGGGGCATCATGCAGAGAGGAGCTATTGCAGGATTGGTACAGGCTTGGCAGGATTTGGCTTTTTCAATTTGTGAGGGGGAAAGCTCCCCTTTTCAAGGCATTCAGGTCTGACTTGACTTTCTGCTGCAAGACAATACTTTATTTATTCAAAATATGTATATTCCACCCCTCTAGTACACTACTGCTTGGGGTGGCTCACAACATCTGAACTGAAAGAGTGGGAAGCTGCTACATGGACAAATCTAAGCCAGGAAAAAGACAGAACTAATAATAATACCTACCAGAACACGATCAAATGCTGATGGGGTCCCACCGCGCTGCACGTGGCCAAGAACAGTTACACGAGTGTCAAAGCCAAGGCGCTTCACTACCAGCTAATCAGAAAGTGGGGGAAAGCAGATGCAATTATACCCCCCATCAGATTCCTCTTCCTAAAGTAAACTGGAGGACTGCCTGTAGGTCAGAAGTGTTTTCAAGTATCTCTATTAAAGCTTACTTATTATTTTAAAAGATGTATATCCTGCCATTCTTATTAAAGGTAACCCAAGGCAGGGGCATATCTAGGGTAGGGCAGGCAGGGCACGTGCCCCAGGTGCCACTTGAAGGGGGGCGCCATTTCTTAAAATTAATTTTTAAAAAATGGCCACCACACATGCTCAAATGGCCTCTGTGAAGCCCTAGGCCATGCCAGGCCTCACAGAGGCCATTTGAGCATGTGTGGTGGCCATTTTGATTTCAGCGGCCATTTTATATTTAGAAATTATTTTTAAAAATGGCCACCGCACATGCTCAAATGGTCCCTGTGAGGCCCTGGAGGCCAGAGGGGGAAGGGGGAACCTTTGCAGAACCCCCCATGGCCTTTGGGAAGTCCCCCAAAGAGGCTACAGGTAATTTTTTTTAAACAAATTAATATAAGTCACTCTACACATATTCAGATTGGCATTATGTACAGAGAATCAGGGCTTGTGAATACTGAGCTGAAGCTTATGAGCTAGGATTGCATTCATTTGCTCTTACCTTGCTTCTTGTGATAAGTGAGTTAAATGTGATGTCTTAATAAAATGGCTATTAATGGTGAGTTTGTCTTTGAATCAGTGTGAAATCCTTCATATTAAGGCCCACTGGGAATTTCTTGCTCTCTTTCTCTCATTTGAACTGTCTTTCTGAAATACTAGAATATATTCCAAGCAGTGACACAGTTTACTCTGCATATCCTTTAATTATTTTGGGAGTATCTAGGAAAAGTCAAATTCTCCATTTATTTTTAAAACTTATGTAATAGTGATGCTACAATGCATAGTAGAGAATTAGACAGGCACTTCTCTTTAGTTTTCCAAGCCCACATAGTATTTGGGTATTTCATGAGCTCCAGCATACTGAAATTTGTAGTTTTCCAGCATTTTTTGGTCTGGCTATGTCCACTGCTAAATAGTTTTTGAAATATTAAAAGACTAATGAGCTTGACTTTTTTCAGCTGATATTATGGTAAAGTTATCTGAAAGATGGGAGTCAGATGTTTGGACAGGGGGCGCAATTTCAGTGTTTGCCCTAGGCGCCATTTTCCCTAGATACGCCTCTAAAGGTAGGTAACAAAGAAAAACAAAATCAGAAACATTGTATCTGAAATAAAACTGCAGTCCACAAGTAAAACCCCAAAAATCACCATCCAGCCACCAGCCAAAGCAACATCCTTGCCCAAAGACACAACAAAAAACCATGTTTCCTCAATGTCCACTTCAAACTTCTCTGCATTGATCCAAAGTTTGAAGACAGACAAGAAATCCAGTTGAAAATGGAAACATGGCAAGCTTTATAGGAAAGTTTGTACTGAGAACATTTCTGGAGCCTGAAAATGCCAGCAGTTTTATTTGTCTATGATCTGTGCACTGATAAGTATTTTCATTGTTCTGACCCCACCCTATTCATTTGTCCCTTACATCTGACATTTGTCACTTACATCCTTCACGTAATTTGAGGTGATGGGTTTCCCATTCCTGTCAATGGCACCTTCAGCAATGATGATAATATTCAGTCGGGATCCTCTGCTCCGTGCCTACCCAAATAAAAATATGGAAGCCAATGACTGATGGTGATCTTAGGCAGAGGCTGCACTGACTGTCTCCCCCTCATAATCCTAACATTAATTTGCTGGGATTGACATCCAGGGGCTTTCCTCTCTTGCAGCATGAGGAAACTTCAACCTCCTTGATGAAAGATAGGGGAAAGGATGCCAAAACTCAGCTGAGTGGTCCAGTATCCTTTACAACTGAAACTCTCAGCTCTCTCAGGACCATTCTTCTCCCCAACTCTCTATTCTCCAGTTTTTGTTACCCAGCACCATCTGCACTAATGCACAGCAGAAGATAGACAAAGGAAGGTTTTCCAGGTGAGCAACACAGATAACTTTTCTTAAAGAAAAGTTGATTTGAGCTGGTGCACAATATATGAACATTTCTGCTTTGAAAAATATGGTCCCATTAACTGAAGTGGGGCTTTCAACTAGACAAAAAGGATGTGCCCGAACGTGCTTCGGTGCCAGCGGAGGTGGTTCTTTAAGAGTGGGGGAGGGTGCACTCACCCCTCCCACTGCATTTCCCCCACCTGCACTCCATTATTTTCAATCCCCTCGGGGTGGCAGCATTCCTCTGTGCCGCCCCATTGCCCTCATCGGCCGGAAGTACCAATTGTGCGTGTGCGCGTGCCTGTCTACCGCGCACGCGATCAGTACTTTCAGCCGATGAGGGCAACGGGGCGGCAGGGAGGAATGCTGCTGCCCTGAGGGGCTTGAAAATAACGGAGCGCCAGCGGGGGAAATGTGGCAGGGGAGGTGAGTGCACCCTCCCCCACCCTTAAAAGGACCACCCCTGCCAGGGCCGAAATGGCCCTCGGAGCCGAAACATTTTGGAGGCCTTTATAATGGCCTCCGAAACATTTCGGGCTCAAGCCTACTAGACACCTCATGGCAGAAGAGAATAAAGCTGAACTATCCAACTATTTTATCTGGTCTCTGAGAATACATAGTTCTTTTTTGCTGAATATCCACAGGCAATGCCACACCCACCTCACCAAGCCGCTCGCACATGAAATCCTCCCAGCCATCCTCAGGAGGTGACTCAGGGATGAAAAGCCAGTCAGCACCAGAAGCCAAAGCCGAAACTAATGCAAGGTACCTGGAAAAGCAGAGAAGTCAAGCTTGTGGATGACAGTCTTGGACATCAGTCAAGATGAAAGGGTTAGCCCATGGATCCAAAGTAATGCAGGACTTTCTGGATTTGGGGGCAGGCAGAACAGTCCATAGGATACACACACTTCTCTTTAGATCTCATGTCCTAACTTGCAAACTGTAGTACCCAAACCTCTCTCAATTTAAAGTACAAATAGAACTGTTTTCTTACCCACAGTGCCTGCCCATCACCTCCAGCACAAATGTTCTCTGGTGGCTGCAAAGCAAAACAAAAGAGTAAAGACTCATTCAGCTGATCATTCAATAAATACCTCAATTGCAGTTTCCTGTTATCACAATACTCATAAGCCTATTACCTGGGCAAGGGAGAGCACACCACTGTTGAGCACATTTTGTATTTGGCAAGATGCCCCAACCTTATCCTGAGCTAAAGAAGGGTTGGGGGATCTCTGAGACTTTAGAAAAGTTCAGAAAGCAGCAAGATGGTCCCATACTTTGGAGCAGGGCAGGGAAACTCCCCAAAACTTGTGACAAACCTTAGAGAGACTCAGTGTGACAGGGTGGAGCCCCTGCAGGCACGCTGGGCCTTGGAAACACTCAGCATGTCACTGCAATCAAGACTCCATCCTTCCTCCTGAGGGGAAAGCAAAGGTCAGTGTCACACATCAATTTTGGCCAACTACCAAGACCAGCCAAAATGTGTGGACTCCAGGTTGAAGAATAGCCTCCCAAGGAGAATGCTATGCTGCTGCCCCACCTCTGAAAAAGGGTAAAGTTGTGCACTCAAGCCCAGGAAGGAGAAAGTACACACCAACTGGAGGAAGAAGTGGAAGACTGCTGAAGCAGTGGCTGCATGGCTCAGGCAATTTCAGTGCTCCTTAGAACTATGAATCCACACAGTCAAGAATGGCAAAATAGATGGGGGAGAACGATTAAATTACAGGCAAGACTTGGGTATTGTAACTGATACTTGTTCTAATGATGAGATGGAAGTCCTCATGTTGTTGTTTTTGTTTGTTTGTTTGTGTTACTTTCTTTCTTTCTTTTTGTGTGTGCGTGTGTGTATCTTATGTTGTGAAAAACTGAATAAAAAGGATTTAAAAAAAAGAATGGCAAAATAGCTCCTGCTTTCAATCCTTTTTGGGAGGAAACTCCCAAACTTTGCTACACGAGGGCACAGAACTGAAGCTCTAAATCAGACAGTACTCACCAGTACTGTCTAAATCAGACAGCTAACAAAGACTGTGTGTGTGTGTGTGGGGTGGGGGGCAACAGTGGTGGTAGTGGGGTCATTACATTACCTCAGCAAAATGTTCTATAAGAGTGCTGGGGAAATATAATGTCTAAGCAACAATAGTACTAACTCAGATGTAGACATCCGAGTCCTCTGCAATGGATGGTTTTCTTTGACCAAAACAAAAGAACAAAAAGCAACAATTCTTTGAAAAGGCTCTAACAGGAACCAGACCCAGAGAAGCCGTATCATACATCTACCTACACCTAGGAACAATGCTACTGCAAAGCAGGAAGTAACTGCAGGTAGCTGATCCAAAGCATGTGCATCCCTGTGTGAATTAAGATAGGAAGAAAGAACTGAGAAATCACGTGCTCACCTCTGGGCAGTAGTGGTGATTGCATCAATCACCTCCATGATACGGTGCAGTGCAGAGTCAGTGCCAATGGTCATATCTGTGCCACAGAAGTCATTGTCAATGGAACCCACCAGACCCACAATGTTTAAGTGACAGTACGTCTGAGATACCTCCTCAGTGATCTTCTCTGAGAAAGGAAGGGGGGGGGGAGGGAAGGAAAGAAAGAGTTAATATGTGTCTAGTAATAGCTTGTGTCTAGTAATATCACAACTCAATTGCCTACTTCTAAAGACAATTTTAAAGAACAAAAATTTATAGCAGGGGTTCCCAGCCTTGGGTCCACAATGGACTTTGACGATGGCTGGAAACCACTGCCCTACAGCAAGGTACAAGATGGAGTTAAACCAACTGGAAATGGTTGTTAATTTGACTATAGAACTATATTTCCCCCTTTTTAATATGAGATTCTAATCTTACTGGGTTTTTAATTTGATTTGTAATGGCAGCTTGGTAAATTGTAAGCCACGTTGTTCTTTGTCACTGATTTTAGCTTGATTGTAGAATCAGTTTTTAGAACTCATAAAGAATTTAAAGAAGGAACAAGATGGAAGACAATCCCTACTTATCAAGTTTATATTGATTTAATGGAGCCTGAAAGCTTTCTAAGCATAAATACAAGGAGGCTCAATGTCCCTTTGCATGTATCTCTTGCACTTAATGTTCTTTTGCTTTCTTCTCTTTTATTTCTGTCCTGCCCTTTTAATTTGATTTTTGTATTTGTTGTGCATTTGAAGGTATGAATGGGTGTGAGAGTTCATGACTGCAAAGATTCAGAACAAGATCCAAAGTCCCTAAAAGTGAAAATCCTTTTCAGATAGGCTGAAACTGTAGGGACAATGTTGAAGGAAGAAAAGATAGGGAGGGAAGCTGGGAATTAAAATGTGGATAAAAACTTGCGTGTAAAACTGTTTTGAACAATTTTCAAATTAATGTATATTTTGAATTAAATATAAATAACTAGTAGCTGAAGCCCATTGTTGACCAAGCAAAGTCATTTTGTGTAGATTACATGTATAGGAAAGTTATTAAAGATATGTAACAAAACTTTTCATAAATGTGTTTGCAAAAGGGAAGTAAAAGAGCAGTTTTAAATGTGTAGGATTTCAACTTCAAACATTATTTTTTTATTGAATAATTGCCATATATAGTAAATTTGAATACAGTACATTTGAATCCAAGAAAGATATTCTGCTTCTCTTGGGCATGTCATTGTTTTGGAATTATTGATTTGATTATTGAGTGTTAAAATATGGTGATTATATTTAAAATTTCTTCTAAAAAAGGGCATTCAAACCTTTCCCCTGGCATATTGCGGTGTAAAAAGTAGTGCATTCAGCTAATTGAAGTGGCAGGGTTGTGTATCGGGAAGTATGATTTTATTTTGCACAAACACACTCTTCAATAATAGATGAAAAGGTGCTTGGAAGTGAAAAGGTGGGTTCACAGATTTCCAGTGGGAAAATAACACCATTACTGTGTACTTTTCTGCTATATGACTCCCATCCAAGGGAGCACAGTTAGCAAGATTTTGGTTTGTTTCTTTTTAAAGGAATGGCTGCCATAGTGTGCATCCTCCCACTTACCTATCATGTGCAGGCAGGATAGCATGCTACTGTCACTGAAAAGTCACTTGAAGGAGCCAGAGCACAGTAGTTAAAATGTGCCTTGTGCCACAGTTACAATGTTTGCTTAGGATGCCCCTCAGTGACCCTAAGCAAACCAATAAAGCAGATTCTACCTGATTGTTTCACAGTTTCTCACTGAAATCCCTATATATTCTGCCATGTGTGGGAAATCAATAAGCACATGCATAAAACACCCAAGAATGGTATAGAAATTGTCTGACAGGCACGAGGTTGGCATCAATACCGAGTTACCAAAGGAACCGAGGCTCACACATACCTTCTTTGACCAGCTGCTCCAAAAGACCACCCCACTCTGTGCGGAAGATATTTGCACCAGTCAGGCTGCCATCCCCACCAATAACACACAGATTGGTGATGCCATGCTGCACTAGGTTGTAGGCAGCTTGAAGACGGCCCTCCCGTGTGGTGAAAGCTTTGCAGCGGGCACTGCCAATGATGGTGCCACCCTACAAACAAGCAAGTCAGATAAGAAAAGAAGCTCAAATGACAAACCAAAATTAGACAGACGGATCCACAAGCGAGACCGCAAGTCAACAGTGTAAGTCTGGTTGTTCCAAAGGAAGGTCAACATGGACACTTCTTACAGAGGAATTCTGAAAGTTGGTACTCCCAGATTCAAGCAGAAATGGGTTGCCATATCTTCCAGCTGTAGAAGGCACGTGCCATGCAGGCCCAAGAAGAGACTCTTACTGGTGATGCCATCAGAACACCTGTGGGACATCAGGACTAGTAGGTATGAGGAGAAGTGCCATCTCCCAAGCCATGGGAAGTGACTGTGAGAGAAGCTCATGTGCCAGGGAGGTAGCCTCTTTCTCTGGCAAGCCATGCTTCTGCTGCGCAGTGAGAAGTCAAGACTTCCCCAGCCATGGAGCTCTCACTCTCTGCCTCGCTCTGAGCAAACTGCCTGCTTGACCATCGCTCCCAAGCTCCTGTCTCCAGCTACAGCCTCTCTCCTTCAGCTGAAAGCCCCACCGCTCTCAAGCCTCTAACCCTGGTAATATGCTGCTCCACAAGCCTTGGATCCCTCCATCCTTTCCCCTTCTTCTCCTTTCCCCTCTTCCCTCTACTAATTCCTGATCTCCCCAACCCATGCCAGTCCTCAACCTTCCTTCCCCCCCCGCTTTTCCTGCCTATATCTGAATTATATTAGGCTCTAGGAGGATTTAATACACACACATATGATAGTTAGGAACACTGGGTGAATGTTGTTGCTGGCTAGGGTTGAAATATTGTTAGTAATTCTGATAGATTGTTCTGCTTTCTGCTCAGTTAGATTGATGTTGTTATTCTTTTGTACTCAATAAAGCCCATTGAGTCATTTAGGATTAATTTGATCTCCTTTCTATCTTATGTGCCCAGATCCTACATGGTCACCATATAAAAGAACTGGTCACTTTGTGACACTGGTGAAGCCAGCCTAATTTCATCTGCTAGCTCCTGAGCACAAAATCAGGCCTGGTTCACAACAACACTTTCCTTTATCTGCTTTGGAAAAGGGATGGCAGTCACGGGATTAGCACAACAAACCTACGCCCATCGAGCTAAACTTTGGAGTGTTACCAGTAAGCACCACTTGGGAGAAAGCAAGCAAGAAGGGTCAAGAAAGACCAAGATGATAGCTGCATGTTGCTTACATAACTGGAAATGCAAAGAGCAATGCTCTGGAAAGGTCTGGGGAGGGAGAACATGCTGTTAGCACAGCTAGCTCCTTGTTTGGAGTGCCTGTCAAAACATGTTATGGAGGTGCAAGTGCACGCAGGAAACCGGCACGGGTGCTGTCCAGGCCTTTCAGAGCAAGGTTCTAGGACAGTCTGCATGGGCAAGAAGACAAAGCACTGCACACAGCATGCCAGCCTTGCTTAAGCCTATCTCCATCAGAGGCCGCAGCTGCAGAACAGCCGCATACAGACAGGAAGCGTGAGAGGGTAATCCTGCAGGGGCATGCAACAAACTGTTACCTGAGGGAAAGGAGACACACCAGTCAAACTGAGTAAAGTTCTAAGAAGGGGGAAGACAACAGAAATACTCTTTGAGTGGACTGAGTGGCTTCAGTTCAGACATGTTCCTGACAATCCAATCCTTCCAATCCCACTTGAATGGAGTGTGAATTGCAGCACTGCCCCAGACCGAATGATTCTAACCAGATGAATTTTAAAAAGCTGAATTAGAGTCGGGCTAAAGCTATGTTTCTGAGATGGCCAGAATCAGTGGAGGAGAACTCAGGCTGCAAGAAAGAGAGAAGCCAGGACTGGGTTTGCCAATCCAAAGGAGCAGGGGTGCAGATCCCTCCCCCAACTATTGGGGGAATTCCCCCCCAATTTTACTGAACTACTCCACCAAACCTAATAATCCGTATCTCTTCATCGCCAAGCCTAATAATCCATGTCTCCCCACCTCATGAGTGTCTTTCTTCTCCCCCACAAAAAAGGTGTGAGGAGTTGCTCCTCGGGTATTCCTTCTACCTGCACCCCTGCAAAGGAGATTGAAGCCACTTATGAAGTTCACAAAAATGTAGAGGTAATTATCTCAAATTATCATCAACCTGAATTTTTTTTTTAACCCACATTCTCAACAATGAATTCCATAGTGTTTTAGATACAGCCAGCTGAGGGGTAGCTCGGATTATTAGCAAGTCATTAATGGAATTTCAAACTCCAATTATGAGAGATAGCCTTAGGATGGTTTGCAAGATTTGTCTCTTTCAGTCCTGATAAAGCTGAATCAAGAAGCAGGAACTGCTGACTCTTTTTCAACTCATTCCAAGTCATACACAATTCAGAAACAAAACTGGACTGCCCCCAAATCAGCCTATACTCATTTTATTTATTTCCTGCTTTTCACAAAACTGCATCAAGGAACCTATTAAGCAAATTAGATGATTTAACGTCCGCTCTCACATGGAACCTCCTAGGAGGACAACTGCCTGGGAGCTTCTCAAATAAGGAGTTTGGAAGCAGGTTTGCCTCTCAGAGCAATGCTGCTAATTAGGGATGTGCAATTCAATTCATGCACAAAACATTTCATGTCAAATCGGGGGGGGGGGCGGATCCGCTGATTGCAATTCAATCCACAAATGGAATTACCCCTTAAATGAAGGGGTTGATTTGAGGTTGAATTGAATCAGCCCTGATTTGGCCCGAATTAATTCATGTGGCCATTTTGGTGGGCTTTCTCCCCTTGCTGATTGGTTTTCTGGCTCTGGCTTCCAATTGGCTTGAGATCTTCTTGCTTGACTGGCTGTCATTAAAATCAAGCATTGGCATGGGCAACTGAACCTCCATTGGCTGCGGGGGACGGGGAACACTTTTGGAGGGAATTTGAAAATGTATTCAAAGGGATTGGGAGGCAGAGAGAGAGAGTCCTTATACAAGAAGAGGATACATCATTAGAACAGGAGGAGGGATTTTGTAGTTTTGATTTTGGTTTGATTTTGTAGTTTTCTTTTCTCAGCACTGAGTATACTATTGCTACTATAACTGTTTTGCTGAATCTCAGATTGACAAAGGCAGAATTTGGATACCTTCCTGCCTTCCTTGAGTTGTCCTTTGGTCTATTTGTGAGATGGTGTTGTGGCAAGAAATGGACAGCGGCAGCTCAGGGGTGTGTGTGTGTGTGTGTGTGTGTAATATTTCTTGGTAACTGCTGGGATGAGTTCCATGTCTGGCCTTGAGAGTAACTTGTGCTTCATTCACTGCTCTGTAATCTGCATTGTGAAGTGTACTCAGTCAAAATGTAGTTGTGCTTATGGCTATGCTTGCTGGCTGCTAAGGGTGCTGTTGTGCTGTGGCAGCTGTTGCAAGTAAGGATGGTGCCATAATTGTGTGTGAGAGAGCAACTTCTGCCAATGATGTTACTGCAGTGCAGGCACTCTGGCTGGCATTGGATTCTGGGTCAGTGATTTTTTTTTGGCCATATTTGGACTGTCTCTTTGGCAAAATATGTTGTTCTGTGTTAGGAGGGACTTTGTGTGCTGTTTCTGTTCTGCAGTGTTGTTTTTCACGGCAGGTTTGCAAAATGTGTGCACAGTGCACTCTGCTTGTTTTGCCCATAGGGAACAATGGGGAACTCGAATCACCCAATTGTTCCCCAAGGGTAAGTCCTAGGGACACCAAAGTGGGTTAGGTGGTATGGCATGATAGGTGTTACCTACAACCCAACCCAAAAAATAAATGGGCAAGCAGGCAATTTTTAAAATTGTTGTAATTTTAAACCCCATAGGATCCTATGGTGTTTTGTGTTTTTTAAGTTGAAAAAAAAAATTAAAAATTGCCTGCTTGCCCATTTCTTTTGTGTGTTGAGTAGTACATAGCATCCATCATGTCCTACCACCCAATCCACTTTGATGTCCCCAGGACCTACCTATGGGGAACAATGGGGTTATTTAAGTTCCCCTATGGATGAATTGCAATATTATTATTATTATTATTATTATTATTATTATTAGGTGAATTTTCAATTTGAGGAGTTGAACCAGCTGGCAATAGCCAGCAAGTTCAATGAATCTATTTGAATTTTTGCAATTTGATTTGAGGTCAAATTGAATAACAAAAAATGATTTGTACACACCTCTACTGCTAATAAAGAGTATATGAAGTTATGGTGGTTCAAATAAACCATATTTGGTGATCCAAGTCATTTAGATTGAGTAAGCTGCGTTGCCTCCCAGCCCCTTGACCAGTTAACTACATTTACCTCTTTTTCAGAAAATGTGACTGTGGGAGAGATGGTCCATCTCACCTAGATGCTGGGAGAGATCATCAGGAGATTTGGTGCATGGTGTTATCAATATGCTGACGACACCCAAATCTATTTCTCCATATTGACCTCATCAGGAAATGGCATAGCTTCCCTAAATGCCTACCTGGAGGTGATAAAGGGCTGGATGAGGAACAACATATTGAAGTTGAATCCAAATACGACGGAGGTACTGACTGTGGGGGTAGGGACCACAGAGATGGTTTAGATCTGCCTGTTTTGGATGGGATTACACTCCCCCTGAAACATCAGGTATGTAGCTTGGGAGTGCTCCTGGACTCAAAGCTCTCCCTGGTTTCTCAAGTTGAGGCAGTATCCAAGAGCACTTTTTATCAGCTTTGACTGATATGTCAGCTACGTCCACTTATGGAAGTAAATGGCCTTAAAAAGTGGTACATGTGCTGGTAACCTCCAGGCTTGACTACTGTGATGCACTCTACGTGGGGCTGCCTTTGTACATAGTCTGCAAACTACAATTGGTACAGAATGCGGCAGCCAGATTGGTCTCTGGGACAACACGAAAGGACCACATAACACCAATTTTAAAAGAACTGCACTGGCTGCCGATATGTTTCCAAGCCAAATACAAAGTGCTGGTTATTACCTAAAAAGCCCTCAACAGCTTGGGTCCAAGGTACTTCTTTGTCATGAACCCTGTCACCTATTAAGATCATATGGGGAGGTCCCATTACGGTCACCACCATCTCGTTTGGGACCGGGCCTTCTCTGTGGCTGCCCCAGAGCTTTGGAATAAGCTCCCTGTCAAAATAAGTGCATCATATGACAAAAGCTCCATCTCAATCAGAGATGTCAAAAGCATCTCTTGCTTTTAAAAAACCCTCGACATACCTGTTTTCTCAGTTTTTCAACTGAAATTAACTTTAAACGGTTTAATTGTTTTTATCCTGTGAAATTGTTTTATCCTGTTTTATATTTGTTGTGTTTTAAATTGAGTACACCACCTAGAAATACACATATCAGGTGGTATATAAATAATACATATATATTAACCCTCAAACTTAGAAACATATTTCAAAACCAAACCAGTAGAGAACTAAGAGTTCTGTGCTCCAGGAGGCATAAGTGGCCACAGATAAACCTGAGATGGTGGGAGGGGGGCACATAAAGAGACCTATCTACATACACAGCAGGAAGTCTTACCAACTGAATGATGTTGGACACACTCAGCCAGTTTGCCTGCTTGATATTTTCTCCTCCTTCCACAAGCCCCTCATAACCCTGCAAAGGAGGGAGAAAGCAATGTAAATACACCATTGCATCACAGAAACCTGTTCCATGTTGCATTAAAATCCTGCACAGAGAGCATCATGAGGGTCCCTTGAAATATATAAGTGGTCCTTCCCACCTCTTAAAATGCTACTACATATAACAGGGCTATTAGACAGAAATAATTTGATTAGCAAGCCAGACGTTGCCGGTTTGAATCCCCGCTAGTCTGTTCCCCAGACTATGGAAAACCCCTATATCAGGCAGCAGTGATATAGGAAGGTGCTGAAAGGCATCATCTCATACTGCATGGGAGGAGGCAATGGTAATTCTACCTGTATTCTACCAAAGACAACCGCAGGGCTCTGTGGTTGCCAGGAGTTGACATCGACTTGACAGCACACACTTTAAGAAAAGAAACAAGCTAGGTCTGCCTGTTTGAGATATGGACCAAGTGCATTCACTACCTGGATTCTGGCCACTGCTGTCACCTTTTAAACTGGACTTCTCAAAATGCCTTGGGATTAGTTGTCAGACAAAACTACTATGCTGTTGCTCTTTTCCATATTCCAAAGATCTTGTCTTCTACACAAAGACTGACAATTAAATGGAAAGTTCACAGGTCTATAGAAACAATTGTATTGTAAAATGATGAACAGGCAGCATCCTAACTAGTGCTTCCACAAGCAGAAGACGGTCCACTTGCTCATGGAATGATTTTCATCAATCTTCTCTCCCCCTCCATTGTACGGCCTCCTAATCCGCTCCTGAGGGTTCATCAACTTATTTAAATGCTGTGCTATTGTAGAAATATTCTAATGTACAAAGTATTTGTTTTTGTAATGTACATTTTATTATTATGCTGCTATTATTTTTGTATAACAGAGCACTCCCATTTAATTCACTCTTTATGTAGTGGTGATCTTGGGTAATATTTTCTTTAATTTGATATTTGCTTTAATTTTTTAATAGTCACATATTCCTGCCACATATTCCTGGGCAGGGGCTGCCAGTAATACCATGCTCTGCCCTATTCTTGTGATTGTTGGTCAAATTGGGACACAATTACACCCCCATGAGCATCAATTGTGCTGTGAACTGTGAAATTTGGCTTCCAATGTGCTGTTTTGGTCATGGATCAGATACCTGGGAAAGCTAAAGGCTTCACTGTTTCAAAAAACCACCAAGTTTCTAATCCTAAAGCATTATGGGAGGTCAGTTTAAAAGGTGTCAGCAGTGGCCAGGATCCTGGCAGTCAAACAAACACAATTTTTGTACCTGTGTATCTATTTTAGAACTGATCCCTGGAACTGTCAAACTTTACATTCCTCAAAATTCACAAGTCAGTTTAATGGCACTGGTTTTTCTTATGGTTCATTTGGGGGTGGGGGAGGTTGCTTGGTAGGTTTTGGATGTGCAATTAATTATTATTTTAAATTATACCACCTAGAGATGTACATATTTGGTGGTATAAAAATATGATTGATAAACAAACAAACCAAAAATAAAACATCCCTGCCAGGGTGATTTCTGAGCACAGACTTTCAGAGAAACAACCTGAAGCTTTGTCCCTATGTCAGCTAGGCCCCATTTGGATGATATTCCCTGCTACCTTCTCCCTATGTGTGGAAGGGAAATTAGATTGAGCCTTCCTGTTGTGCCTGCTAAGAATGCATGATCCACCTCTGACTCTCCCAGATATTCATACAGGAGTACAATGTTTGAATAGGGAGGAAATATTTATGTACGCTGTTTGATCATGTAAGAAACCCTATGTGCATAAACCCCAATTTTACAGTTGTTTTCCACTCCACCCAAAATCTGGGAATTGACCATGTAATTTGGGCCTGTGCATTGTAAATTGTATACACCTACACTCTATTCAAACATAACTTATGTATGATGTCCTGAGACAGGCATGCCAGGTGGGCACAGTGGAAAGGCACAATCTTGTTTCCCCAACACATGGAGGGAAAAGGGAGAGTATTGTCCAAATTGGGTTTCAATTTCAGTTTTACTATCCTCAAAAGTTTCCCAGTAGTTGTACAGCATTTTTAAAGACAAGACTGTACCAATAACCACGAACACTACAGAAGACAATCATCTGAAGGAAAAGAAAAATCAAACCTCATAGATCAGGAACACCTTAGCTCCAATATATATTCCCATGCGAGTCACAGCTCGAACAGCAGCATTCATTCCTGGAGAGACAGAGCACAAGGTAAACAATGGCCCCATCCTGAGCCAAGCTGGTCGAATACCCTGCACACTTTTATGAAGCAATAACTGTGGCTAGCATTGCTACTGTGTAGTTCCAATGGGACCAGTTACACTGTGCAAAATATTTCCTAGTCATCTGTTTAGTAGAACACAGATTACATGTTTAGAAGCCTTGGATTGCATGAACGAGATCCAGTAAGGTCAGAAATGGCTTTAGTGACATGGTTATCAGTAACACGGTAAAAACTCCTTGCACAGAAAAGCTAATAAATGCAGAAATGAAGATTAAAAAGAAAGTATAAGATGAAGTAGAAGGTAGTGTATGAAATCCCAGGGAAATGATGAAAGCATCACTGAGAATGATCAAATAAGAAAAATCAATTTGCCAGACTTAGCCATGTATGTAGCTTTACTACACCTCAGCTGTCAAAAGAAAATCCCAAAGATTTTATTTTTCATCTTATTTATGTATTTATTTTATATACCGCCTGACTCTAAAGACTTTAGATGGTTCACAAAATGCAAGAAAAATAAAACTAACTACTAAAAAACATCAATTTAATTTTTTTTAAAACATTCAGATTACTAAGAGCCTGGCTGAAAAAATGTGTCTTAAGGTTGCGTAGGACCTCCCCTCTGACCAAAAGTATTGCAGTTGGGAAGGAGCAACTCATGTCTAACAGAAACTATATTAACCCAAATTCATTAAAAGTTAACCAAGAGACTTGTCAGACTTTTGCAAAAACAACAGCAGGTATGCATGTGCTGAGAGAACAGTGAAAACAGGATAGAGCTTCTTCAGAGGTCTCTTGATTAGAAAAAAAAGCAACAGTGCCCAAAAGCAGTAGCAGAGACGCAACATAGAAAGAGATGCCCACTGGGGACTCAGACTTCAGTAACATTTGGACTAGCTATACAGTGTCATTTGCCAACCTTTCATGTAACTCAGCATTATAAAAGCGAAACACTGTATTCATATTGTGTCTTTCAGAAGTGCTCAGATAGCTTCAAGTAGGTGATCTAAGTAATCTTAGCAATGTTTCAAGGTAGGCTGCTATTATTTTATCCTCATATTTTAAATTGAAGGAGGAGAGCTGAAGCAGTTTGCATAAGGCTACCCAACACGTAAATGGCTGAGCAGCAAATCTTGACTTCATTATATTAAAACCCCCTTCAACTCTGTCCCTCACAGCACAATCTCCCAATAAAGAAACAATGCACTTTGGTTCCATAGATCATCCTTCCTTCTGTACAGAAAAACTGGAACTCTTAAAGACTGCTTACCCTCTTTGATATAAAAAGGCTCTAGAAACCAGGAAATTTGAATCAATAACCCCCCTCCCAACAAAAGCCACAGCTCTCTTTCTCCTTTAGAGAAACAATAAGCAATGATATAGTCACAAATTCAGAAGTGCAGGCCCTATCCATGCCAGCCCCCTTAGCCACACCCACCATGACTACCATGCCCATCCCAATGGCCACACTCCTCATGTAGATAGATGCAATAATTGGGAGGGTTCTGTTAAGTCAAGGATCATGTAGACACTAGGAAACATACTTGAATGAATGATAGGGAATGCACACTGAAATGCACCAGTCCCTTTCAAATGGCCATCGGAATGCATGGAATTTCAATGAATTCCATGGTCACTTGGAAAGGACCAGTGCATTTCAGTGGGCATTCCCTGTCATTCATTTTAGGATGTCCTGACACTAGTCCACCATAGGACTTGCATGCTGATGGTCCCAGGTTCAATCTCTGGCTGCATCTCCAGGAACGGCTGGGAAAGACTCCTGCCTGAAACCATGGAGAACCACTGCCAGTCAGTGTAGACAGTACTGAGCTGGATGGAACAGTGGTCTGACTCAATATAATGCAACTTCCTTTAGGATCTTTCTCCCTGTCTTAGGAACCTAGGACAGGGAGAAAGGTAATACGCACTTAGAATAGCAATAGCAGCACATTATTCCCAGTATAGAAAGCCAAGGGTTTTGCGTCCCTGATGAGAAGTGGCCGGTGGGGGTAGATACCACGACTGTGTCCCTGCAGCACTACACCACTGAAAATAAGCCACAGCTCTGCAGAATGTTTCTCTTTGGTTGCTGACACCTTCACTCATTCAACTAAGGACATGTCATCAACTAGTATCTTTTTCTCTTATGGCCCTGTTTTGGTCTCCACTATTCAGGTTTAACCTTCAAGCCTCCCTTCTCCCTTTTTATTCTTCTCATTATCTTTATTTTGTTCTGTGTTTTAATTGGATGTTTTTAGTGTTATGTATTATGAGCCACCCAGATAACAATTTGTTATGGGGCGGCTAACAAATAAATGGGTTTCCCTTGAACTCAATCTGGAAGAGAAGATGGTGTGTGAATTTGAAACTACAGTGAGTGTACTTCTACAGCACACTGAAACTATGTCTGTATGCACTCTGAATCTTCGCTGCATCCCAGGGAATTTTCTGTGATTTCTTTACGAGATGGTCATGCAAGAAGACGATCTGCTGGCAGTATACATTCAATGGGTTTTGTACTTTCTCCAGGAGATTTTCTTGACTCTCAGAGTGAATGATGTGGTATTAATTCTGTATTCAAACAGTCCAACAACTATCAAGAGGAGGCAATACCTCAAAGAGATTACCTCAAATTATCTATCTACAACTATTTCCTTAGACTTTCATTAAGTGTAAGACTGGACCTGCCCCTGGACAGTTTGGAAAATTCTCCATCTGGGCTCTTCTTCCAGAGGGAAGCACAGCATTGGACTGTCCCATTACCTCCTCCCTGCCCATAGATTGGTTGGGGGCATCCAGGAGAGAGCTGGCAAGAACTGGGAGACAAGGAAGCAGCAATGGTTGATCAGCTGAGTTGCAGGGTGTGTGTGCGCACGCACACCCCAACAGACATGAAGCTGACAGAGCAAAAGTAGTTGTGGGCCAGAAATGAGAGATTCTACAGATATTTATGGCTACTTAAAGACGTTAGGGCTTTGGGAGCGGAAGGCATAAGTGAAATGAAAGCTCCAACTGCAATCTTGTCCAGTTAGCAAGCAGAAGAGGAGAAGCAGTATTTGCCCTGGGACACCCAGAGAAATTAAGGCTCTCTTTAAGATGGCTGATGATCAAACCTCTCTCTTCTAGACTAGAATTGATCTGGACATTACATTCATCACCATATGGTTTAGAGTTTGCCATATTAATCCTGCCCATCAAAGAGTGAGTATCCCCACTCCTGATCTGCCACAGAGACAGCCCAGAGACAGCCCAAGCCATCTACATAATAATTTTGAAACTGTTTTAAGGTTTTCATTTTTAATCTGTTTATGTGGTTGTAAACTGCCCAGAGCCAGAGTTTGGGGGCAGTCTATAAAATGGGGGGGGGGGTTAATTAATTAAGGGAAGGCAGAAAACTTCATTGTCAGCAGAGACTATTGTCAGCTCTACACAAAAAACTAAACCACCACATTGAAAAGGCTGACCATTTGGGCCCATTCCTGACAGGGATGGAAGTGGGTCAGCATTCCCTTGAAAACAAAGATACTTTCTATCAAGATCCCTTATCTAGAGGGAAAGAAAAGTAAACAGAAGGTGGCAAAAAAAACAACAACACCTGTTGCCTAGGTGTGCTATAATAGGCCTTAAAATCCCAACAAACCCCAAATCTATTTTCTTTAAAAGAAAACACCATGAAAGTCAGCTGTCTAGTATTTGCATGGGTTCACAATAATCACTGTCGAGCCTGGAATTGCCACATTTTAGAAAGTAAATAGCAGTCTGTCAACCACATGGCTTTAAGCAAAGTAATCAGGTGAGAGGCCAGCTCGTTCAGCAGGTATCTGAACATAGGCTAGAATAAACTTTTATGGGACAATACTTTCTTTTAGAAAGGTAGCTTTGTCAAAGTGCACTACAATTTTTATAGCTTAACAAGCGAGGCTGCACACCCTGCCTTTTCAGTCATTCTTGCACAAGTCCCACTAGGCAGCTCCAAAGCATCATAAACCTTGGCTGCAACCTAGAAAATAACTAAAGGTATCTGGATCCCACTGGAATCAGCAAGTGTCTCTAAGTGTATGTTTGGCTGCAAAGAGAGATATATAGTATCGTGGTTAGAGTGTTGGACTAGGACCGCGGAGACTTGAGTTCAAATCCCCACTCAGCCAAGAAACTCACTGGGTGACTCTGGGCCAGTCACACATCTCTCAGTCTAACCTACCTCACAGGGTTGTTTTGAGGATAAACATAACCATGTACCCCGCTCTGGGGTCCTTGGAGGAAAAGTGGGATGTAAAAATAAATAAAATAAATAAATAATCATGTAAATCATGTTTTACATCTTGGCTGCTGTATCACAAACAGTTACCTTTAAGTATCCTCAAGCTAACTAGTAAACAGTAGTTAACTGGCAAGCAGCCCAAACATAAATCTCTATCTGGAAGCAAGTCCGTGTTTAAATGGAGCTTGCTTCCACATATATTTGCTTAGGATCACAGCCATATGTTATCTGCAAGCATTGCAATCACGGCACCAATTAACTCTCCTGATCTTGAGACTCCTGCTAAGAGAGCAATGGGGTCACTGTGCATGTGGAACAAAGATCACATGGGATCTTGCATGTGGGAGTTGGGGGGAGCAGATCCAGTGACTGGCCTTCTGAGCATGCAGACCAATGCAAGTTCACTACATGTGGAAAGCCACCAGATCATTCTCTGCAAATGTAAAATTAGATTTTAAAAAGAGTCAATTGTTCCATCTCCAAAGGGACACTTTAGTAGCCACAACCTCAGGTGGGCTATAAACCTAGCAGTGAATGGATATTCCTTCCTGTACTCAGATACACTGATTACACAACACATTTATGGTTTGTGCAAAAAACAAACAAATACCAAAACTATGACTAAAAAAAAAAAAGCAAGCCAGAAAGCAAAAAACAACCCACAATCAAAACCTCTAAAACCAAAAAGAAACCAGATGGTTGCTGAATTTTGTGGATTTATTCTTTCAAATATGTGGGATTTTCTCCATGCTCATTGGAAACCTGCACCAGGCTGCACATGCAGAATGCAAATCACCACAAAATTTTAAAATCTCACAACTTTTAAAACGTTGGGAATGGGATTAGGTGTGCTGGAGCACATGCAGTGACTTAACTGATTAAAGGCAGTAATCACAACTGGCCATCTGTCTAGTTGTCACTGTACTGTACTTTGTTCATGGCAGTATTGGTTACTGGAGAGGAGCGCTGGTCTTGTGGTAGCAAGCATGACATGCTCCCTTAGCTAAGCAGGTTCTGCCTTGGTTGCATATGAATGGGAGACTAGAAGTGTGAGCACTTTAAGATATTCCCGAATACCTTATAAAATCAAATAAATAATAAATAATTCCTCTAAGTGGATGGAGTCACTCTGGAAACAGCAGAAGGTTTGCATATTGTAATGAGATATCTAGGGCATGGGATCCAAGTCTAAACATGAAAGGTTCCTGTACACTGTATTTTATTTTTTTATTTTTTATTTAAAGTCTCTAGTGCCAAAGTGAGCGAGTAAGCTGAGGCATTTTGTTTTTTGTTTTGTTATGAGGTGCTCAGCCGCAACGAGTCGGTGCTACCTGCGCACACCATGGTGGTTTCCAGATTTTGGAGCATTCTGGATTTCGGATGTCCGGATTATGGATATTCAACCTTTATTAATTTATCTTCAACTCCAATGCTTATATATGTTCTTGAAGCCAAATTAATATACATAGGCATAGGAGTTGAAGTCAACTCCTATGCATATTAAATAGGATATTTTTCCACTAACCAAGACAAACTGGAATCTGTTCAGTTCAGCTTAATATTCTGTGCTCTACCAGCACACAATCTTTTGTAAGAAATTCTGCATTCAGCAGAATCCAGTTTTACCGAATCCATTGACTGTACCCATAAATCAGTCTGCAGGAGGGAAAGCAAACAGTTTATGGGTTTATTACATGTAATTAAATATGAAACCATGCATAAGAACACAGTTCTTTGCCTTGACCCCTCTGACAGGGGACACTGTATCAGCAGCCTACAGCAAGAGATATTGGCTTTTAGGTTCCTGCTTCATAGTGCAATTCAAACATATACTGATTTCCCCACTAGAGACAATGGGTCAAGGATACACATAAAAACACAAAAGCAAAATGAATTGACTTGTACTCCATATTACTTGCATATCTAACTTGCATATTAACATTGGAGAGGGCTCTGGCCAGAATTGTTTTCTTTTTCAGTAGATCCTTAAGAAATGGAATCACCCACTCTCTTCTTATATAATGTGCTCCTTCAGTAGGCATGTAAGAAAGAAGTACCATAACAATAGCAAGTTGGCCAATTGCAACACTAAGAGCCAGTGTGGCATAGCTCTAAGTGTTGGACACAAACTAGGAAGACCCTGGTTCAGATCCCTGCTCAGACACAAAGATCGTGAAGTTATTTTGGGTCGGCCACTCATTCTCAGCCTAATTGACCCCAAGATGAATAATGGGAAGGGGGAACCATGTACATCACCTTGGAGGAAAGGTGGAATAAATGAAATCGATGTTCTTTTTGTAATTTATTTTATTAATTTATTTATTACATTTATATCCCGCTCTTCCTGAGGAGCTCAGAGAATCCCACCCTCTTGTGCGTGTGGAGAGGCTGAAGCAAGGAATGGTGGGGGGTGGTCTCTGAGATGGGTAGAGCAAGGGGCCACAATCCACACCCCCAACTTGAGTCCCAAGTGGGGTGGGGTGCCTCAGGGTATGTATGTGTGAGATCTAGACCGACACTGGGGCAGAGTGGGGAGAAGCAGAACACAGTGGTCTTCAGGATCCCAATCAGTGTGATGACTTCCAAAATGTTTTTGACCAAAAAAAAAACCCTGCAAGGGCTCCTGAATAAACTTAGCAGTCATGGGAGAAGAGGATGTCACTGGTTATAAAGAACAGAAAGCAGAGAGAAATAATAAACTGTCAGTTATCACAGTAGAGAGAAGGAAGTATGGAGTCCCTCAAGGGACCCAAACTATTTTAATTTATTCATCAGTGATTAGAATTCAAAAGTAATCAGTACTGTAGCCAAGTTTATACACAACTTTCCAACCCTTTCTGGTCAGAGTGAGGTCTAAGGAAACCCACACCCTTCTCTGGGCTCTGGAGAAGAGTGAGGAATCTCACTAGAATAAAAATATGTTCACGAATGGTGAACTAGCTAATGCAGCTATGAATGCCATTGATGTTTTGTTGCATTTTGACTATTGCTGTTAACCGCCCTGGGAGGTTTTTAACCTGAATGGAAAAGTATGCATCTTTTAAATAAATACATAAACTCTAGAGTCATTGGTATCTGGAGAATAATCCCAAAAATTGCAAAGCCCTGCCATTCCTGGACTAAAAAATAAAAGAGGAAAAAGGAGATGGGTGTGGAAGATAAGAGTAACAGAACAGATAGTAAGAGAACAGATTGTTTTTAAAAGTTTCTCCATGGGAATATGGGACAGCATTGTATGCTCCCACTAGTACTAGTGGGAGCATACAACAGAGTAATTCTATCACGTCAGAATTGTGTGCTTGGACTAAAAAAAATGGTTATCACTGAGTAATTCTAAAGAAAATAGAAAGCTGGAGCATGCTCTTAAAGCTAATTAATTATCTGACAAAATCCAGGTATGCTGGACTCTGAACCTAGTTCTCTCATGTCCAAATTCAAGGCTCTGTCCACTGGATCAATCTAGCCGTTACCATAATCCACATTATTTCCAGAGTCCAACTGGAGCCAATTTGTTTAAAGTGAGATAAATTAACATCTTGATCCATTCATCACATATGCTAAATCATCAACCAGTTTCAACCTCACTATTTTAGGCTACGATGGCTGCAGAATCATTCACTGAGCTAACACAGAAGCTAAGACTAAATCTGAATGAAAGCTGGCATCCTTTGAACCCTAAAGTGGATAAAATACATGTGCAGAGTGTAATCCAGGCCTGCTCACCTTAGGCCCCCAGCTGTTTTTGGACTACCATAATCCTCAGCCACAATGGCCAATAGCCAGGGATTATGGGAGTTGTAGGCCAACATCTGCAGAAGGGCCGAAGTTGAGCAGCCCTGGTTTAGGGATTAGTTTCAGCATCCAATTTGTTTCATTTAGCACTCTGCTCCATAGTAGCCAGGTCAGGCATTTGTCAGGGCTCTGAACCTAGCAAAGGGCCCACCACTTCAACAGTGCCATTGCTCTCACTTTACTAAGTGCACCCAAGAAAGAAGAGGCAGAGAGAAAGAGTTTTCATCTTGCACACCCTGCCTCATTAGTATTGTCGTAAACCGCCCAGAGACTTGTATTTTGGGCGGTATAAAAATGTGCTAAATATATAAATAAAATTATGGAGGTACCTTGCCTAAGGGCATGCAAAATTCTGGAGATGACACCACTTCCATCCCTAGCAAGAGTAAAAAAAAAAAAAAGGTATAGGTTTTAGCAAGCCAGAGGTTGATAGTTCAAATCCCTGCTGGTATGTTTCCCTGACTATGGGGAACCCCTGTATCAGGCAGCAGTGATATAGGAATATGCTGAAAGGCATAATCTCAGACTGCACAGGAGATGGCAATGGTAAACCCCTCCTGTATTCTACCAAAGACTATCACAGGGCTTTGTGATCACCAGGAGTTGACACCAATGCAACAGCACACTTTACCTTTACTACTACCACTACGAATATTTATATAGTGCTCTTCAACCAAAGTTCTCAAAGCGGTTTACATTATTATCATTAATAATAATAATAATAATAATGAAATAAGATGGTCCCCTGTCCCCAAAGTGCTCACAATCTAAAAAGAAACATAAGGCATATACCAGCAACAGTCACTGGAGAGATGCTGTGCTGGGGGATAGGGCCAGTTGCTCTCTGCCTGCTAAATATAAGAGAATCACGACTTGAAAAGATGTCTCTTTGCTCAGGTAGCATGGGGATCTGTTACTAGACACAGCTCATGAAAAAGGTGAATATGCTGCATTCTTTGCCCCCTTGGGGCAAACACATGGGCAAGTTCTTGATAGCAGGCATAGAATACAGGGCTTACCCACACAGAAAGCTGGTCAATATTCAGAATTGTTTTGGAAGAGGGGTTTGCTATATATATTTACTTCCACAAGAATCTGCCAAAAGCCCCGAGTGGACACAGATCCCAGGAATCAAAGCACAGTTCTATCTCCTTTTCCATACTATATGGATCACATTCTTGGCTGGTTCAAGTTTTATTGATTGATTGATTGATTTGATTTGATTTCTATACCGCCCTTCCAAAAATGGCTCAGGGCAGTTTACACAGAGAAATAATACATTAATAAGATGGCTCCCTGTCCCCAAAGGGCTCATAATCTAAAAAGAAACATAAGATAGACACCAGCAACAGTCACTGGAAGTACTGTGCTGGGGGTGGATAGGGCCAGTTACTCTCCCCCTGCTAAATAAAGAGAATCACCACATTAAAAGGTGCCACTTTGCCAAGTTAGCAGGAGATAGTTCCCTGCAGCTATACTCATCTATTTCCACCTGAAGAGGCAGGGTAAAGTATTCAACATCTGAACATGTTTATGTATATGAATCACAAATGATGCCAACAGAAGTCAAATCATACAGAAGACAAGGGAGTAATTAGTGGGACTAAAGAGAGAGTAACTAACTAACTAACTAACTAAAATAAATAATCAATCTTTGCCAACAGATTGCTAATGAGGGAATGTGATAGTCCCAACAACTTGAAACATGCAATTCATTAATCAAAGAGGGGAATGGTTTTAAAGGCACATAAGGAGTATTATGTTGATGATTTCTACAGAGCTGTAATATTGTATTTTACATCACAGGCAAGATCTGTATCAATTCCCCCCCACCCCCCATCTGACTTGGAGATTACAAATGACCACAGAAACTACTAAACAGAAAATAAGGGCAAAGAGAAAGCTGTGCAAGGGTAAAACATTGTTACAGAATCTCTCTTCCCACCACTCCCAAATATCCAGCAAGTTCCATTTTTCTAGAACATGCCCCTTTCATTGCAGGCTTCCTCTCTTTCTCAAGCTGAACCTTTTACAATGTGACAATTAAACTGACTCTAAACTGACTAATTTGAGCCTTTACACGGGTACATTACAAGTTTCTTTGATTTTGTTACATTCCATTGTAGATCACTACTGCTGAAATGGCTGGAAAGATAAACTTGAAAACAAAATAGAAAAAATGCATTTAATTCACCTGGTTGGTTCCAGTTAACTATTTGCCATCAAAAAATATAAAAAAAATGTATTATGTTCACCCAATCATGATCCCCTCTTCTCCACTTAACACTACACAAATTCAAAAGGCAGCTCTGTCTCCTAAAGGGCTAAGTTTATTGATCTAGAGCTGATCTAGAGTATTTCTATTGCATTTCTATGACTGTCACAGCTGGACCATCTGATCTGACATTGCACATGACCTTGCTAAGTAAACAAGAAAAAACAATCATTAAAGCATTGACACAGCAGCAATGCACTTCTGCTAATGTAACTGTCAACAGAAGAATGAATCCAGATGTTCTGGAATAGCCAATTAATTGCAAATGCAGTTAAAGAAAGAATATTCTTGGAAGAGTTAAGCGTAACAATTGAGATACATTCTAGCTTGCTGCTGAGATAACAGCCAAGAAGCACACACAGCAAAAAAGGCAGGTTTAGTCCAGACCTTTAGAAACATGTACACAGTTCAGCTGAAATGGACTGGAAGTGAAAGGGCCTTTACGCCACTCTGGCATACCTGGTTTACCTCATAACTAGCACTGTTTCAAGGACAGGTTCTGGAATCAGGAGTTTCAGGTTAACTCCATTTAGTTATTAGTTACATTTCTACAACCTATTTGTCTAAATTAGCAGGTGAAAAATATGAAAATTAGCATGGTCAGCTTTATTTCTATGCAATGGGCAGAAAATATAGTTTGAGCCCAATGGCTCCATTACCGTGGGTCAACACCTGGGGTATAGCCTCCTTGATGCTGACCTCTCCCCTCCTGTGCTTCATCTGTAAAATAGTAGTGCATGTGCTTTTGTGTCCAAAGCATTTTACATATTTTCTCAGTAATCCTTACAACCACCCTGTAAGAAAGGTCAGCATTACCCCACACTACAAATGGAAAGGAAGGGGGTGGGACCTATTGTGAGACAGCTTGCCTAAAGTCACCTTGTGAGTTGGTGGCTGAGAAGGAACTGGAACCATGGACTTCCCAGTTTGCACTCTTAGCCATTAGCTAAACTGGCTCTCAAATGACAGCCCTCCCCTTGATCCCAGACTTGTGGGGGTCTGCTTGTGTTTACTCCAGGGGTGGCCAACCCATGGTTCTTCAGCTATTCCTGGACTCAGAGACGCCCAAAGTCCAGGACCTCCACATCTCCTGGGCCCCCCCAAATCCTCTTTAGTCTGACCTGGGTGGTGTGGTTGCTGCACCACATCCCCAGTTCACACTACACTAGGTGGCTGAGTGCGATTGTGACCTGCGCTGGTTGCTTTAGACTCAGAGAAAGAGTGGGGAGTAGGGAAAGAAATATGTGGGATGGGAATATGTTAAGTTGTGTGTTGAAATGTTTCTGCTAATGCATATTTGCAGCAATATACCTTTTTATATTCTTACATTATTGTGAGTTCAGTTGCTTTTTGTACCCTCAAGTACTCACGTGTTAAAAATACTGTTTGTCACATGGTGTGCATGTGTAGGTGGATGATGCTTAACGTGCAGCAGTGGGGGGAGGGGCTCCAAAATCTACCTATGCACACCTCTGACTAGACTACAACTCCCATGATCCTCCGCCAGAATTTATTGTGGCTTGAGATGATGGAAGCTATAGTCCAAAAACAGCGGGGGAGCCTCAGGCTGGCCAGTCCTGGTCTATTCAGTGTCGAAGAGGAATGCACTCTTCATGTGCTCAAAGATAATCCGTTCTTGCATCACATATTCTGAAATCGAGCCCTGCAGGGTCCATAATCCAGATTAATCCTTGTCCTCAACACACACACTGCGAGGATGTGAGCCAGGCACAAGAAAGACAGCGACATAAACACCCCATCCTCAGTTGCATGAGCCCAGCTCCGAGGCATCCACTTGAAAAACATGATACAGCCCCACTGATCTTTGAATGGAGACGGGGGAGGATCTCGCATGCTGAATGGCTGCTGCAGCTGAAACAGACCCTCAAGGGCGGGCACGGGGCTTGGCTCTTTCAAAGTCGCCATTCATTTCTCTGGTATCGATTACACACTGAGCCCACCCCACCCCCAGGCCTAGCTAGTTGCTGTTCCTAGCCGTGCGGGTCTGCACGTTTCAACTTGGCAGCACGTGACCCTCTTACCTGGGTCTCTCTCGAGCACGGGGAACGCTACGCGACCATTTTCTGGAGGGACGGGGAGGTGGAGAGAGCAAGAAGGTGCACGAAGGGATGGGAGGGTCTCCTTCGTCCCCCGACTAACCTTGGGCATCGCCGCCACTGGTGAGCACCGCCAAAGCCAGGCCGGCGCCCGCCATGCGCAGCTTCTCGAGATCCACCGCTACTGAGCCCAGTCCAGTTCCCGCCATTGCCGCAGCTCTGTCCAAACCAAAGCACCCAGACGGAATGACAGTCAGTAGCAGCACCCGGACTTCGGCTACCTCCAAGCCCCGCCCCCTGCAGCCCTCAGTTGCTGGCTCCGCCCATAAGGGTAGGGCCACCCCGGGTTCGACTTCGATTGCGCTCAAAGGTCCCCGTCACCATATGGCCCCTCCCAATAACCCTGCATATTCCCTTCTATTTTTGCAATCTGCTCAAGCTGGCCCTGGCCGAGTTTCCTGACATGCAGATTCGGAAGGAGAGCAAAGAGGCTCCGATTTTTATCCACGTTTTATACTGCTTTCCCATGGCAGTGCCCTTTTTTTTTTTTTTGCACAGGCTGGTTCTCTTACGTGTAAAATAATCTTCCAACTCTTCAGGATTGGTCTGGAGCCTCCAGCAACAATATCCAGGAGAGTATTAAAAGCAATGTTTATGTTGGGGATTTAAAAAACAAAAAACAAAACACCTCTTGGCAGTACCTTCAGTTTGAGTTCACGACCCTGTAGTAAAGACTACATGTGAGCACTGTAAAATATTCTCCCTAAGGGGATGGGGTCCTTTCTTGGAAGAGCACCTGCATGCTTGCATGCAGAAGGTTCCAAGTTCCCTCCCTAACATCTCCAAGATAGGGCTGAGAGAAACTCCTGCCTGCAACCTTGGAGAAGCCGCTGCCAGCCTGGGGGGTGGGGAATACTGAGCTAGCTGGACCCATGGTCTGACTAGGTAGAAGACAGCTTCCTATGTTCCTAACCCTAGGGGTCCCGTTGAGAAAGGATGGGCCAGGCAACATCTTACACACTACTATTACAAAACAAAACACAAAGAGGCCTGCTGAATCAGACTAAAAATCAATTTCTTCCAGCATCAGACCTACCACACTAGCCGGCCAAATGCTTCACTGAAGTTCACCAGCAGCTCCTGAAGGCCATAATGTTCTCTGCGGCTTGCTTTCGAGCAGCTGCTGTCAGTGGCAAGTTGCTACTCTCCTTAACGGAGGTTTCGTTCAGGGCTGTTCTGGAGCCCGAGCCACACACCCCTGGGGGCTTCAGCGACCCCTACCATTGGCGGCCCGGGTTCTTTGAACCATTTGCACAATGGTGGCTACACTCCTGGTGCCCACTATAAGTAGCCTAGCAGCCCTATCCAATGTAGAAATTGTTAGAGAGCTTGCAGTTGAGATTTCTTTATCTATCCCAGCTGCAACACAAATGCACAGGTAAGGAGAGCACTGCTAATTAATATTGTCTGGAGACATGGAGTTAAAGTTCTAAATTAAGCAGTTTATTCAGGAAATCCATCGGAGATAGATAAGACCTACTGTACATGCCTTGCTGCTAGCTACATACAGGAAGAGGGAGAGAGAAAAGAAGGTAAGGAAGGCTCTCTCTCCAGGTGAGAGAATGAAACCTGAGACTATCAGTCTAACAAAGGACAAGTAGAGTAGAGAAAGCGTAGTCAGAGAGGGAATGCCCTTACTGGCTGTCTCTATCCCTAATGCCCCTAGTGGTCAATAGAGTTGATGGTACTAAGAGTTGATGTCATCATTATCTGCATTTCCAACAGAATTAAGGGCACCTAAGCCCATTGAAGTCACCTTAAGTGACGCAGTGGGGAAATGCTTGACTAACAAGCAGAAGGTTGCCAGTTCGAATCCCCGCTGCTACTATATTGGGCAGCAGCGATATAGGAAGATGCTGAAAGGCATAATCTCAGACTGCGTGGGAGGAGGCAATTGTAAACTCCTCTTGTATTCTACCAAAGAACACCACAGGGCTCTGTGGGCACCAGGAGTTGAAATCAACTTGACGGCACACTTTACCTTTAAGCCCATTGAAATCAATGGATTTATCTGTGCCCAACTCTGCATAGCACATCATATCAGACTGGGAGAGTACCATGGAGGGTAAGAACATAGACTGACATCCTGAGTCATGAAGCACTTGTGGAAGGAAATGGTGGTAGTGTAAAGCTGTTGTGCTAGCTACTTGAGCTAAGTCTGTAACACAAGTACTGTATTTACTGTAGCTTGCACAACTGTGGCATGACTCATTTGTTTTAAGGTGAACTTTTGTCTGCTGAAATTCCTGTTTTAGTGCAGATATGTGATCTTGTGCTAGTGCAACTTTTCATGTTATGCAAGTGCTTCAATAGTCAGGATGTCAGCTTTCATCAAGATGGGGATGGGTAAATATGGACTGGGAAAAGACCTAAGCGAAACAGTCTTGAAAAACCATCAGAGCTTTGGGGGGGGGGGAGGTGTTTTCCTGTTCCCAACCAACATTTCATTTTGGCTGGAAAATGGTTAAATGTTATTGTTCCCTTTTATTGGCTATTTCCATCAATTTTCTTTTATTTATTGACCACACACTTTACATGAATCATAGTTTAGGACATCCAGCAGATTCCACACTAAACATTTTGAAAAGTGGAAACATATTTTCATAATGATGATTGCATAAAAGAAGATTATACAAGAGGGTGAGAGAAGAAATAGAGGAGAAGGACTATAGTGTTGTGGAAGATGGATGAGATGATTTATGTATCAGGAATGTAAGCTGTGGCTGAAAATGACATGTGGCTGCTGTACTCATATGGCTGGAAACAAAAGCTCCCTGCTCCAACTGGAGTCTCAAGGAGGTTGTTGGTTTTGTAGCCACCATTACTCAATCGCTTCTGAGTCTTGCTAGTCTTAGGGTCTCAGTGGACCACCCTGGTTGCATATGAATGGGATACTAGATGTGTGAACACTGTCAGATATTCCCCTTAGGGGATGGAGCTGCTCTGGGAAGAGCATCTAGGTTCCAAGTTCCCTCCCTGGCATCTCCAAGATAGGGCTGAGAGAGACTCCTGCCTGCAACTTTGGAGAAGCCGCTGCCAGTCTGTGTAGACAGTACTGAGCTAGATGGGCCTATGGTCTGACTCAGTATATGGCAGCTTCCTATGTTCCCAGTACTCTAGGTAGACTCTTCCAAGATGGTGCAGGGGCATGAGAGGGTTCCATGTCCCTTGGAGGAGCCCCTGACACTGGGCAAAGTGCAAGTAAGAATGTGCAGAAACAGTGTTAGATATTAACCAATTATAACAGTGTTCTTCATTGTAAGGCCCAAGGACCAGTGGCAACCCCGATAAACTCTATGTGTGGCTCAGCTCCCTTATTGTTTGTTGGACCTATGTAAAGCTGCAGCCAAAGTTGAATACTCTGCACAGTGGTTGAGCATCTTCTTTGTATGCAGAAGGTAGGGATGTGCACGAACCTGTTCGGAGGCCCTTTTATGGGCCTCCAAACAGGTTCGAACACCGTGCAGTTGGGAGGCTTGAAAGTAAGGGGGGCAACTTTAAGGGTGGGGAGGGTGCACTTACCCCTCCCTCTGCTTTCCCCCCGCCAGTGTACTGTTTGTAAAGACTCCATCAGGATGGCAGCATACCTCACTGCTGCCCTGTTCCGTTCTTGGCCAGAAGTGCCGAGTACGTGTGCACACACCATGCTCATGTGCGCACCCAACATGCGCATGAGGGAGCACAACATGTGCATGTGCACACCCAGCATGCGCATGCACACCCACCACTTCTGGCCAAGGAGGGAATGGGGCGGCAGGGAGGTATGTTGCTGGCCCAACGAAATATTTACAAATGGAGCGCAGGTGGGGGACAAGCAGAGGGAGGGGTAAGTGCACTCTCCTCCACCCTTAACATTGTCCCACCCTGCCTTCAAACCGGCCCCTGCCGGTTCTGTGAACATCCTTAGCAGAAGGTCCCAGATTCAAGCCATGGCATCTCCAGGTAGGGCTGGGAAAGACTCCTGCCTGAAACCTTGGAGAGCCACTTCCAGTCAGTGAAGACAATACTGAGCTAGATGACATAAGGCAGCTTCTAATGTTCCTATGTTCCATCCGAGATGACCAATTTCACCATTTAGCCAGATATATACATTGAAAAGAAAAGAAACATGCTGAAATTGTTCAAGGATGCATAGAAGATATTTTGAAGATACTATGAACTCTATCGCCTGATTCCCAGCCAGATATACAACTACATTCAGCTAACTACTGAGCTACTTCTGTCAATAATCTCACTTACAAAAAGTTTTTAGACATCGTTTTCACATTCAGAGGTTCCAGCCTTACATTAATATTAATATCTACCAGCTCCAGCCATACAGACATGGAGTTTAAAATGCATGGCATTTCTGAGTTTTGTGACCTGGAACATGACCTTTTCATTTCCCAATCAAAAATATTCTGACCACAATTATGTTATTTTGATTCTGGGTTTGGCACAGTATCATATCTGAAATTCCAGCTGTGCATCTCCCACACCAGGTCTGAGGCCACAATGAGTTCAGCTTTCTCTGCAAAGTAGAGGTACAGAGTGGGGAGGGCTTTCCTGCTGCTTACAAATGATCACACACACAGGCAATATACTATTCAACTGAGTTTAGCAATGCTAAATATTCTAGTAATTTCAGCCATTGTGAAACATGCTAGCATCTCCCCCCCCACCTCTCTCATTCGTACAACTGCACATGCATGCATACGCATATGCACACACACAGTATGTGCTCTGGTAACTATACACTATCATAGAGACCTGTTTTGGAAGTGTATTAATAGAAACAGTATTTAACTGAGTTGTCAGATAGGAAGCAGATTATGATTTTCTTTGTCTGGACTTACCTGGGATATCCTTTGCAGAAGTAAATAGTTCACACTGCAGAATGCCAACTATAGAAGAAGCTTTGCATGCAAAGCAGTTCAAATGCAGCTTCTGTAAGAATGTTACCTGTGGAAGATCAGGTTACCCTTTGGCAACTGGGAGCTTTCCCAGACAGCAGGCTTTACCATAGGTTTATTGCGAGGCTTTGCTACAATTTTTTTGTTTTTTGTTTTTAAGCTGATACAAAAAGTGGATTTTTTTTACCCTGGACATAAATTGGACTAGGCTCTAATGTGCAATTAAAAACCCAATTCATGTGTGTGAAGTGCTCCCTAATATCTCACATGGACTTCAGCATGAATCCAGCCGATGTGCGAATGCACACCCTCCATTCTGATCTAAAAGCCTCATCTGGAAATGCTCTGGCAGAATCATTGCCTTAAATTTTTTGAAAACAGCCAGTTTAATAGATCTTAGTGATTCAGATAGTTTAAAAATGGATGTTGGTATCATCTCTTTGAATGCTTGTTTATATCACATGCCCTTGAATCATTGAATCTTGCCACATAGAGAAACTATGCAGCTGAGATGTCCCTATGTGTCCCTATAACTGTACCAGATTTAGCCCAAATTGGTTCCCATTTGCACCTCAAATGTTCACACATCCACCATTGTGAAACAGAGTGGAAGACATCATCACAAACTACTCCATTGAGGTGTCCCTACAGTGGAATTTTGTTCAAATCAGATAGGCAGATCACAGGTTAGCCCTCTTGTTCCTCAAAAGTTCATGAATCCACCATCTTGAATTGGCGTGGATGACATAATCACAAATTATGCCATTGAGGTGTCCCTTTGAGTCACTCACTACAAGTGCACCAAATCTGGTCCAAATTAGGTGGTCTACAAGTTAGCCTGTCAGGACCCACCTGAGGCTGGGACTGAAAGATTAGTGTTTAAATATATGGATGATAAAATAAGCAATATGTTTGTGACCTCTTTGATTTGTTTTAAACCCTTTATTTGTTTGTTTGTTTATTATGCTGCCACCAACAAATTAAATCCTAATTTGGGTCTCTAAACACTAATTTTCATATTGTGCCCAAGTGATAACGTGGGGAGAAGTAGACACAGTTGAAATAGTTTTAATATTTTAAACCAAAGAAAATAACTTTATTGTGGTACAATAGCATCAGTGGTTTCTATTCTCTACAATGTAGGGTCACACACGTAAGGTTTCTGGAACAAACTAACAACCTTAGTATTTACTTGCCAGTCAGTGCACCACTTCTTATATTTAAATCTGATATTCAAAACTCTGGTACTTATTTAAGATTGTGTCAGTGTGCCAACAAAGGCTTTACTGTAACACTACTGAGGTGTCTATTAAGGTAAAACAAGCTTCTTTAGACTTTCAACTCCTTTCCCTGGACACAACCTCCCTGGCTATATAACCTGTGTATTCAACCATACACTCACAGAATTCACAAAGTAATAGTCAAACTTGGTTTGCAGAGGTATTTCCAGGTGTGTACAACCTAGCCACCAACCTCCAAATTCCACCCTCTGTCCTGCTCTAGAGATGCTAACCAGAGATCTCCCCTCTAGCCATAACCATCTCTATCTGAATCTGCCCATTAACTCCAACTGAATTTTATAGCCACCTGTTCACTCCATTCCAAAGCCTCTCCCTTAGGAATTATCTCCAGAGGAGGTTCCTAAGTTTAAATTCCTTTTGATTGACAGTGTGTACTAGCTAATTGCCACATAGCCCACTTGCGCCTCAAATGTTCGCATGTTCACCATCTTGAATTGGGGTGGATGGCATCATTACAGATTATGCCCTTGAGACATCTCTCTGTGTTCCTAAAGTTGTCGCAGATTTGGTTCAGATCGGTTAGGTGGTTCATAAGTTAGCCCACTTATGCCTCAAACATTCATGTGACCACCATCTGAATGGGGTGGATGACATAATCACAAAATACGCTGTTGAAGTGTCCCTATTTGTTCCTACAACTTTACCAAATTTGGTTCAAATAGGTTAGATGGTACACACATTAGCCTAAGTGGCTCAAACATTCACACATCCACCATCTTGAATTGGGGTGGATGACATCATCACAAACTATGCCATTGAGACATCCCTATGTGTCCCTACAGCAGTAGAAAAATTGGTAAAAATAGATTATGCGGTTCACAAGTTAGCCCACTTATGCCTCAAGTGTTTACATGTCTGCCATCTTGAATCAGGGTGGATGACATAATCACAAACTACACCATTGAGGTGTGCCTATGTGTCTCTTCAACTGTACCAAATCTGGTCCAGATCAGTTCCCACTTGCACCTCAAATGTTCACATGTCCGCCATCATGTCCACCCCCAGCACAGTACCTCCAGTGACTGTTGCTGGTGTCTATCTTATGTTTCTTTTTAGATTGTGAGCCCTTTGGGGACAGGGATCCATCTTATTTATTTATTATTTCTCTGTGTAAACCGCCCTGAGCCATTTTTGGAAGGACGGTATAGAAATCAATCAATCAATCAATCAATCAAATAAATAAATCTTGAATCGGGGTGGATGACATCATCACAAACTATGCCATTGAGGTGTGCCTATGTGTACATACAACTGTACCCAATGTGGTTCATATTGGTCCAGGCATTGCAAAGTTGATGGCGGGGTGGGAGCACATACACACGGACACACACATAATGCCAGGTGATCTCATAATAGCAATAGCACTTACATTTATATACCGCTCTATAGCCAGAGCTCTCTAAGCGGTTTACAATGATTTTAGCATATTTCCCCCAACATTCTGGGTACTCATTTTACCGACCTCGGAAGGATGGAAGGCTGAATCAACCTTGAGCCCCTGGTCAGGATCGAACTTGTAACCTTCTGGTTACAAGGTGGCAGTTTTACCACTGCGCCACCAGGGGCTCAAGGTTGACTCATAAGCTTACTTTCCTTAAGCCTAGTCTGGTTTTGTGCCTTTAACAGCAATGATCTGTGGAAATCAGCAGAGATTATTATCATCTGCTAATGCCTGCAGATCAGACTGCTGTTAAAGAAAACATTTTGCAGTATGTGCAGGGTTGGAGCACATGAAAAACTGCAAGAAACAAAAATCCTAAAACAAGCTGTACATGTATGGTCTGAGGCAGGTTCAGTTCATCATAGCTCAGCTCCAGTGTAGCCACAGACATCCCAGCTGGTGTCTAGAAATGTACATCCTCTTTCACACCAAGACTTGTTTAGCCAATCAATAATGGAAGAGCACTGCAAGGCCAATGGGAATGTGTATCTAGATCTGTACCAGCAAAGTGTGCAGAATGGCTGTGTGAATATATTTGTTACACTGCCACCAAGTTCATTCCTGACTTGCTCTGGAATCCATAGACCATGCTCTCTTGGTCTTTTATGCTAAATGCATATTATTGAATTCCTCCCCACCCCCCACCTCCTCCAGACAATTAGAGGAAATCTCTCCTCCTTCCTGGTATTTGGCCTTTTGGATTTTTGTTTAATGGTCCGCTGCTGTTCTGTGACCTGCGTATTGCCAGATCTCTTTTACTGTGATGCAGTGTTTTTGATACTTACTACCTTCTGTTTCCAGAGTACCTCCTGCACACTTTGGAATTTAGCTTCTGGCTTGTGCCTTGCAGAAGCCTCCACTGGAGGGAAGCTTCCAATACAGGCAAGCAGAGGGTCAGATAGGCAGGAGTACTGTGCTTTGAGCATGGGAAAGGTGGGAACTATGCCCAGGGCTCTTGCATATTTGATGGGGCTAAAATGCCAGCAAGTAAAGGTCCTGGAACAATGAAAGCAACTGAACGACCAACCACATCTAATGCACCGAGAGCAACTCCTAGCCATTGATTGAAATGCCATAACTAGTGCCCTGCCGAATAAAGATGAGCTAGCTCCCTTGACTCTCAAAGCATACTGTTGGTATAATTACTTCCTAGCATTTTACGCCCCTGAAGTTTCCATTGCAGGAGAGCCTGCGCTCTTACAGTCTACAATTCCTAAAATTGCCCTAAGCAGCTAGAGCCCAGAATTGTTTTTGGGAGTGACTGCTGGAGGACATTGCTCATTACTGACCTAGATCCTCCCAGCCAAATGCCTCTCTTTGCACAGTCACTCCTACTCTTTGGATTTGGTATGTGGTACAGGCAGCCCAGCTCAGCATCCAGGAACTTTGGGTTTTTGGTTTGAGGTTCCTGCCTGGCAGCCTTGGATGCCTCTTTGCCTCAGAATGAAAGACTTGCTGTGGTGTAGGACCCTGGATCTCCCAATCTGAGATCAATTTCTCCAACTACAGCAGGCTAGGAGAAGTATACTCTGCTCTTCCTTTTCCCGCTTCTTGCATACTACTTTCTTCCTTCTGTTTTTCCTGCTTGCCTACTTCCCCCTTCTCTGTCTTGGAACAGCCTTCAGAATCACTACTGCAATCAATACTCAGTACCAGTTATTGTATTGTGCTCTTGTTGTAGTTGTAGTAGTAGTAGTAATTTTTATTTCAGTCACTGACCAGCAAATACAGAAAACAAAAGTAACAATAAAAATACACAGAATTCCTAAAAGTTCCTAAAAACATTTAAACATATCAGGGGAGATTCTGCTCTTGTAATAAAACATATTTATTTTGGGAGTGTGACTGCTGAAGGACGTTGCCCATTACTGACCTGCTCCCTCCCTGGATTTCATTGTTTGTGCAGAGTCTTTATCAGGGGTATCCAGTAACTCCTCTTGTGTGGTTATATTGGATCAGTTTCAGTTTGTGACTCCTGATGATGTGAACAAGCTGCTTGGAACTGTGAGTCCTACCACCTGTTCTCTTGACCCTTGTCCAACATGGTTTATATTATCAAGCAGGGAGACGGTGGGAGAGATTGAGATAATAAATGCTTCTCTGAGGGAAGGTAGGATTCCTCTTTGTTTAAAAGGAGGCAATTATTAGACCTCTTTTAAAGAAGCCTACACTGGATCGCTTAGATTTAGGCAATTATAGGCCTGTCTCCAATCTCCCATGGTTGGCCAAAGTGATTGAGAGGGTGGTGGCCTCTCAACTCCAGGCAGTCTTGGATGAAACAGATTATCTAGACTCATTTCAGTCCGGCTTTCAGGTGGTTTATGGGGCAGAGATGGCATTGGTCGGCTGGCCTGATGGATGATCTCCAAAGAGGAATTGACAGAGGGAGTGTGACTCTGTTGGTCCTTTAGGATCTCTTGGCCGTTTGCGATATTATCAGCCATGGCATCTTTCTGGATCACCTGCAGAGACTGGGTCTAGGAGGCATTGCTTTGCAGAGGATCCGCTCATATATCTCGGGCAGATTTCAGAAGGTGTTACTTGGAGACTTCTGCTCTACAAAGCGAGAGCTTTTGTATGGTGTCCCTCAGGGCTCCATTTTGTCTCCAATGCTTTTTAACATCTACATGAAACCACTGGGAAAGATCATCAGGAGATTTGGTGTAGGGTGTTATCAGTGCATTGATAACACTCAAATCTACTTCTCCACGTGTGGTGGATTAAATCCTTTGTCTCAGAGCAAGCTAACAAGAGGGAAAGAAATGCTGAATCATCCCTGCTGAGCTGCCTGACTAGGCTTCTCCTAAAATTATTCTGTAATATCGGTAGGTTCAAAAGGCTGCAACCACCACCCCTCTTACTGACAGAGTGTGAACCTCCCTGGGCTTGGGGTGGAATCCAAGGGAAAACTCTCTTTATTTTGCTATTGGATAAGTACAAAAATCTTCCATGTGCAAGTTTATCTGCTGAATGTCTGAGGATGTGCTTGTACCAGAGAACTTCCCCTTCACCCCCCCTCCCCTTTTCCTGAGTTAAAAACCAACTTGGGGAGGCTTGTAAAAAGAAAAGACCAAAAAAGGTTTTCTTCAGTTACTATAGACTACTTCCATCTGAGGCTTTCTTAGCTTTTAAACACAGTTAAAAAGACATAGTAGGTTACAAAAATAGGTTGTCTTCATGCACACTTAAATGCTTATAGAGTCTCTTGCAATGCCCTAGGTAGGATGGTGTTTTTTTATTTCAATTGTATTACAGGTAAACTGAAATAAAACAGTATCGGGAATATGCAAAAGTGCACACACCAAAGAAATAGAAATTCTAATGCAAAGTCTGACTAAACAAACTTTTCCCTAGACTAAACCTCCCTTTTCCTTGAACTCACCAAACTCTGGATGAAAATTCAAGCTTCCTGCCCTCCTGTCTTCATGCTGAAGACAGAAACCTCCATGCTGGCTTTGACCATGAGGGAATAAACTCCATTGCACCTCACTAAGCCTTTCCACATGCACTTCTCTCCAACAAAGACTGCCCTTGTTCCCAGAATTCCTTGCAACTACTTTCTAGGTCCCACCCACCTGGTGTACTGATTGGATGCCCTGGAGTTCACCAGCATATCAGTCAAGACAAGGATTCACTCCCTTTTATCTCTTAAGGGGGAGGGGAGGCTGGTCATTACTACACCATGACAGCTTCATCAGGCAATGACATAACTTCCCTAAATAACTGCCTTGAGACAGTAATGGTCTGGATGAGGGATAACAAACTGAGACTGAATCCAAACAAGATGGAAGTGCTCACTGTAGGAAGCCACAGTTTGGGAAATGGGATAGATCTGCCTGTCCTGGATGGGGTTACACTCCCCCAGAAGGAACAGGTTCACAGTTTGGGAGTACTTCTGGACTCAACCTTCTCTCTGATACTTCAGGTGGAGGTGGTGGCCAGGAGTGCTTTCACCCCAGCTTTGACTGGTTCATCAACTGTGTCCTTTCCTGGAAGTGAGTCACCTTAAGACAGTGGTGCACATGCTGGTAACCTCCAGGCTTGACTACTGCAATGCACTCTATGTAGGACTGCCTTTGCACATAGTCCAGAAGTTGTAATTGGTGCAGAATGCTGCTGCCAGATTGGTATCTGGGATGTCCCGTAGTGACCATATTACTTTTATTCTCAAAGACCTCCACTGACTACCAGTAGGTTTCAAGGAAAAATACGAAGTGCTGGTTATTACCTATAAAGCCCTTAATGGCCTGGGCCCATGGCATTTAAGAGAATGCCTTCTTCGTTATGAACCCTGCCGCCTATTAAGATCTTCAGGGGAGGTTCATCTGAGTGTGCTGCCAGCTCTTCTGGTGGGAGGAGAGCTGGTCTTGTGGTAAAGGTAAAGTATGTCGTTGAGTCAATTTCGACTCCTGGTGCCCACAGAGCCCTCTGGTTTTCTTTGGTAGGATACGGGGGGGGGGGGTACCATTGCCTCATCCTGTGCAGTATGAGATTATGCCTTTCAGCATCTTCCTATATCGCTGCTGGCCAATATAGGTGTTTCCCATAGTCTGGGAAACATACCAGCGGAGATTCAAGCTGGCAACCATAGCAAGCATTAATTGTCCCCTTTGCTAAGCAGGGTCTGCCTTGGTTGCATATGTATGGGAGACTACGTGTGTATGTACTGTAAGATACTCCTCTTAGGAGATGGAACTGCTCTGGGAAGAGCACCTGCATGCTTGCATGTAGATGTCACGCCCTCGATCTCAGACAGCGAGGAGGGGGAAGCTGTCAACTTTTCAGCCGATGCTGGGGTGTCTGAGGGGCAGGGCCTAGCTGTCAGTTTCCAAGAAAGGGCTGAGGCAGATGATTCAGAGCAGGCACAACAACCTGAGACAGCAGAAACCGTGACGGACCAATCAGAAGAGGAGCTATGCAAGCAACCTCCACTGACTCCACAACAGAGGCGGATCACAAGGCGAAGAACTCAGCTTGAAACTATCAGGAGGAGTAAACGCCTCTTGCAGAGGGCTGATAAGCCTTGAATTCCTGCTAGCTGGGAGCTCTCAGCTTGTACTGTAAATTACGTCACCAGCTTTCTATTCACTGCTGGAAAGCAATGTGTGTCAACTTTCTTGTGGACAGCTTGCAGCCAAGCCTGATGAAGAAGAACTGTGTCTGAGCCAGCCGTCTCTTGTTTCTGCAGCTCTGTTTGATACCAGGTGGCCAGATACTGACAGTAGAAGGTTCCAAGTTCCCTCCCTGGCATCTCCAAGATAGGGTTGAGAGAGATTCCTGCTTGCAACCTTGGAGAAGCTGCTGCCAGTCTGTGTAGACAGTACTGAGCTAGATGGACAAAGGTATGTCAGCTCGAGATTGTAAACCCATGTGTGAGCTGCAAATGCTTTGAAATGTTAGCCACAAAGTGTGCTATGTAAAGAAAATAAACAAAGTTGTATAATTTTTTTGATAAAAATATCTAATTAAAAATTAATTGATGCAACATAAGTTGTATTTTGCATTAAACCCACACACTGTAGTCTTGGAGCTTTCTCTGCCCTATTTTAAGAGATTCTGTAGTAAACTCTTAATTACAAGATGGATAATGTATGGCTGGCAGATGTTTCATTCATGAGAGCCAATGTTAGGACATAGTCTTGTAATAGCTGGAAATGTCTTCATGTTCTTGAACAAAATATCCATCAGGACTTGAGTAAAATGACATTTCTTCAGCTGAGGGGAGACAGGAAGGTGTTTGTGCACGTGTGTGTATAAAACAGTATTTGGCAGGTTTGAGGGAAACAGAGGCAGATGGGAATAACACTGAGTTAGCTGCAGATGAAACACCTCGAGGGTGCAAGCTCTCTCTCCGAGGATCTGATATGGTTGGTGTAGAAAATCTGCTGCCTTCTAGGAGTGCCTCTCCTCCACCACTTATGCTCCGCTTGTGTATTTGTAGATAAAGCAAAGAATAGGAAGCTTCTGTCTCCAGGGCTCTTATCCAAAGGAAACAAAACCTGGAAGCACTGTCCTTGACATTTCTCATTGCTCAAGCTGTGCAACCGCTTTGCACATCCTTCCCCTTGCTCCTTCAGCCTCTCTGATTTAATTGCAAGAGAGGTCACCCTAACCCAGAAAGCCATGTCAGAGACATTGCTTTGCTTTTCTCCTCTGTGTAAATAAATAGTCCTTTGGCTAGATATTCCCACAAAGCCCCATTCTGACGAAGAACAACAAACCCTTTTGCTCTTGTATTGTGTTGGTTTCTGGTCCCACCACCCCACATTTTAGACTGTAAAAACTTGGCAGTAGCAGGGAAAATGCTTGGCCTTTTAAAACCATTTTCCAGATACGATGTGGCACGCAGTAAGCTGTGAGACAAGGGCTGGGCGGTGAGGAAAAGGAGTCAGTTCCTCTGAGGGAAAAGGAAGAAAGAGGAAACAGCTTGCTCCACCCACTTCTCCTTCCCAGCCAACCCTGGATTTCCTTCTCCAATCCTGGCTGGGCTGAGTAAGTTGAGAGCTGGATCTCTGGCTGTGGCTGTTGCATTCCCTAAAGAACCCTGCATCGTCACTAAAAGCTTCTTTCCTCTTCTACAGACTCCGTCTCCCAGCACCTTCAGCATTGAAGTCTTTTGGCTGCTGCAGTCCAGAGTTCATTCTGTGGGGATGCTGCTTTTCCAAGCGCTGCTCCTACCGTGGCTTCTCTGCCATTGGGCAGACAGTGCAGGTAAGTGGAAATGCCTGGGGCTTGAAGGCTGCTAGAGGAAGGGCGTCTGTCCCGTGGGCAGACTTAAAACTGGGAGTGGTGTTATGTTCAGCTCGGTTTCAAGAAGTGGATGGTATTTGTCGTGTGGAGGGACAGCGATGTTGGCTATTGCTTAGTGCTCCATCTGTGTCTAATTTACAAAAGTATCAACAGGATTATGTATTCTGATTCTTTTTCAAAAGTTCAGAAGAAGGGGTACTGGCTTCTGTTAGATTAAAACTGCAAAGCGACTGGGAACAACTAGCAGTAGTAGGGGACATGGAACTGCTATTTGGGCACTAGTAGAGCCAGCGTGGTGTAGTGGTTAGAGTGCTGGGCTAGGATCGGGGAGACCTGAGTTCAAATCCCCATTCAGACATGATACTTGCTGGGTGACTCTGGGCCAGTCACTTCTCTCTCAGCCTAACCTACTTCACAGGGTTGTTGTGCGGAGAAACCTAAGTATGTAGTAGACCGCTCTGGGCTCCTTGGAGGAAGAGCGGGATATAAAATGTAATAAATAAATAAGTAGGAGCCAACTTCAGCCTCATTGATGAGACTCTGTTAAGGAACAGCTCTTATTAGCCCAATCAGATAGACTTACTTGATTTTGTTTAAGATAGTCCAGAATTGTCATTTTGTGCTGGTGATGGTTTTCTGAAATAAATATTCCTTAAGAGAAGTCTTATAAACAAGTTTGGTATGCCGCTTCAGAGTGCACCCTGAGCAATGACCTTTCAAGGAGAGCCCCTCCCTCAGATTCATCTTTGCCATTCCTTTTTTGCACGCCCAAATGTCTCATATCCTTCATGTTCTCCCATACACCCTTACTCCCAATGCACATGTCCTGGCTGCCCATCCCCTGTCCTGTTTTACAAGGATTGCCATCTCCCAGTGTTGAATGCAACTCCTGCTTTATTAAGAGCTCTGGGTGCAGAATATATTCAATGGATAGGGGTTCTCCTCCCTGATGCTGTGGTAGGATAGCTATCTACTCTCCTCCTCCTCAACCTGCTATTGTGAGCAGGACTCTGGCTCTGCAGTGTGGAAGAAAGTTTTGTGGTTGTCTTGTGAGAATGGATTAGAGTCTGCTTTCCTAAACCCAGAGTTCCTTAAAATAATAATAATAATAATAATATAATTAATAAGCAGCTTTACTGGGAACAGCCTATATTTTGCGACGATATCTATAATAACCAACAGTATTGATGATAAAATTCAGCCATCCCAGGTCCTTGGGAAGGACTCGATGTTTGGATAAAACAAACCAGTCAATAACACCTGTCTGACTGTGTAAACAAGAAATAATAAAATAAATAATAATAATAATAATCCACTAGCAGTTTGGATGGTCAAGATACAGCAAAAAACCCCACACCTCCCTATGCACTGCTTGAAGATGCAATCCATTTGCCTCCCAGCTTGGTTTCCCCAAGCCACGCATATATCTCCAATTTTGCCTCACCAGCAAATGCTGTTTTAGTACTTTGTGGTGGGGTCACATCCACTCTGTTAACCTCAGCCATGAGGCTTTATCAAGTAGTTTTCTGTATTGCACCATTCTTCCTTGTCCTGTATGTCGGCAGAGACAAGATCTCAATCACGGTTCCCTGACTGCATAGTCCTTCTGGCACCATGTGGAGGCGACCTTTCTCCTGGTGCAGTGCTGCACTTTGCCCAGCCCTGGTGAGTCTCCTTTAAGGGAAACTGAGTCCCCTTGCACCTGTACACTATCTTGGAAGGCATGCACAGAATGCTGGGAAATGGAGCCCTTCCCAACACTTTCCCCACAGAGTTCTTAAGGAAGGGCTTCATCTCTCTTAAAGGGCCCTCCCAGCACTGAGAAAGCACTGTGAGGAGCTCAGCACAGTGGGAAATGGCTCTCATATTGAAGGGTTATGCCAAAGTGACCCCTGCTTGTAAAATAGTGAAGGTCACTGCTCTAGGCCATATGCACAAGATGCCCTGAATCGAGGGCTGCAGCAAGGATGGGTTGGATGTGGGCTAACAAACTGACATTGAATCCTGGCAAGGAGGAGGTGATGTTGGTCAGTAAGAGAGCCAATTGGGATGAGGGGACTTGACCATTTCTGAATAGGGTTGTACTCCCCTTGAAAGAGCAGATGCGCAGCTTGGGGGTATTACTGGACCCAGCTCTGCATTTGGAAGCTCAGGTGGAGGCAGTGGAAAAGGGTGCCTTTGCAGGGCTTTAGCTAGTGCACCAGCTACTATCTGCCATCTCCCTTTCTTGAGAAGGCAAATCTGGCCATTGTTACCCACACCTTAATCACGCCGTGGCTGGATTACTGCAACGTGCTCTACTTGGGGCTGCCCTTGAAGAATATTTGAAAACTGACTAATGCAAAATGTGGGAGCTAGGATATTATCTGAAGCTGCCCAATGGGATTACGTTACACCCATTTTGAAAGAGTGATATTGGCTGCCAATTTGTTTCTGGGCCCAATTTAAATTGCTGGTTTTGACCTTTAAAGCCCTTAACGGTTTGGGTCCTGGATACCTGAGGGACCGCCTGCTCCCAAGGGTTTCTGCCCACTTGATGAAGTCATTGGGGTGGGGTGGCCCTGCTCCATGTGCTGACAATGAGGGAGGCTTGCCTTTCATGCACACGGGACAGGGCCTTCTCAGTTGCCCTCAGACTTTGGAATGCTCTCCCACTGGGCACCCGCTTCCCAGTCTCCATCACATTTTGGCTTTTTACCCAGGCTTTTACGTTAGTGTTTTGTTTCTACTACTTTGTAAAGTGTGCTGTGACGTCGATTTTGAATCCTGGCTCATATACCTGTCCTGTGGTTTAATTTAATTTATTGATTTCTATACCGCCCTTCCAAAAATGGCTCAGGGTGGTTTACACAGAGAAATATATTTAGTAGAATACAGGAGGGGTTTACTATTGCCTCCTCCCATGCAGTATGATATGATGCCTTTCAGTATCTTCATATATCACTGCTGCCCAGTATTGGTTTTTCCCATAGTCTGGGAAACATACCATCGGGAATTTGAACTGGCAGCCTTCTGCTTGTTAGTCAAGCGTTTCCCTGCTGTGCTACTTAAGGTGTTACTGCTTTGTATCTTATAGTTATATTGCACATGTTTCTTTTTTAAAAACACATTCTAATTAGATTTGTATTTTTATATTCCAATTTAATTTTTATTGTGCAATTTTTATAGTTTTATATTGTCTTAAATGTCTTGAGAGCTGCCTTAAGATTATTCTAATGAAAGGCGGTATACAGATTTCACAATAAATAAATGTCCCATCATGGTGGCAGCTGGGGCTACGTGTCAATGCAGCCCTGCTCGCTTCCTACTCCATCAAGCACCAGAGTTTGAGCTTTCCTCCTTGCCATTAAATATCAACTTCGGGCACTTGAGTCTAATGCAGTGTGGCCTATTGCAGTCAAGACCCTGTGCTCAGGGGTATGTGACACAGAGGGTAGGTTCTCCACATAGATGGCTTGTAACACTTGCTCTGGACTGTCAGCTCTAGAGCAGGGCCCAGCGACTCAGTTTTGCCATGTCTTCTGGCATCATTGCGAAAGCAGGCAGGTGGCTGCTGTTTGATGTGACTCCTACCAGTTTGTGACCAGCAGGTGCAGTTTGATGTGACTGGTAAGATTAGCCTGGACTCCCCAGAAATCTTTATTAATCTCCAGATGACTATTGAAAATAATCCTGAGAACTTTAATGGCTTGGAATATTATGGGGAGGGAAATCTCCAGAAAGAGTTTCAATTAGTTGGCAACCCTGGAATCCTACAGTAGGTACCTCAGCACAGTCCTTACAGGCTTGACCACACAGTGCTGGCTTTTGGCACTTTTGCACTTGAAGCAAAGTCATCCCCCCCCCCCCGCTTTTAATGAGGAGAATGAAAACAAGAGAATAACATTCCTTTTGAAATCTGCTTCCTACAGCAACTGCTTTATCTTGCTTCTCAGTAAGAAAGTAAGGCCAACCGTGAAGTGCTGGGTTTTCATAATGGCAAGAGGTTCTATGCAGCATTTCTCTGCTTATAAGAGGGTGCGTGTTCCATCTGGAGAGGAGGAAATACAGTAGCAGGTTCAGCTCGTGCTTAGCTGCATTTCCTGTCCTCTAACAAAAAGAGGTCCGGTGTAGTGCCACTTCGCCGAAGGAAGTCGTGAAATCTGATGTGGTAGGGGAGAATAAGGCACTAGCCTGTCAGAAAACCCTACAGTGCATGACTCGGATAGAATGAAGTGATACTACACCAGGGCTGCCCAAGGGGCCACAGGAAAGGCTGGTGCCATTCAGACTGGGAGACAGAATGTGAGGGTAGCCAGTCAATCATTGCCAGCATTTAGGACTGTGATTAAGAGCGTATCCCTTGGGAGGAGAACAAAGCCAAGCAGGGAACCCCTTCCTTCCTGAATGCACAAAGCTAACTCTGGCAACTCTCTTTGCCTGTGGTTACCCATAAGCAAAGGGAGAGAGGAGGATTAGACACTGTGAAAGAAGATCTCTCTGCCATTTCCTCTTCACTGCTGCTTACAGGTAAGGCATAGCAAAAGTTTGGGTCAGATGTCATAAATCCCCCAAACAGGGGGCTAGCTGTAGCTGCACAACCTTGGCTCTCCAGCTGTTGCTGGACTACAATTCCCATCATCCCATGGCAGTGATCAGTAGTTGGGGATGATGGAAGTTGTAGTGCTACAACGGCTGGAGGGCCAAGGTTTTGCAGCCCTGCTGTAGAGTACAAATCTTAAGTTCCACATTGCTGCTTTGAGTTTAATTTCTTCTCGTCTTGCTTTCTCTTCCAGATTCTCACACCTTCACCATGTTCTATCTTGCCCACTTTCCAAACAGTAGTTTTGTGGAATTCATAGGTAATGCCACCCTGGATGGGAAGCTCACCCACAGTATGGAGGGGGGAAATGAGCAGCTAAATGTGAGCCAGCGACACCCACTGGAGCCTTCACATGTCTGGGAGCAGAGAGTGAGCAACTTGAGTCAATACTTGCAGAAGTTCCAGCAGACTGTCCAAGTGCTGACTTTGGAGAGGAAGGTACCATGTGAGTAATGAAGTGATTCAGGGGTTTATTTATTTAACACATTTCTAATAGTACCCAAAACTTGCATCTTTGGGCAGTTTACAATTAAAATCATTTAAACATTAAAATCATTTAAAACCAATATTAAAAATTAACTATAAATCTATGAATAAATTTCTTCAGTGCCTTTTAAAAGGTTGCCAGAGATGGGGAGGCTCTTATTTCAACAGGGAGCACACTTCAAAGTCCAGGGGCAGCAACGGAGAAGGCCCATCCCTGAGTAGCCACCAAATGGGCTGGCAGTAGCCACAGACATCCCTCTCCAGATGAGCTTAACAGGGGGTGGGGCTCATGGTGAAGACATTCTCTTAAATACCCAGGGCGTAAGCAATTTAGGGCTTTATAGGTAATAACCGGCTCCTTGTATTTTGCCCAGAAACATATCAGCAACCAGTGTAGTTCTTTCAACACAGGAGCGATATGGTCTCTCCTAGATGACCCAGAGACTAACCTGACCACCACATTCTGAACCAACTGCAGTTTCAGGACAACATACAAAGGCAGCCTCACAGAAAGCACATCGCAGTAATCCAGCCTAGAGGTTACCAGCATATGTACCACTGGTTTGTAGACAAATAAATGCCATTCACTGACAGTCTGGTTCGGTGCTGAGGCTAGGATGCCATTTCCTAGAGTACACATAATTACAGCTGGGGAAGTCACTGTGTTGGGAATACTTGCAGTTGTGGCCAGGAGTGCACATGGTGAAGGCAGAGCTGGCCATTGTTACAATACATTAGTTGCATCCTCATTCAGTTATTGTAGCATGCTCTGTATGGGGCTGCCTTTAAGGAATGTTTAAAAGCTGTAGCTGGTACAGAATGTTGTCTGGTTGCTATAGGAAGCATCTTACTGCAGTTTTGATTGATCTGCACTAGTATCTTTCTTCCAGACCCAATTTAAAGTGCTGGTGTTGACCTTTAAAGCCCTCAATAACCAGAGCCCAGCATACTTGAGAAATCGCCTTACTCCATATGAATCCACCCACCAGTTGATCTGAGAAGGCCCTACTCCAGCTTCCTTGGGCAGCCCAGGTGCAGCTCGTGGGGACTTGGGAGAAGGCCTTCTCCACTGTCACAGCCCAGTTATGGCATTCCCTTTCATGAGGCATATCTGGTCTCAGTAGCTGTTCTTGGGAGGTTAGTGAAGACCTCCGTATCTCACAGGGACTCTGTTCAGTGGCTGACATACCATGCAGCATTCCATCTGCCTTGTAGTGGAATGTGCCCACAGTTGCATAAAAGCACTCACGCAAAATGCAAGAATTGCACAAATGCAGTTGCGTGATTAATGGCCACTATTTCCAATGGCTGTCCATGCAACTGTGCACACATTCCATCACAAGGCAGACATAATGTGGAGTATGTCAGCCAGTATTCCTTTTGCAGGCCTGGTCTGTGGCAATTTGTTTTGTGTCTCGCTTTGATTATTTTGGTGTGCTTACACTTATACACACAGAAGCAGTTTATAAACTTCAGAACAAATAAGTCATTAAACTGCTTCACCTTGCAGGCAGATTTCAGTCTTCATAAAACAAAACCTTGGGTATCTTTTTAAAAAAGTGAAAAACAGCCACTTGGAAACACAATTATCAGGTACATACATTGGAAAGCCAGGACTGGCTGCAGTTCCCCATTGAGTATGTACTTAGTGGCAACCTGGGTTTGTTGCTTTTTAGCAAGAAATCACCCTGTGGACCAAGTACAGTACTTACTTTCACAAGGTGTCCAAACAGGGGCAATGCTTTCTTGGGCAACTTGTGGGTGCGAGGATATTATATATAGTGGGTATCTGCTTCACACTTCCACTTTTGTTGCAGATCCATTACAGGTACAGTGCACCAAAGAGTGCCTGCTCTTCAACACTGGTGCCACCAACAGCTCTTCCAGGGTTGTACTCAATGGAATTGGCTTCCTGAGATTCCAGACAGACAGTGCTAGCTGGATACCTTTGCAGGACACTCCTCTGGCCAGCTTTGCCAGCAGCTGGCTGAACAAATACAATGAGACCACCATCAGCATAAAGCACTTCCTACAGGAAACATGTATTGGCTTTCTGAGAGAGCACACAGATGTGAAGGGATCCTTGACTGGTATGTGAAACTAGTTATGATCTGAGAAGGAACCCCCTTTGCTGTTAGCCAGGCTACTTAGATTTCCAAGGAAGAAAACAGCTAGACAATCCTTGCAACTTTCTTGCCCACAAATTCCAGTAGGCAGGGATGTGCATATTCTACAATTTCATACTTCAGCTGTGGCTGCTTAACTCTGAAATAGCCTCCCAGAAAAGCTTTGCCATGCTCCCTCCCTTAGGGTTTAAACAAGAATCTTAAAGCTTGCTTGTATAGAGAGGGTCTTTAATGTGTTTTACTACAGCCTGATGGGTTTTGAATTAGGTTTGTTTTAATCATTTTTATTCTACATTGCGTTATTTGTATTTTTTGTTTTACGGTTGTGAGCTGCCCCAAGCAGTATTGTACTGGAGGGGTGGGATATAATCTTACTACATATTCTCCTGGGTGTGCCTTGGAATGTGTCCCGGCACCCAGGAGGATTGGTCGCTGGTGGGCCCGACTGGAGGCGAGGCGCCCGTTGGAGGCTGGGACAGGAGGAAAATGGGTGGTGGGACTTCCCTGTTCGCCGCCCAGGAGGAGGAGCGGTGGGGCCCTTTTCAGCCGCCCGGTAAGAAGGGCCTGTGGCGGCAGTGAGGTCTGGCCAAAAATGGCTGCCGGCCACTGTAAAATGCTCAGTGTGGGTGGAGGGGGAGGGTGGGCGAGAAAGGGAGCGCAGGCAAGAGAGAGTGGAGCAGGAGGGTGAGAGAGGGGTGGGAAGGAGAGCAAGAGAGAGGGGTGGGATGGGGAGGGCGGGCAGGCAAGAGAGAGTGGGGCAGGAGGGAGAGGGGAACAGCCAGCCCCAAAGAGCGCGCAGATGCTCTGTGTGGGCCGGCTAGTACTACATAAGAACAGAAGTTGGAATTGGGTGCAGAACTGCTTCATGGGAACCCCAGTTCTCTTGATATTTAAAGAGATATGCACATGTACCAGCCCCTTCTAGTACGACTCTGAACGAGGCTGCAAGGAGGTATGCAGCAGCCCTGTGGCACCGGTTTTGGCAACAGCGCCAGGCGGGGAAAATGTGGTGGGGAGGATGGACACCTTCTCTGCTCCTTAAAAAGGTAATCCCCCTGCTGCCGAACACCAGTTTGTACACATCCCTAATAGGCCACTACAAATAAATAGCATCCTAATTGACAACTGCCCTCAAGGATTCCATAGCATCTTCCATAAATCTACAATATTTTTAGAGCTAGTTCAGAGCAAAAACATGAAGTGTTGGATCCAAAAGGACTCAGTCTTACATCCACCTACTTAAACAGCTGCAGCACTACTTGCAAGAATGGCAGCCCCGGCCACCAAGACCTGAAAAGCTCTCAAACCTTTTCATTTTGCCTTACAGGGAAACAGAAGGGACGCTCACACACCTCACTGGTCCTGGGCATCACACTGGGTGCCCTTGCTCTAATGGGCCTCACTGTTTGCATCTTCATATGCACAGGCGGAAAGAGATAGCACCAAGGACAACAACATTATGTGGAACAGCAGCTCCCCAAGTGACCTTAGCCAAGCTCACTGGAAAGGAATGATGCAGACCCAGATGCTTCTGTTTAATTTGTTTATGAAGAAACAAACTGACATCTGTACTAACCTGTGTTCCTTCCTTCATACCTACCTGTAAGAGGAGCTCTAGGACAGTAACATGACAACCACCATCACAGGGACCTTTGCTTCTCCTATGAATGTGCTCTCCAAAAGCCTTTGCCCCCTGCCCCTCCAACCATATTAATGGGCAGAGGGCACACAAGTTTCAGAGGACAGCATATAACATACACGTTGCTGGACCTCTTCCTGCTCTTTGGGGATTTCCACCCTCCTCCCTTGCCACTGACGCACCCGGTCAGTGGGAAGGATTACTGCAACGATTTAAGATGTATTTCATTCAAACAGTGTGAAAAGCATTAAGATGGGATTCGTGTACAGTTTTAAAAATTGAATTTACTGCCATGTGATGGTGCGATAGCCATTGGCTTAAACTATTTTAAGAAGGGGGTTAGGCTTATTCTCTAAGAAGTTGACTATCAGTGGCCAGTAGCCTGAAAAGCTAAATGGAACCTCCATGTTCAGAGGCAGCATGGCACCAGATGCTGAGGGGGCCAAAGTCGGAGGTCGGGTGGGTGGGTGCATGGCCCTGAGGCAGCTGTTCCCACTGCACCTGTTGGTGGGCCCTTAAGTGAAAATGAGCCCTCAAGTCCCAGGGCCATGCGAGCACAGAGTGCTGGGAAGTGTAGTTCTTTCCACCAAAGCTTTAGGGTAAGCCTTACAAGATGGCATTGGGGCATGACAGGGCTCAGTTTCCCTTGAAGGCCCAGCCGCTGAGAAGAACACAGCACTGTGCGAAGGCCAGCATGGTGGGAAATGGCTCTCACATCAAAGGGTGTTTTTTGTTTCGCAAAGCAACCCCCATTTAAATAGTGAAGATCACAGTTCTATATGATGTAAAGTGACAAATTTCAATGAAGGCAGATCATCCAGTGTATCAGGAGTACTTGATGGCTATGTGGGAGTTTGAGGGGAATTCAGAGTAGGAGAGAGGCCTGTTTTAGTTAAATGGATCCAGGACAGAAACAGAGCTGGAAGCTAGAAATTGTTTAAACAAGCTCCCTGCACACAATCCACAAGGGTTCTACATAACCTTTGCAGCTGCTCAAGTCAGTCAAGCTGTTCCAAGGTATGTTCGACTTTGCAGAATAGCAGACTTGTGCTTTTCCATTGTGAAGTTGCAGGGGCTTTGAAAAGTAGTTTCTGAAGCCCCTGCAACTGAGGTGTCTATTTCTGAACCCAAGCCCATAAGAACATTTCCAAGAAGAATAAGAGAATGGTGGGAGGTGGATTGTTTTCTGAATGTATCAAATGCTGGATATTTTGTATAAAATGACTTCAATTTGTAAATAGTTTGCTGCTACTTTGTTCACATAGAAAAAGGTGGTCCCACTCCTAATCCAAGTATTGTGTTGTATTGTGTACTGTAGAATACTCAGTGGCTTTCAGTGTTCAGATAGTAGCAGCCACAAGTACAGCATTTTTAACAGAGAACATAAGCATGATTTGGCTTGCAAGTCACCATCACCAGGGGAGAGACATTCCTGCCAACCTTTCACAAGAAAGCATCAGCACAGCAGTATTGCAACACCCATGAAACTTGCTGCAGGACAAATTTAGGATTGTGCAAGATTCCTGTGCATGTTAGTCATGAGATTACTTGAATGAAAAACTGCTTACCTTTCCAGTCATTCTGAATCATTTCTTATATCAATGGATGGAGAACCAATAAGTTCTGAGAGCCTTACTAAGCAGCCAGACCTACCTAAATGCAAATTCACAGCTTATACACAGGCGTGTTTGCAGCAATTCAATATCCTATAGTGCGAGATGCAGATGATGGTTTGTAAATATAGAGGAAGCCTCAAGTGCCCACTGCTCCCTTGCGTATAGGCCTTTACCTTACCCTTTGTTAACTGCTGCAGACACACTTGCGAAAACATGAACTGGCTCTGAAGTTTCTCGTGAAAATACAGCTTGTATCTTTTAAAAAATGGGGTAAAAAACCCAAACACAGTAGTTGTGCACTTCCTCTCTGTAAATACAAGCAAACGGCCTCTTAGCTGAGGTTCCATAAATCCGCTTGCATGCTTGCCAGTGGCAAGTGTCCCTACCTCACCCAGGAAGTGCCCTTCCACTTTCAGCACATGCCCCACTCATGAAGGAGAAACTCTGTCCTCCCATTCTCCATGGAGGAAAGAAGAGGACATTTCTCTCCTGCTAGTTCAGATTTTGTAAAAAGCACCAGCAGTGTCAGGTTTTTGCAGGAGGCAACAGCCATACAAGGAGGAAGAAGCTACCTCTCCTCTCTGCCCCATTCTCCATGGAGGAATGAAGGGTTAGTCTTTCCCTTCCTGATGGACTTTTACAGGTGGGAGGGCTGGTGGCGGCAGCAGAAGCAACAGCAAGGCATTGCTGGTGTGTTCTGTGGAAGTCCAACTTGCAGAGAAAAACCAACTCTTTCCTTCCACAACAGAGGTGGGAGAAAGAATAAAGGAGAGATGGTTTCTCTCCTATGGGTTGAGCTCTTTGCTGCTGCTGCTGCTGCTGCCTCCTCCTCTGACAAAAGCTCAGTGGGAACAGAAAAGACTATTCCTTTTCTCCACTGAGAAATTGGGGGAGGAAAGGAGGGAATGTTCCTCTGTGCCCACCTCCTTTGGCCTTTTGTAGCAAGGTGCTGCTTGCCCCTTCTGCAGAAACCCAGTATGAGAGCAGAGACCTCTCCCTTTCCAAGTTGTCTGCACATGCCACAGGAATTCAGGAAAGCCAAAGCGTGGCAATGGCAAGAAATAAGGGTTTTGGCTAGGACACTGAACCAGAGTTTGTGGACTCCTGTCCTTAGTACACAAAGTAATGGAGGGGCATCTTCTTTCTGCCAACCCATAAGTCAAAAAGAACAAACACTTTCATCTACCCATATGTCAGAGCGAATTGCTCCACCTAAGGGACTGCATAGTCTTTGCTTGCTGGATTGTCTGTTTTATGATACAATGGATTACAAAGTCATACAACTTTCACTACAGTCTATGAAGGAAACTCAATGGTAAGTGCTGCTGCCAGTCATAAAGGTGCATAGTAAGCTACCAAACTCCCATGGGCAGTGCCAGAAATTGTAGCAATGCTTGTGGAGAACTCAATGCTCCTTTGGGTCATGGCAAGGCCTTAAAGTACACTTCCACAGTGCAAACAGGAAGCACCCAACATTTAGCAGAACCCTAAGAAGAGGATGATGAAGGTAACAATAGAAACATGCAGAGATAAAGGCTCTCTTGTGTCAACTCCCAGAGAAGAGATCGAAGACAAGGGATTTTTCTTAGATGACAAAATCAGGAGGTTTAGAAAATTGTTTTAACCAACGCAGTAAGCCAAAATGTTTTTAGCAAACATCCCATGAAGTGCAATGACAAAACAAATGATACAGGGAAAATAGAGGGACAGTAAAAACAAACGTTATGAAAATTCATTCAGAAGGGCAAGGAAAAACAACAACAAAATATATTTTTAAACCAGAATTTCAACTTGGTACTTTTGTTAAAACCCCTCACATCTTTTGCTTCTGGAGCCTGACTGCTCCAAGTAGGCAGCACCAGTTGCATCCTGAATAAGGACGTTTCTTTTACCATCTTCTGATCCATCCCAGAATTATCCTTACTGTTTGTAAAAATAGAGGTCTCAGTGGTCTCCAACATCCCTCAGCTTTGTTCTAGAATGACCAGAAGAAGAGACTGCAGTTTACAGCACTGATTTCACTCATTTGCAATATAGTCCATGTCCATTCTACTGGTCTTAATATCCCTGCAGTCCATTGTACACCTTCTGCACAGATGCCTGCTTCAACAGTTGCTTGAGATCTGGGGGGAAAAAGACAGGAGGGGGAAAAACTAAACTGAAGTCAAACTGTTCCAATTCTCAGCTAGCACATTCATTCCACCGAATACTTTGAGAGAGTCTCACAAAACAGTGTTAAGAGAAAGGGACACAGCTTCCCACAATTATATAAATACTTCCCAAACAGTTAGCCACAAGGGCAATGGTACTTCCTTGGCTAACTAACTAAACCAGACCAGAAACAAGCCAAACATCTTGAAAAGATGCCTGACCAGCTTTCAATCCAGGCTCAGTGTTTGCTGCTGCCTAGTTTGAGCTGCATATATTTAAAAGTTACGCCAAGCAGCAATGGCTGTTTAGCAATGGAAATTCTGGGACTTGCCTCATAATTTTTGTAGCAGATATGGATTGGAGTCATGATGTAGTCAGCCTGTGAAAAAGTTTATGGAAAAGAACAGGGCAGTACTTTCCACTGCTGACCCAGGGCATTCTGCCACCTGAAGCGAAGAGCCAAGTGGCACTCCTTCCCATTCCTTATTTTCAATGAGTTTGAAAACTCACACAAGAAATAAGTGCAGCCAGCTTTAAATTTGGATAACAGATGTGGGTAAGGCTGGTTCCCCAGTTAATAAAATGAGAATGCCACTACTCACTGTTGGATGCTATACAAACCCAGATAAACCCTCTATCATCTAGAACTGCTTGGGATCCAGGATGTGAAGGAAAACTGAGAAAGCCTTGGGGGTTCTTCATTATGCCCAAATGTCAATGCTACCCCCACCTGCTTTGTCTTGCTTAACAACCAGCCCCATGAAGAAAGCTGCTCACTATTGTTTGATATTTTAGCTAGTCCTAAGAAAAGTGTTACTCTGTGTAACTGAAGTTTAGACTGAGCAAGGCATCGAGATAGGAGGAAGTGTGAGGTAAAAAGTGTCAACAGCTCATGTGCTTTATGTCATTGAGGACACACACCTTTAAGATCTTCTGCACCTTGTGTCCCCAGTGGATCACATAGACCACAATTCTTTAAAGTGGTGTGTGTGCAAGTGCATGTGCGAGTGAGAGAGAGGTTTAAGAGCTTCAAACAGCACTACATACAATTATTTTCTGGATCAGAAGGATGCTGCTAATAAAAAAGAGTAGTGCAAACTTATTGACATAATAAACAAAAATACAGTGGGCAGGACATTTTGGCTTCGGCCTTCTTCAGTTGCTCCAATGCTCTATGAAAAGTACAGTAGCTGCAGTAACAGTTATAGAATGTAACTAGGATTGGCTGCTGTGGACAGGTCATGTGCCGTCTTCTAGGCTGAAGCCTCCTAGGGCTGGTGTCCCAACTCCCAAGTGCATTGATCCAAAAGTGCTTTCTTGCTTCCAATTTCACTGCATCTCTAATTTAATAAATTAATATTTAATTTATTAAGTTTGTTCCATATAAACTCCATCCATCTGACAATCAAATCCACATTTAACAGGGCCACTGAAAATCCAAGCACTCTGTTCCTTGATGTCCTCTTCACTACTGACAACAACAAAATAGCTGATCTGTACAAACCAACCTATGGATGTCCATAACTATCTTAACTAGAAATCCTGTTATCCCAAACATATCAAAAGAAACAGTCTACAGCTTGGCTCATAGAATCAAATGTATCTGTAACAAAATTACAAAAAAAGAACCAAAGAACTTAAAAGACATATTCTGCTGAGAATCTTGCACATGTAATTGGACTTGAACATCCACCGAGCATCCATTGTAATCAGTGAGACTCCTCTTCACAATGGCAACATAACCAGCAATGAAGTTTAATGCATTCCATTGTGGTTAATTTCCTTCCCGCTTCTCCCGATTATCACAGGGCAATAAGAGAAAGCTACCCAATTTTAGCCAGCTCTGAATGTCTTTCTAAAGGAATCAACAAACCACCTATGGTAGCATTGGATCAGTCCCCAAATCTGTGTAGATTGCTAGTGAGAGCTGTAATTAAGCCACCAGTCAGGAATCCAGGATCACAACACTGCAAGTCAAAACGATGTGTCACCAGTATCCATCTGTTACATATCTACTTTGAAGACTACTAGAACTGGAAGAATGTATGAAATGAAACAAAACATCACATGCAGATCTTGCAATGTGATCTACCTGACTGAGTGCAAACAATCAGAATGCCATTTTCAGTACGTGGGCAAGACAAATGACTTTTGTACATGCTTATGTAATCAAAAGTCTGCAACTATAACAAAAAAAGAAGTTAGACCAACCTGTAGCCAAACATTTTAAAACTGGCACACACACACACACACACACACACACTGACTTGTCAGTCACTGCAACAGAGATGCCACTGGATGCAGTGGAACTAACAGTTCTAGAATGTCTGTGATGGAGTATTCAGCAGTCTAGGATTGGCTGCTGCAGACACGTCATGTGCTGTCTGAGGTTGATTCTTCCTGGGGCTAGTGGCCTGAGAGCATGGAGCCAAAAGTTCTCTCTTAGAAGCAAGAGAGAACTTTTTGATACTTCCTCTCAGGCCACTAACCCCAGCAAGAATCAACCTCAAAGACAGCACATGACATGTCTGCAGCAGCCAATCCTAGACTGCCGAATACTCCATCACAGACATTCTAGAACTGTTACTGCAACCACTGTACCTTTCATACATCACAGAAACTGAAGAGAGAAGCTGAAGTGTTTTGCAAATTATATATCTGTTTGTTAATCAACAATATATTTATACTATTTTTTGTGATTAACAGCATCCTTCAGGGATCCAGAAAATACTTATATGGCATTCTGTTTGCAGCTCTTAAACTTCTCTCGCTCCCTCCCATCCTGCCCCACACCCCATTCCTTATGTGCTCTATACCTGATTAATGCACCAAAGGGCCTTGAGGAAACCTCAAAGCCCTGCAGGGTGGGATATTAAACAAAGAAGAGAGTCCAAGTCCCCTTATAGCTGGTCTAGCTTTTCTGACATGCTATTTGGGTCTTAGACTAGAGACTTGCAACAGAAAGGAGAATGGACAGCTAGAGGCAGAAGTTAGACTCCTCACTCTCTTTCTCTAACATCCCTGGAGTTTTTTGAACAAAGAACAATGGACAAGCATGCAGTTTGCAGTTAGGAAGGGAAAGGTTTGGTGTTTAGTTTACATCTTCGTTTTAATCAGGTTGATTTGATCGTGGGAAGGCAAGAACTATTAAGAATTTATACACTGCTTTTCAACAAAAAGTGCTTGTTGTGGGCTAGTAGGCGCCTTCTGGTTGGGGGGAGGGGGGAAGATCATTGGTTGACAAGGAGATATGCTGCCACCCCGCTGGACTATTTTTACACAGACCGCCAGAGGAGTGAGAGAGAGAGAGAGAGAGAGAGAGAGAGAGTGTGTGTGTGTAAGTGCACCCTCCCCAGTCCTTAAACCTATGGCCCCCCTACTTTCAAACTGGTGGAACCGCCGTCTATCGAACCGTAAAAGGGCCTCCGAACTAGTTCGTGCACATCCCTACCCCCAGCCTCAGAGGTAATATGCCTCTAAATACCAGTTGCAGGGGAGCAACCGTAGGCGAGAGGGTATGCCCTAACCTCTTACCTGTGGGCTTCTTAGAAGCATCTGGTGGGAAAAGAACATACGAACAGCCCTGCTGGATCAGGCCCAAGGCCCATCTAGTCCAGCATCCTGTTTCTCACAGTGGCCCACTAGATGCTGCTGGAAGCCACAGGCAGGAGTTGAGGGAGTGCCCTCTCTCCTGCCATTACTCCCCTGCAACTGGTTCTCAGAGCCATCCTGCCTTTTGAGACTGGAGGTGGCCCACAGCCCTCCGACTAGTAGCCATTGATGGACCTCTCCTCCATGAAGTTATCCAAACCCCTCTTAAAGCCATCGAGGTTGTTGGCTGTCACTACGTCCTGGGCAGAGAGTTCCACAAGTGGATCACGTGTTGGGTGAAAAAGTACTTCCGTTTGTTGGTCCTAGACCTCCTGGAAATCAATTTCATGGAGTGACCTCTGGTTCTAGTGTTGTGTGAGAGGGAAAAGAATCTCTCTCTCTCCAAATTCTCCAAACCATGCATGATTTTATAGACCTCTATCATGTCTCCCTGCAGTCATCTTTTTTCTAAGCTAAACAGCCCCAGGTGTTGTAGTCTTGCCTCATAAGAAAGGTGCTCTAGGCCCCTGATCATCTTGGTTGCCCTCTTCTGCACCTTCTCCAGTTCAACAATGTCCTTTTTAAGATGTGGTGACCAGAATTGTATGCAGTACTCCAAGTGTGGTTGCACCATAGTTTTGTATAAGGGCATTATAATATTAGCTGTTTTATTTTCAATCTCCTTCCTAATAATCCCTAGCATGGAATTTGCCTTTTTCACAGCTGCCGCACATTGAGTCGACACTTTCAACGAGCTGTCCACCACAACCCCAGGATGCTGTACTAGATAGACTTCGGGCCTGATCCAGCAGGGCTGCTCTTATGGAAGACTCATTTTCTCTTTTTTCCTGCCGTCATTTTAAAATAATGCTAAGTAATCATCCCTTTCTACTTCCTCACTAAACTCCAAGGCAAAGACTCGTGCAAATTCCTGGGTATTAGGCCCGCCCAGTGGGTACCATACTTCTGAGTACACATGCATAGGACTGCACTGGAAACAAGGTAGGAGAAAACAGAATGAACTAGGAAGGCAGGAGGAAAGCAGGACATTCTTGCCTAACTGTTGCTCAACTCCACAAAATTACAGGCAAGGGGGAAGGAGGTGCACACTGCCACTGTGCTGTGTCTGCATTTGGCAGGCCCACACTGACTTTGTTACATGGGCCAGATTGCTGTTGCTACACACACAATTTGAGAAATGGAGAAGAGGAGGGAAGCAGCCAAGACTGGCCTGGGCTGTCAATGTACATAACTCACCCCTACTCAGTAGGGAAAAGATGAAAAACAACTCAAAATACAAAAAACCCACCGCTGAGTCTTAGCCTGCGACTGTACTTGCACACCAAAGGATGAGCAGGGAGATCAGCACTGCCATCTGCTGCCTCTCCCCATTATCACCTGAGGTGACTGCTCCACTTTGCCTCAATATAAAAAGGTTGGCCTTGACTCTTTCTACAGATAGCCTACAAAAAAATTGGTTTTAGCAATACCTCCTACCCATAAAACTGACATAGTTCAATAGATCTGATGTCTTCCTGAACATATCATCTAAATACGGAAGGTGATCCAAACAGATGCTCCTAAATAACTCTGACAGAACACACAGGATGGACATAGTGGAGGACAAAATAACTTTCCTCTCTCAGCTGAAGAGCATACATGAGTAACTGCCATTATTAATCATTTGGGAAATCTTGCCATCATAGTACTGGTCTAGAGTACTTAAATTACAAACCTTCCCGCTGTTCACTTGTCAGCTGCTCTTTGGGGAAATCCACATCAAATGTAATTATTAGAGAGCCTTTAATATTGTTGTTGTCAAAGTTAGGAAGACCTTCTCCTTTCTTCCACAGCTTGGCACCAGGCTTTGTAGTTTTATCACGGGCAACATGGACCTGGGGGAAGAAGTCCAGGTGGGGGCCAGGGAGGAGCGGAAAGGAGAGATGTTACAAGAAGATTAGCATTTTAAAATAGGTTCTGTTCTACAGATTAGTTACACAAAAGACAATCACATATTTTAGTGCAAACAGATGCAAGCATCATGAAAATAATGTAGAATATCTTCAAATAAAAGTAATCTTCTGCCTTACCTTATGCCCATCTAAATGGGCAATATCCATTTCAAAGCCCACTAGAGCCTCGACCAGAGAGATAGTTACGTTTGTATATAAATCATCCCCTCTTCGTTCAAAGACTGGGTGCCTGTAGACAAGAGGATACAGGAACATTAATACTTACTCCTGGTTACTTCCTCTTCAGTGGCCAATATATTCGTTTGCAGAGCTCCAATCTATAAACAGCATGTGAACTTACAAATGAGTGAGGGGTTAGGAACTATTCTGCAGTTTTGTTACTCCAGTTTCCAAAGTCACTCAACCTATCCCAGACTTTGCAGAAGGTCTTCACAAATTAGTTTTAATTTATCCCAAATTTTGACTGCCTCAACACCCATCTCAGGGCAGTTTTGCATCCCTATACAAAAATGTCCACTTGCCAAGATGTAAAGCAGTTTTGCATAAGGATTAGAAATAAACAGATGCCACTGCAATTGTGGAGTTTGTTCCAAAATTTGGCAGGGAAATAGTTTCCGGCGCTACTCTTCAACCTTTTAGTAGCTGAGTGGGGCATTAGCCTGGGTGTTCCCCAGAAGCTGTAGGCTTGGTTGAGGCTGGATGAGGAGAGCCTGCTAGTCTCCCTCTAGTCATCCAAAGAGAGTTCTTCTGTATTAACAGTGTCACAAGGCATTCTCTCTCTGACTTGGGTGCCCTTTCTGATCTTACTTTACTACATGCTTCCTCCCCAATCCCAAAAAACTGGCCCACAGGTGAATGTGTTGAGATCCTCATACGAAATCCTGCACAGTCTGCTATTACATGTGAAGACCTGTGGATTGGGGCACTAATCCAACACTGGCGTTAGGAGAACAATGTAACAAGACATCACTGTCTCTATCCTAAAGCCACACACAGAACTTCTTGGGGGTTTTTTCCTTGCCAAATGTGATTGAAGCAATAGGGGACTAGGTTGCAGTGACCCTCACAGATGCAACAAGATTGGTGAAAACCCTCTGTTAGGAATCATTCTACTTACCCAGCTCCCAGCTGGTAGGGGAGGGAAGGCTCCACCTGCTTCAGAACCTTATCTTTCCTTGGAACTTTATACTCACTCTCTCTCCCTCCAGATGTCCCTGTGCCCCCCCACCCTGCCCTCAGCCTGCTCTATAGTTTGAAAACCACTGCTGTAAGGAGAATACTTCTCCCAAGCTACCATAATTATATAGTTCTTCTTGAAAGCACACCTATAGTGCATGCTTGCACACATACACTGAAAATTGCATCTTTCAGCATTATCCAGCGTTGAATACATACAGGAACGTTGCAGATGTCTTGATCTGGTTAGCAAGACAAAAATAGCTAAGAGATTGCTTACTTGAGAACTTTTATTCGGAAGCGCAAGTCACCTGGCTCCCCGTCAACATGAGGTTCACCTGAGAAAGTTTGGATATGGATTAGGTATGTTATGCCAATTTAAAAAAAATGATTTGTTCTCTCTCAACAGCAAATGCCAAAACTAACCCCTCCCTAAAAGCTTTTTATCAGGCACATATTCTACCATTATAAAGAAAAGCATCTGTAGATGGTTTTCCTCAGACAAGGAGCCTGGCCTTATCTCTGAATAAAATCCAGTATATGGCTACCGCAGAGGACACAAGTACAGGCCACTCAGTCTTGCTCAGATTTGAGATCGTCATAAAACCTATAAGTGCTGCATAAATAAATAATTGGTTTGCTTGAGTATGAAAGGCTAACAAACGTTATCTGATAGCTGGTAAAATAATTTGCATGTCACCCCCCCACACACACACTTTTCCAAATAATGCATATCGATATGGCTGAGTTATTGTCCAAAGAGCAAGGTTTCATGGCAGGAATAACTTGTCTAAAGAGCAAACATTCGCATAAATATATTTTCACTCTGATTAATACATAGGTTCACACAGAATTGGGAATATTTCAGCAAGGAAGAGGAGCAAACATGGGCAGTATGGGGGAGAAGGAGACATGAGGACAAACGACTGTGACAGACAAGTACACCCCCATTTTTCAGAATCAGTTTTCTACAACCCCAAGGACTAGATGTTTGCATTTTCAAAAATGGGGGAAAAAATCACAACTAAGAGAAAATGAATTTGCAAGGAAACCACTTTTAGATCACAAACAATGGGATGCAGAACATACAGAGCTTGTAGAGCAGCTGACATTTTCAAGCCTCCAGTACATGAGGCACATTCTTTTTTCTCCAGAACTGACGCAAGCACTAGGGAACTATACTTGAAAAATCAGTGGGACATAAAATCCAAAACAGAGCCAATTACAGACAATGTTGTTTTGTATGTTTACTTATTCCTCAGAGATCCCACCCCAATTTTTTTCTTGTTTTGTATTTTGCTGTAAGCAACAGAGCAGAAATATGATATCTCAAGAGCCTTGAACATTCTTTTAGGAATGTGTAAGAATAATAGGCTGCTTAAACTAATCAGGACAAGAGGTGGTGAGCTTTTACAGTGACTCTACACCCAGAACCGTTTCCAAAACAAAGAGAGCTAATTATACCAGCTTTTTTTAAAAAGCACTATAAATTCCGTCTGCCCTCCGCAGGGGTGGTGGGCCGATTAAGATGGTCCGCCCCCGGAGGCTTATGGATCCGCTTGGATTTCAGACGGCCCTCGGGGAGTTTCCAGTGTCCAGAGCTGGTGACCCTGTTGAGGCCTTGGTTGATCTCTGGAATGGAGAGATGGCCAGGGCTGTTGACACGGTTGCCCCCAAGCGCCCTCTCCGGCTTGGTGGAGCCCGTTCTGCTCCTTGGTTTTCCTCGGAGCTTAGGGCGATGAAACAACTCGGACGACGGCTGGAGCGACGCTGGAGGAAGAGTCGTCACGAATCCGATCGAACACGGGCTAGAGCCCATTTTAGGGACTATGCCGTGGCGGTGGGAGCGGCGAAGAAATGTTTTTTCTCCGCCTCCATTGCGTCTGCTCAGTGCAGGCAAACAGAGCTGTTTCGTGTGGTGAAAACATTGCTCCACACATCCCCCCGGACAATGGGGGAGGAGTCATCTACGGCTCTTTGTGATCGGTTTGCCTGTCGCTTTGCAGATAAAGTCGCTTGCATCCGTGCTGACCTGGACTCCAGAGTTTTGGCAGTTCCGGCAGACGTGCCTCTGGTACCATCTGGTCCCGTTGTGTTGGATTCTTTTCAGTTGGTGCGGCCTGAGGATGTGGACAAGATCCTGGGCAGTGTGCGGGCGACTTCGTGCGCTCTTGACCCTTGCCCTTCATGGCTAATAAAAGCTGCCAGGGAGGGGACAGGTAGATGGCTGGAGGTGATCGTTAATGCTTCGTTAAGGGAGGGCAGGATGCCATCGTGCCTCAAGGAGGCGGTGGTAAGACCTCTATTAAAAAAGCCCTCCCTTGATCCCTCCAACCTGGACAACTATAGACCTGTGTCTAACCTCCCCTTTTTGGGCAAGGTGATGGAGCGTGTGGTGGCGTCCCAGCTGCAGAGGGTCTTGGATGATACGGATTATCTGGACCCTTTTCAATCTGGCTTCCGCCCCGGGTATGGGACTGAGACTGCCTTGGTCGCTCTAGTGGATGACCTACGCCGGGAACTAGACAGGGGGAGTGCGTCCCTGTTGGTTCTGCTGGACCTCTCGGCGGCGTTCGATACCATCGACCATGGTATCCTTCTGGGCCGCCTCTCGAGTATGGGAATCGGAGGCACTGCGTTGCAGTGGTTCCGGTCCTTTCTTGAGGGGAGGGTTCAGAAGGTGGTGCTGGGGGACTACTGCTCGGCCCCGTGGCCGTTGGCCTGTGGGGTCCCGCAGGGATCGGTCTTGTCCCCCATGCTGTTTAACATCTACATGAAGCCGCTGGGAGAGGTCATCCGGAGATTTGGACTGAGTTGTCAGCAATATGCGGATGACACTCAGCTCTATCTCTCCTTGTCATCTGATCCTAGGGAGGCGGTGGATGTCCTGAATCGGGGGTTGGAGGCCGTGATGGGTTGGATGTGGGCTAACAAACTGAAACTGAATCCGGATAAGACGGAGGTACTGTTGGTCAGTAGGAGAGCCAATCGGGATGAGGAGATTTTACCGGTTCTGGATGGGGTTGCACTCCCCTTGAAGGAGCAAGTACGCAGCTTGGGGGTACTACTGGACCCGGCTCTGCTTTTGGAGGCTCAGGTGGAGGCGGTGGCCAGGGGTGCCTTTGCACGGCTTCGGCTGGTGCGCCAGCTGCGTCCCTTTCTCGAGAAGGCAGATCTGGCCACGGTTACCCACGCCTTAGTCACGTCGCGGCTGGATTACTGTAACGCGCTCTACGTGGGGCTGCCCTTGAAGAATATCCGGAAACTGCAGCTAGTGCAAAACGCGGCAGCGAGGGTTTTATCCAGAGCTGCCCGTTGGGAACATATCACCCCCATTTTGAAAGAGCTGCACTGGCTGCCGGTTCGTTTCCGGGTCCAATTCAAGGTGCTGGTTTTGACCTTTAAAGCCCTAAATGGTTTGCGCCCAGGGTATTTGAGGGACCGCCTGCTCCCAAGGGTTGCTGCCCGCTGGACGAGGACATCTGAGGGGGCCCTGCTCCGGGTGCCGACAATGAGGGAGGCCCGGTTGTCGTGCACTCGGGACAGGGCCTTCTCTGTTGCTGCCCCCAGACTCTGGAATGCTCTCCCAGTGGCCATTCGTTCCTCGGACTCCATCACGGCTTTTAGAAAGCTTTTAAAGACTTGGCTTTTTACCCAGGCTTTTACATGATTGTTTTTTACTGCGGCTTCTCTGTGTTCCTATTTGTTGTGTTGTTTTTATGCCTGTTTTTATATGTTTTTGTACTTTTAACATGATGTTTTTATTGTGTTTTTATTGTATGTTTTTAACTTTTGTAAACCGCCTTGGGGTTATCTTTTTAATGAAAGGCGGTATATAAATGCAAAAATAAATAAATAAAATAAATAAATAAAAATTGCCCTGAGGCTTTTTACCACCCCAGCTCCAACACCACAAACAAAATTTTTAAAAAAGAAAATGTTGTACCTTCCCCAATAAAGGGATATTCCATGCCATCCCTCACACCAGGTTCTATCTCCACTTCCAGGGTTCGCTCTTCATTCACAAGTCTGAGAAACAGGAGAGAAAGGTAGCAAACAGAAAACACACTTATACGAAGCAAGAGTTTCCCAAAGAGTGACTGGGCTGTCAAGAGTTCCTTGCTTTCCTTCCCCACTCAGGCCACACTGTGTACCTGTAGGGCATGCTTTGCAGCAAAGTGCTGCTGAGCCAACTCCATCATTCCTCCAAAACCCAGCCAGGCTCAGGGCATTTCTAAGTGACTCAAAAAATCCTCTGCAAGAATACTACAGGGAGCATTCACAAGTTCCAAGAGGGCAGGACAAGCTCTTTCAGGAAGCTGTACAGATGCCCGATGGGGCAGCTATTAAGCTCCAGCTGAATGAGTAATCCAGAAGCTTTTTCCATTTAAACAGCTTCTCTTTCCTGCTTTTATTCTTATAGATTAGCAATCAATTACACCACCATGTGGCTCATACTGGTAATGAAACCACTCCCTCCCCTCAAGAGCCATAAATGATTAGCAACTACTCATATCACAAATAGCCTAAGAACCTCAGACTCACTTGACATTGGGACATTCATCACAGACAACTTCTTGGGTCATCTGGAAACGCCCTGGGCCCAGCTGGGTCGTCCTCATCTCCTGCCGGCAATTGCATTTCCGCTTGCCTGGTGCCTGCCTTGCTACTGGTTTGTTTCGAGTCACCTGCAAAAGAGACACAGAACCTTTCTATCTCAAACACACACATACCAAAAAACAAGGTCACCTAGCAACATTCTTGGCCTTCTCTTTCTGACATTTTGCTGAATTAAACTATAGCCAGCATTTATTTCAATGATGTCCAAAGTATATGCAACGATCTGAGCAGTAATTTAAAAATTCTGGCCCAATAATGAATTTCTGGTTGCTGCCAATGTGTGCATAATAAAAGGAATGGGGGGACTGGAGGAATCCAGCACCCTTTGCTTTGATTTTGTAGATGGAAAGCATCCTCAAGGATAAAATTGTAAAGCACATAGAAGAACAGGCCCTGCTGGGAGAGGCTTCTGCAAAGGTAAATCTTGCATCACCAACCTTTTCAAGTTCTTTGAGAGTGTCAACAAGTGTGTGGATCAAGGTGATCCAGTTGACATAGTCTACCTGGACTTCCAAAAAGCTTTTGACAAAGTTCCTCATCAAAGACTCCTGAGGAAACTTAGCGGTCATGGGATAAGGGGACAAGTACATGTGTGGATTGCTAACTGGTTGAAAGACAGGAAACAGAGGGTAGGTATAAATGGAGAGTTTTCACAATGGAGGGAAGTAAGGAGTGGGGTCCCCCAGGGATCTGTACTGGGACTGCTGCTTTTTAATTTATTCATAAATGAGCTAGAAACAGGGGTAAGCAGCGATGTGGCCAAATTTGCAGATGATACCAAACTCTTCCGGGTAGTGAAATCCAAAACAGATTGTGAGCAGCTGCAAAAGGATCTCTCCAGACTGGGGGAGTGGGCGACAAAATGGCAAATGCGGTTCAGTGTTAGCAAGTGTAAGGTGATGCACATTGGGACAAAAAAACCCAACTTCAAGTATATGCTGATGGGATCTGAGCTGTCGGTGACTGACCAGGAGAGGGATCTTGGTGTTGTGGTGGACAGCTCGTTGAAAGTGTCCACTAAATGTGCGGCAGGTGTGAAAAAGGCCAATTCCATGCTAGGGATCATTAGGAAGGGGATTGAAAATAAAACAGCTAATATTATAATGCCCTTATACAAAACTATGGTGCGACCACACTTGGAGTACTGCGTACAATTCTGGTCACCACATCTTAAAAAGGAGAACTGGAAAAGGTACAGAAGAGGGCAACTAAGATGATTAGGGGCCTAGAGCACCTTTCTTATGAGGCAATTCTACAATACCTGGGGCTTTTTAGTTTAGAAAAAAGACTGCGGGGAAACATGATAGAGGTCTATAAAATCATGCATGGTGTGAAGAAAGTGGAGAGAGAGAAATTCTTTTCCCTCTCACACAACACTAGAACCAGAGGTCACTCCATGAAATTGATTGCCAGGAGGTCTAGGACCAACAAACGGAAGTATTATTTCACACAACGCGTGATCCACTTGTGGAACTCTCTGCCACAGGATGTTGTGATAGCCAACAACCTGGATGGCTTTAAGAGGGGTTTGGATAACTTCATGGAGGAGAGGTCTATCAATGACTACTAGTTGGAGGGCTATAGGCCACCTCCAGCCTTAGAGGTAGGATGCCTCCGAGTACCAGTTGTTGGGGAGTAACAGAAGGAGAGAGGGCACTCCCTCAACTCCTGCCTATGGCTTCCAGCAGCAGGATGCTGGACTAGATGGGCCTTGGGCCTGATCCAGCAGGGCTGTTCTTACGTTCTTAAGGCAGAAGCAGTGAGGGAGATTGCTTGCTTATGTTTTCTGAAAGAGTTCCACATGGAATAAGACCCCAGCCCACTCCCAACTCTTCTGGCTCACATAGAGGATTGGGGAGAAGATGGTCTTGTTTTATCTCACATGGGCTTCTGAGCACACAAGAAGTGTGTGCTCAGAAAAACCTTGTCACAGTCCCCTCCTGCAACTATGCTGGGGAAGAGCAAAATCGCGAGGACACACTCACTTCTTACTGCTCCAAAGCTCTGCCCAAGGTGAAACAAGATAACGCCCCTCCCACCATGTCATCTGCACATGCAAGAAAACCAGGGGGTGGGATTTTACATGGGGCATACCGAAGGCAGAATAAAGTGAGTTTCTCATGCTGATAACTTCTGTAAGTACAAAAATAGATACACCCTTCCCTTCATTCTCTGCATTTACAGCAGAGCCTGCTAGAGGGACTGGCAGAATTTGCAACTTGGCAAGGGGGTTTCTAGAGCCATAACAACCAACACTGGTAGAGCTATAACAAAACATTGAAGTGATGGATAGCTTCTCCTTTTAGGATCGACCATCAACAGTAAAGGATCCAGCAGTCAAGAAATACGCTGCAGACTAGCACTTGGTAAGGTTGCAATGAAGGTCTTGGAAAAGGTATTTAGATGCTGTGATGTGTCTATACCTACAAAGATTAGAATAGTTCAGACAATGGTTTTTCCTGTGACATTCTATGGATGCAAAAGCTGGACTTTGAAGAAACAAGATAGAAAAAGTATTGATGCTTTTGAATTTTGGTGCTGGAGAAGACTTTTGAGGATACCATGGACAGCCAGGAAAACAAACAAATGGATCTAAGAACATATCAATCCAGAATTTTCACTCGAGGCACAAATGACCAGGCTCAAACTATCATACTTCGGACACATTATGAGAAAACCCAGCTCCCTTGATAAGTCCATAATGCTGGGAAGAGTTGAGAGAAAGAGAAGAGGAGGACCAGCAACAAGGTGGATGGACTCGATTACGACAGCAATGAATGCACCACTGAGAGACCTTAAAGGCCAAGTTGAAGACAGATCATCCTAGAGAGAATCTATCTATGTGGTCTCTCTCTCTTCAGATGTCCCTGTGCCACCGCCCCCCACCCCTACAACCTGGCCTGCTCTATGGTTTAAAAAACACTGTTGTAAGGAGAATACATCTCCTAAGCTACCATAATTACATATTTCTTCATGAATGCACACCTATTAGTGCATGCTTGCACTCATACACTGAAAATTGCATCTTTCAGCATTATCCAACGCTGAATACATACAAGAACTTTGCAAATATCTTGATCTGGTTAGCAAGACAAAAATAGCTCAGAGATTGCTTACTTGAGAACTTTTATTCAGAAGCGCAAGTCACCTGGCTCCCCAACAACATCCACGGGGACACTAACTTGATGGCACTTAATCAGTCAACAAACAACTAGACTACTGCATCTGAACCTAAATTAACTCAGCAGCAGCTATTTTGTTGAAAGATGCCTGCTTGATAACAATACAAGGCAGGAAGCTCAATTAGCATAAGCTTTAGTTAAAACAATCCATTGCTGCAGCTGTTCCATCAGAACATTAGCCCCACCACCTGTTGTCTGTTAATACCCTCAAGACCAGAGCACTAGTAACTGAAGGAAAAACAACAGGCAACACTGTGTGTCCTGTCAGAGACACAAATATCAGCACAAGCAAAGCACATTGGTTCAGCTCAGGATCCTTCACACACACAAGTGGTTTTTGGAAGACTGCAACCCCTCAGTTGCCATCAGGGAATCAAACCATAAAAAAATTGGAGTTCCATTCTGGTTCATCAGCTTTTTTTTTTTTTTTTTTTTTAAACTTTTCCATCCAGTTCCGATTTGGATACTAGCTTTAAGAAGTGGCTTGGTAACCAGTTCAGACACTTTGAAACAGTCTTGTCCCTATCTACTTGCCTGGTCGCCACTTGTGACCTAGAACGTTTTAAGAATAAGGCTTTTTATTTTTTTAAAAAAGAACATTTTGCCTTACCAGTAGGTTTAACACTGCCTAGATGCACTAAGAACAATTGTGGCATCCAAGTGCATCTCTTCACCTTTTGTTTAGTCTGTAAGTGAGCCTGTCCCTTTCCAGTCTTTAAAAAGACCAAACAAAAAAAATCAGCAACCACCTTTAAAAAAAAAAAGCCTATGAGATGGGAAATGACCCAGGGTAATTTCTTGTTTCATTCTAGATTTCCTGTCCCATCCCCAAAGGTTCGGCAGCACCCATTCTCAGTACTTCCAGGTTCTGTTTGAAGATGCAAATTTCACTGTGGTGAAGTAGATTATAAAACAATACAAAACACTGTCCTCCCCACTAGCATCATGGAGTAGGCAAGTATGGGTGGGAGAAGCAAGTTGCTTCTAGGGGCGGGGAGGCTTACTAACAAAGCTGCTTTAGATACATTTCATGCAGGATCACACAGAGTTCCTTTTCACAAAACACTAAAAATGACTATGGTGATAATTTTTTGCTCAAGTGAAATAGTTTTTTAAAACTCAGAAAAAGTTTTAGGTATTTACAAATACATATATAATGAGATTTTTAAAAAAGACAGGAAAATGCCTTGTTTAGGATGAATGGCAGGAGTAACTGCAGAGCTAAGATAACAAGAATCTTCCAGCCCAACTTTAAAAATCCTCCACACTGAGGACTTGTTGCTGGACGATAGACTGCACATGGGCAGGCCTCCCCCTAAGCACCAGGAGGACTGCCAATCCAAGACCCTGACTACAAAGTTCTCCCACCCCACCTTCTTTTCAGATGGCTCATTGGGAAATATAGCTTCTTCAAATACATCTAGAGCAAACAGGAGCTCCTACCACTCCTCAAAAGACTATCTTGGGTGCTTGGTTTTTGAATCAGTTACCCTTAAAAAAAAATTAGGGGTTTGGTTTTTGTTCAGGTTCAAGGCCACCAAGAGATTTTAGGTTCGGGTTCAGTTTTGGTTCACTGAAAAAAACCTTCTCTGAACCAGTCTTGAGCTCAGGTTCTATTTGATAAGGATCTAAACATGACAGCAATTAATCACTTTCCTATATGCTTTGCAGTTCACAGGAAGGAACTTTCACAAGTCTGAAGCTGAACATGGTCCAACATTGTATCTAAAATGTTAGCAGCTGCAAAGCCTCAGTGTGGGCTCTTATTCATGACTGCTGTATGTTCCATCTCAATTACTCTGTCAAAATCATCTATTCTTAACAAAAACCGGGCTAGCATACTTTACCAAAAAGCAGGATGACACACTTACTTCCACAAAATTTCCTGAATACACTTCTTCCAGTGTAACTTCTAGGTCCACAACGATGTCACTTCCTCTTGGAATGTTCCTGTCTTGCTGACGAGGATTGCCTCCAAACATGAAGCCAAAGTCTCCAAAGAAACTATAAAGCAGTGAATGATAAGTTAGTAATAAGAGGGGAGACTGGACACATGAAGTTTCTTTGGTTGGAAAGAACATAGTCAAAAAAATTAACTCCTTCTTAAGCAAGTATGATTAACCAAGCCCGCTTCCTGAGAAGAGCCCCACTTTCAGTTTTTAGAAATAACTTCAGCTAAGAAACAACTGTAATAAAAACAGGAATAGTAACTACTTGTTAGGGCAGATCCAAACTGAGTAAGGACTGCACTGATAACAATGATCAAATTACAAAAATGGAAAAGAAAAAGGATATAGACACTAAAAGCAGCAATGACATATTTAGGAGGCCCCTAATCCAGCAGCTTACTCTCAAGGGGGAACGGCACAGACAGTAAACCTCATCCGCCCACACCTTCAGTAAACGTAGCCTAACCTCCATCCAGGTGAGTCTGCCTGATTTTCTGTTCCAAGTGAACAGAAGAGAACCTCACAGTAAATCCAACTTCCCTTTCTCAATTCAGTGATAGGAAAGCAGGCAGGAAAGGGATGCTCAAATGCTGCTTCACATCACAGTATGGGTTTTTGAGTGATCATGCCCACACAGGTACACGTTTAGGGGATCTGTTACTAGATACAGCTCATGAAAGGTGTCTGCAGAAATGCATGTGTCAATTTTATAACAGTGCACAAAGAGAGATACACATGGATGCCCTGCAGACGTCCTTGATTTGAGCACTGGTGGAGGTTTCTGTACTTTGGAAAGTGAGCTGTAATATTTATTACAGCCATTGGAGCACTCAGCAAGCTCCATATGTTTCCCAACCTATTTACTAATCACAGACTTCCAGTACCCTAGGTCCTTGAGCCTTTTGCTTGATCAGAATGTCTTGATATCCCTGTTCTCTCAATGTAAGTCTCCAAAGCCTTGTAAACATCCAACAGGTTGCAGGCAGGAGAAAGAATGGTGCACAGAGGAAGTAGGAGGTGCCTCCTAGCTCATATCCAAGCAAGTCTTCTTGAAAGAACCTGTCTCCTAATGGACGGATGGGAGAACACCCTAGATCCCTGGACTCCTGGAGGGTGACAAGTAGGGAAACCTACAAGGACCTACAGACGCCTAGAAGGTGTCACTGATGGCCCTAAGGGAGCAAAGATTTTGGAGATAGGTTTTGAAGGACTTGCTCTTGTGGAATTAATGAAATTATATCCAGTCACAACCACCACCCCATCTGCATAGAAGATCCAGGGCTCCTCTCTCACTGACAGAGCTCCTAGCTCACTCACACTTCTGGCTTACAAGGTGACAGCTAGGAATATCACTTTCCAGGTGAGTTGCTAGATACAAGGAGCCTTGTTCAAACAAGGCTTTGATGAGGGTTTAGAACGTTTTGGTTCTAAAATCTAGAACTAGATTCTGCTATCTAGATCTAGATATTAGCCATAAAATTGATGAACAGGCTGAAGTTGGGAACCACCCTCCATTTGAGCAACGTGATGGGCTTTATTGCCTCTGGGGGATCAGCAAGAAGTGGGAGTGAACCCCTCTCAGGAAGGAGAAGCAAATTTGGTTGGCCAAATGGACTGACCATCTGCATCAGAAGAGTTAACACTTACCTAACGAGAATGTTATAGTCACTTGAACAGTATGGCTTCAATATAGGTCTGTTCAATGGAGTAAAGGGATCTAATGCCATAAGAACATGTTACAACCTTCACTTGTAATGCAAGCTTGAGTGTGTACTGACTGGCATCTTAGTACCTGTTAAATCCCAACACTCAATTGCAACAGCTGACTTTTCCAATAAGCACATTCTTTAGAGCCAGAACAGTCAGATGTTCAACTTTTTACACTCCACACCACTAACATAATAAATGATACTCCGAATAAGCCCCAAAACCTATCCAAGACATCTAAAATTATCCAAGTACAATGCCAAGGAGAGGTTAAAAACCCACTATGCCCTTGACCGATAATACCACCACTGTACTCTTGTCTCCCCAAGCAATTAGATCCCATTCAGTAAGATCAATATATTTTTGGCTAAAAATGTGGTTACAACATTATATTTTTCCAAACTTGACCCTATTTCACTCCAGCAACAGTTTCAATCTCTTTCAGGTTGTTGTCCTAACTTAAGGCAACCAATTGACCAACCAACCTATTGGATCTCCTCCAATTCTGATTCCAAGTACTATGATTCAGGAAGTTATGAACTTCATAACTGTGAAATTCATAATTATAGTTACTTAGTATTTATGCTTTTTCTATGTGCTCACAGCATATACATTTCAGTGATCGCAGAACAACCTAGTAAAATAGTATTATCCTCATATTACAGATGGAAGGCTACCCAGTGTGTTCATGGCAAAGTTGTTGTGAATTCAAGACTGCCTGGCTCCTAGTTTATACTCTGCAACTGATGAGTTGCAAACACATAACCAAACTTTGTGTAGTTATACAGATATAGTCAAACAGTACAGTTTTAACCAAAGATTCTGCATTCATTAACAAAGCTAATAAATGGTTCAGTTATTTTAAGAAAATAAAAAGCCAATATCATAAACAAGTGGCTTTTCAGTAGATGCCATAAACCTAGAGCATCTGGGAAGCATGTTCACATTTGCCAAGTGTGGCTGATGAACTTCTAAAATGTAAATAACGTTCAAAAGGGCAATGCATTCCAGATTTATCTTTCAGTCAGACACATACCATGCTGCCCATCCAAGAGGGATGCATGTGGGTAGCTTGCAAGCCAGCCCAAACCTCATCCTTGTTGGCAGTGGAGGCTCTGTGCACACTCAGCTGTGAGAAATCCCTGTTCTGCCAATACTGCCATTGGGAATAATGACAGTTGTGGTGAAGCAGCGATTACGCATGGCTGAGTATGCACAGTGCCTCCCTTGCCTCCACTGGAGGCAAGGACGGGCTCATGGCTGGCTTGCAGCTGCCCACATGGTATGTCAGCCACTAACAATTGTGCATGTTCAACCAGATTAATATATTTGGCTAGGCCTGAGAATCACATGGTAAACGTAAGCTATAGTAAGTAAGTAATAAGTTTATTGTTGTGATCACAGGTTGTAAAATAATAGAAGAAAAAATACAAGACACCAAAAAGTTACATCATTTAGGCTGAACTAAAACCAAAGCTACGTTTTAGAAAATATAAATTTCTTTGAATTTAAAAGAAAGCAAAGTGAAGGTGGCAGCTTGACAACTGACATATGGAATCTCATCCACAAAAAGATAGCTCAAACGTTCTACATATGACCCATTAAGTTTATCTATCATCAGTGTTTTCCGCTGATCACTTTGTAAATAGGACAATAAAGGACGTAGTGGATGATGTTCTCCACTTGACCAGCGCCACAAGGACAAATGCGCTGTTCCACTGGGAGATTGCAAAATCTCCCTTCAAGATATGCTGAGAGCATAGTCTGGTAACAGAAAGCAGGAAAAGCTCTTCTCAGTGGTGCACTGATAATATTAACCAGATACTGTGAGAGACTTCTATATTTCTTATAAAGGCAGTACCAGGATGGGAACTTTGAACCGCAGCAGCATCTCTACTGGCATCCCATTCAAGGAGCCAATCGCTAATAGTTTCTCTGCTCCAATAATTAAATTGCCCACCGGAGGCAAGGAATGAAATACAACTGCAGGATACAAGATAAAAGCTATAAGCTATAGTAATCATACCGGCATTAGTGAAGGAATACTAATATCTTCACGCTATGTTTGAGGCACAGCTTTCTCTGTTGTGCAAAATAATATGAAAGATCAAAGCAGACTTACTGTGAAAAAATGTCTCCATGGGAACTCTGGTGACCCTCCTTTAATCCCTCTTCTCCATATGCATCATACTGCTTTCGTTTTTCTTCATCCGACAACACCTGCAAGAGATAATAGCATACCATGTGTGGATGAGACAAAGCTCCAAGGGGAACAACTACACTGCTCCCATTTCCCATAGAGCTAGCTTGGTATGTTTCTAGAATTCACATCCTGATCCTAAATGCGTCCACATTTTATATCCTGTTCAGTCTTAAAAGCCTCTGTGGTTCATCTTTTTGGACAAATGCCCTAAGCGTGATGAGTGCAGGTAGAAGGGTGATCTGGCATACCAGAGAAGTGCCAGGGCAAGACTTCCGAACCCACACTGGACGCTGTAAGTAATGTTCCCTCTAACAGGGATTCCCAGATGTTGTTGACTACAACTCCCAGAATCTCCAGCCAAAGGCCACTGCAGCTGGGGATGCTGGGAGTTGTAGTCAGCAACATCTGAGAATCCCAGTTAGAGGGAACAGCGGCTGTAAGTACTTAAGTGGAAGCATGTTCTACAGATTTCTGCCAGGAGAATATCTGCAACAGAGGCCTTAGATCCATCTATTATGACCAGCCAAATAAAGGCCTCATTGCATCCTAAAATGAACAGACTAATATAAGTGTGAGGGCATTGTCAGAAGGAAGATTTTTAATACAGTTATTCTTGGACTAGCTGAATGGAGAAGAATATTAACTCCAGGCATAGCATCCCCTGCCCCGGACATAAAATTTATTAATTAATGCTTGTAGTATCATAGATACTACAGTCAGGAGCCAACAGCTTCCAAAAAATGTGCAAGCATGTTTGTCCCTGACTACATGTTCAAGTGTAACCTATAACACAGTGATAAAATAGTAGGCAGGGTTGCAAAACACAGTGCCTTTGAATTAGGTATTTGTGCTTAGCCTTTGTCTCACATTAGAAGGCTTACGCTCGGCATAATTAAATTTAATGTTTTAGAGCAGAACTTCATTTTAGCATAAGCAGCAGACATTCCTATTTTTGTAGAGCTTCCCCCACCCCACCCCCATCATCTGTACAACCTGTTAAAAGTTTTGCTTATTTCATTTATTTATTTAATTTGAGGGATTTATGTCCTTCCTTTTGCTCAAGGCATCTAACAAATACAATATAAAAACAGTGAAAACAAGTGCCACAAGCAATGAGATGGAACCACCACCAAAAAGTCTATAAAGCAACATCCAATACATTTAAAAGGAAGGGACCAACCATCATAAGAAGCCCTTAGGTGCCATTAAGAACTGGGGGAATTTTCCTTATGCCTAAAAGATAGTTAAAAAGGTGCCAAAAGTGCACGTCAGGGAGTTTCAGAGTTTGGGTGCCACCACAGAAAAGGCCCTCCTAGTCACTATCCAACAGCCCATACCAAAGGTAGGGGTACCTGCAGAAGGGCCTTTGAAGATCTTAACTAATGGGCATATTTATGTGGGAGAAAATAATTATTCAGTAAGATACCTTGGTCCCGGTCTTTGAGCTTTAAAGCCCAAGACCCTCACCTGAAACTGAACCTGGAAACTAGCAGCCAAGGAAACTATTTCAATTCTGGCATGTCCCATTTCTCAGTCCCAGTTAATCTGCCATATTTCGTACCAGTTGATCCAATTGGTCTTCAAGGGCAGTCCAACATACAATACATTATGGTAATTTAGCCCAGATTTTTCTGAAGCATAGTTTGTTGTCCAACTATATCACAAAACATTTTGTGGTATAACATTTAAACACTAAACAAAGCATTTAAAGGATATATTCCACAAGGGCAGCTGAAAAACCACTAAGGGGAAGTCCTGTTCTCTCCAGTTCACATTAGAGGAATACCTCTGAGATTTAGAAAAAGCTGATACAGGTGATAAGAACAATGCGGAAAGTGTTTAGAAACTTCTGCTCAATACCACCCGCCGCCCCAGTCAAATAATTTGCTGGTCCTGAGCTTGATTTGTGTGTCATATGAATTGCTGTGAGAGTTTTCATCCAGAGTTTTCAACTAGGAAGAGACACCGAGAAACCAATCATTAGGATGACACACCCCCCCCCAATATTAAAATATAAATCCTTGTACATGAGCCTCATCTTGCATTCATAAAAATAACGCAAGAATTTGCCATAACAAGAGAGATTTGCCAAAGCAATAAGGGGTTAAGGAAGAGAGCTCACTCTGGGCTCCCAGGAGCTGTCAGCTGGTCTAAGGATCAACAATCTATGTGGCTCTCAAAGTAGTCTAAGTTCAGCCATCCACCAGTCTTCAGTTTTAGTTGATCAATCATTAACTTTAAGGTGTTTAACTCACTATACTAGTTAAACACATCTGAAAGAACATACTAATTAAACACTGATAAAGTATTCTAACAGATGGTTTTATACTTGGAAAAACTATTATTATACGTTTGTTTACAATACAGAAAGTTGCCCATTAACTGACAGATTTACTTTCCCCCCTCAAACTGGCATATCTGAAGACAGAGTTGCAAAAATCCATCAAGTTTAAGACCACACCAGAATCATTTTCATATACAAATAATAAATCGGAGAGGAGATAATGATGGCCTCTCAGGAACAAAGTATCCTAATGACCCTCCCTTTCCCCCTAACCCCTACTTCATCCTCCTCACCACAACAGTTTTCTTTTCTGACAGCTTTCAATTAATGCCAACTCAACCACGGTTTCACTAAAAAGCAGAGATAATGATACAGGAGCAGCAGGTGCACAGGTTCTGGGCACAAGTTGTTTGTTCATAAATGCACTGACCTCATAGGCTGCCCCAAGATCCTGAAATTTCTCCTGTGCACGTGGATCATCAGGGTTCCGGTCTGGGTGAAGCTGCAGGGCCAGTTTTCGGTAGGCTTTTTTAATGTCTTTAACAGATGCACTGCGAGGCACTCCCAAGATCTTGTAGAAATCTCTCCTGTAAAATACACACATGAAGCTAGTTCATCATTGTGCCCTCTTCATGCTATGGGACAGCAGGAGAGTTCAATTCCCTTTCCTCATGCATTGATGTGGACAATCACAGTAAGCCTAGCAACTATCACATCTAGGGGGTAGCAGTATAGTGCCTACAAGGCAGCATCAGGACTGCCAGCCAGACACAGCAAGTTCAGGGGGTACTGTTTTAATATGAACACAAACACTATATGAGCACTAAATGTACTAATTGTCTTGCATGCAGACTAACATACATCTTCCAAGTGCTACTGAAGACCTTTGTGTCCCAAGAAGCACGAGAGAGGGAGTTAGAGAACAGATATCAAAAGACCACTAGTGACATGAGAGAATATTGCCCCCCCCCATGCTTTAAACCACTTTGAATGCCTTAGCAGAAATACTACCAGAATACTACATAGTAAATGTAGTGAGGAAGCAAGTGAGAGATGTTACCAAAAGGTGTTACTAGCCACAACTGGAAGACATTTCCTTTCAGCACACATTGACCAGCATAACCATCTCTCACCCAACATTAAAGGGAAGGCAGGCCAAAGGTTGTGAGAGTTACATGCAAACCAACATTTTTGTCCCAGGGCTCACAGATCCTAGCACTGACTCTAGAGCCAGTGTGCGTAGGCAGGCCGGCGAGGACCACAACAGATAACAAGTTCTTGTCTTTTAACATCTGCATAGAAGAGCAAATGTCAGCAGAGAGAGCTTTTCTCAACTCCCTTCAGCGCTCTGGCATGACAGCCAGCACCTCTCAAATGCCCGTCAATACCAGCTATGAAAGGCATATAAAACCTGCCCTCGTCCACATCCGGGAAGGGGAAGGAGAACGGGAGGAAAAGAGAGCAATCCTAGGGGACTGAGAAGCCGGCAGGTGCCACGCAGGAGGGGCGCGTTGAAGCACAATCCCGGCCACTCCTCACGGGCCTTGGGCGGGCGGGGAGGGGGGGCTCCACCCTATAGTGAGGCTCCACGCAGCCACCAGAGGAGGAAGATCAGGAGAAGGAACCGAGATTTTTCTTTTTTCCCCCTTTCTCTCCCCCACGGGCTCACCCGGCGACGGCGGCCCCAAGCAGGCACAGCAGCAGTAGAAGGAGCCCGCCAAGGGAGCGAGGGGACATGGCGGGGGTCTCGTCGAGCAAGTTCCACACACCCCACCTCGCTCATCCGCCGGTAACCAGAGGCATGGAAGAGCAGCACCCGGTGAAGCAAACCCGCCAATCACAGCCCTGCACAGCTCACTCCACCAGCAAATCAAAATTGCACACTTCACCCGCGACCCGGCCCGAGTCGACCAACCATGTTTTGAAACGTCAACAAATTGGGACGCACGAATGGGGGGGCTCAAGAGGGGGAGTTGGCCAATCGTAGCATGGAGTGCGCTAATGACGTCTTTCCCATGTACCTAAAAAGGGAGGAGCACTAACTTTCTCAAAGATTTAGGAAAACGTTATGTTTTCTTTGCGACTCCTGCTGGTGGATTCGCTGCAAACACGAAGTGTTTGAGGTTGTTTGGTGTTCTGTTTTTTTCCTTTTAAAATCTGTTAATAATGAGGTCCTCTGTGGTAACGGTCCGTCGTTGGGAGTCACTCCCAGCCAGCTCCCACTTCTGGCTTTTATTTGAATGTCTACATGTTAGATGTATAATATTTTCCTATCTCCATGGCAGTCGGATGTACATAGCAGCCGAAGGTGGAACCCTTCTACCTCCATAGTATTATTTTCCAGGGGTTGATCCACTTAACTTTTAGCGGATCGTAAATAATACGATAAACCAAAATCTAGGAAAGTAGGATTTCATGCCAATTAATGCATGCCTTGAATAGGGTCAAAGTTGTACCCTGTAGTCTATATTTATAGGCGTGCCCGAGCTGAAAGAGTTATGCTCTTATACGTGGATGGTCAATCGGCAGCGTAAGTGGCACTGGCGGGGTGGGGTATGGGCTAGCACATCTGGCTAGAAGTGGGAGGGCCTGCGAGTCTGGCTATAGCATGTATTCAGATTCTTGCCTGCTGCTGCTTTCCCACTGCTACGTAGACCTGAGGCAAAATCACACCAAGGCAGCCGAAATGGGGGTGGGATCTATAAGCGTTGTAGCGCACTTTAGATGGCGCTGTCTGAATTTGACTTTTGACAACATAGTTGCCAAAAAGGCTGGCCGTCATTGCTCTTACCTATAATCCGGCACATGACATGTTTAGATTTGTGACCATGGAGAACTCCATGTTAGCAACAGCAATAATTTCTAGCAAATGCACTCCAGCCTACGTTAACAGAATTCAGTTATGAACATCTGTCGCACTATCAGTTGTGAACAACTGAATTCCCTGAAGAGCAGGATGCTGCTGGGAATACCTTTATCACTTTTGTGGGGGAAGGTTTGCAATGAGTCAAGGACTGGATAGAATGGCAGCCCGATCTATGCTTGCTTGCTCAGAGAAGCAAGTCCCTCTGTGCGAAATGGGATTGACTACCACGTAAGTATGCACAGGATTACAGGCATTTCCCAGCCTAAATCTTAAAACGTTGCAACAGTACAATATGAAAAGGAGTGTAGTTCTCAAACCACCCTGTCTCATACCCAAGAGATTGTGAATCAAAATACATGTTGTGGAGTACAAAAGCTTCCACTCTGTACTTGGCCTTTTAGTTTTGGAGCTTGGACTCGGAACTGAGGGTGTCGTTTGAGCCAAAATTCACCAGGGTTTCCCCCAAAGAACTTATTTTCAAAACCAGGACTTAGCATTAGAATACAGCAGGCGCTGCCTCCCTGACTGACCTATTCCCATACCAATTAAAGACGCGGGGAGGGGGACTTCCGGGATCAGAACTTATGGCTTTTAGACAAATGTGAGCCGTTGCACCTCCCCTGCCCCCGAAATCACGGTAAGGCTACGCTCGGGTCTTCACAGAGCGTGGGGACCATCATCCCCGCCATATGACTACATCTCCCTTGCGGGATTCCTCCTCACCAGAGAGGACGCTGCTGCATCCCCGCCTCTGTGGTGTCCATTTCGACAGGAATGCGCGGGAACCATAGAGATTAGAAAAGGACAAAAGTGTCTGTTTTTTTACTTCCCAGCTGTACACAATCAAGGTCCGGTCGGTCTAGGCAAACGTCTCTTTTGAGTGTGTTTGGCTGCCGCAGACGCAAGGCCGACCGGAGTCTGTGCGCATGCGCGGTGTGAGGAAGTAGCGGGTGTTCGAAAACAGCTCGGTCTACACGAGTCGTGACACGACACAGCCTGATCCGGAGAGGCGGCGATTAGGGCGCGCAGGTAACCGGAGGCGGGTAGGCGCTCCTGTTTCCTCCCTCAGGGTGGCGCCCCAGACTGGGAAGAATTGGAGGATGCCGCCTTCTCCGAGGACACAAACCGCTACAGGATGGTGTGCCCTTCTGGAGGTTTCCTGGCCCCCCACGCGCTCCCACTCCCCTTTCAGCGCTTGGCGCCGCTCTGGGGTCCTTCGCGTCCCCCTTCCAGAGGCGCCGAGTTCCTAACCTTCTAATGTACCTGTCAAAACGAAAGGATGTTACCGGCTCTTTGCTTCCTCTCTGGAGAAAGCTTTGTAAGCTTTGCTTGCAAATTGTCTTTTAAAAGCACAGAGGCTCTGTCCAGAAAAAGGTGTCCGCCTTGTCACTCTCCCCTTTTTCTACTCCCAAACTTGAGTGTAGACCCCGCCATTAACTGTGGAGAGTAGAAGCCTGTTGGGCCCCTCTCCCACCTTGCTGTAACAGTCTTCTTTAATCGTCAAAGTCAGGAGGACTGCCTGGCCTCTCTGTATGTTGTACCCTGTCTGATAGGCTTTTCCTATGTTGAGTTAGGGAGTAGCATATAGGGAGACACTTGGAAACCCCACCTACCCCCAAACATGACCCCTGATTTCAAAATTTCCCCTTTTATATGTTTCAGCTGCTTGCTCCTGAACCAAGACACCCCTTTTGCCCCCCAGTTTTAGCAGCAACATATCTTGTTTCCTTGGGGCTGAAAGTACTTGTATAGTGGCAGGATTCTATAATTAAAAGGTTCATTGTCCAAAGCCATATACAAGCCATAGAAGACTGGTCACTTGTCTTCATTAGACCTGTGCCCAAGGAGAGGGAGAATAATAGTGCTGGCTTAATGGTCACAAAGGTCCACATAATTGGAAATCAGTCTTGAATGTCCCAGATTGCGCGCTTTAACAGGGAAAACCTTACTAATGGCCAGAGGTATCCATTCATCTTTGGGATGAGAACCATTCAATGGATGGCTGACAAATGCTTAGTGATGCTGTGTAAGGGAGGACATGCAGGGTGGGGTGGGGGGGGGAACTCTAGTTAGAAAATAGTAACACATAAGTGATGTCATGAACTAGAGCTTGAGAAAATGTCTGCTTAGCAGCAGAAGGGATTCACAAAACTCTTCTTGTCAAAAAGTATTCAGGGAAATTGGTATTGTTTGTGGTAGTCAGGACCACACAAAAGGAATTGAACATACAAACTGTTGGCTGCTTAAACTGTGTTTGGGGGCTTTGGAAATGATGGGAGGTGGCAAACTGATCAAATTTGAAAAATCAGGCCAGTGAGAGATGGCCAGTCTCTGGTCAGGAGCCATATATTGTGGCACCCTGGAATGCCTCCCTTTTGCCTTATTGAATACAGACTCTTCGGAGAGCAAATATTTGTGGCTGGCTGGTGAGTTGGTTCAGACTCCTCAATCAAATGATGTAAGCTACCAGTTCCAGGTATAGAGTCTGGTAATTCATTGCTTTCCTTCAGACTGTGTTCAGCAGATTTAGCTTCCATGAGACATGGGCAAATCATTGTGGTTCAAAGTCACTACTGAATAAGTATGGGGATTGGTCCCCAAGAAAGAGGCTTTGTTTGAGTTCTCCCTAAGGCACCTAATTTGCTCTCTCCTGAGTCAAGGCAGATGGGAGGGAGCAGTAGAGGTGAATAAGGGAGTGGGTTTGCCAAAGCCGCCGTTGCTGTTCATATTGGGGAAGAGTGGATCAAAGAGCCATTGTTGACCCTTGAGGCTATGCTCAATTGAAAATATTGCTTCTGTTAAAACTGAGTTGCCAGCCAAAGCTATATGTGTTCCCATGGCTAGCACAACCCACCAAACATGTTTGGAAGTTAAACTGGAAAAAATACATTTCCTTACCATGCAGAATTAGTTTATTGGTGTCAATAAATAAATATTTAAATACAAAATAAGAATCTACCAAAGGCATAATGGCAGGGGGGAAACTAGGCGATTGATACCTATTGTGAAACTGTTGTGTCTGAAAGCTTGTGGTATTTTGCAGATGGTTTAATGGTCTTCTTACTGTATTTTCTCTTGAAAATACAGATGTGAGCTGGCTAAAATGGATCAACCCACAATCAATCTATGGGTGAAGATGGAACCTTTCATAGTGGGAGCCTTGCAAATCCCACCTCCATCCAAGTTTAGCGTGCGTTATCTCCGGAAGATGTCCACATATGTCCGGATGCGTGCCAGTGAAGGGTATTACCCATACCTTTATTGGCCTATGTGGCGACATATTGCTTGTGGGAAATTGCAGCTGGAGAAGGACCTGGCTTGGTTGTACTTTGAACTATTTGATAGTCTTGTTGAACGGACCTCAGAGGAGCGACTGGAATGGGCAGAGGTGATATCCAACTGTGCAACTGAGGAGGAAGCAGAGAAGCAGAGGAATAAGGTATGGAATGTTATCTTGCAGTTTTCAGTATAAGGCATTTGGGTATATACCTTTTATAGCAATGTCTTTGGCCTGGACTTCTCATGTACACAGTATGAAAAATAATTTTTGTTCTCTCACATTGCAGGGTACATGTAGCCCACAGTCTTAACAGGTTAGGTATACTAAAGTCAATTGAAATCACCTCTTCTTTTTAACATTAAGTAATGGTCTGTTTGTGTGTCTTCTACTTCCTTACTGACCGTAATGTTGAATATAAAACGACAATCTTGATAAATAGTGTGGTTTTCAATGATAATATTTTGTGTTTAAAATTTATACTTTTTCTGGTCTCTCTACTTCAAGTTGTCTGTGGACACTCTGCAGTTCCTGCTGTTCCTCTATATCCAGCAACTAAACAAGGTTTCCCTTAGGACATCTCTGGTTGGAGAAGAGTGGCCAAGTCCAAGATCCAGGTCTTACAGTTTGAATGGAGAATCCACCAATCAAATTAAGGTATTGCTTTGAACTGCTCTTTTTGCAAAGTGTTCCCACTGTAAAAGAGCTGCTGAGCTCCTGTTTGAAGGGAAAAGCCAGGAATATAATTCTATATTCTAATAGGTGGTGGGCCTATTAGAATGGTTTGCCCGAAGAGGTTATTGGACGCTATAGGATTCCAAGAAGCCTTGGAGGGATTTAATGTTGGCTTTGGTGATGATCCTGTTGAAGCCCTGGTGGAGAACTGGAACAACATGCTCACCAGGGCAGTAGACATGATTGTTCCTAAGCGTCCCCTCCGACCCGCTTCAAAACTGACCCCTTGGTATACGGAAGATCTACGGGGGCAGAAGCGGCAAGGTAGGCGACTGGAGCGCAAGTGGAGAAAGACTCGACTCGAATCTGACAGAACACGACATAGAGCACATTTAAAGATCTATGTTCAGGCAATACGTGTGGCAAAGAGGTGGTTCTTTTCTGCCCATATTGCATCTGCAAGTTCACATCCAGCGCAGTTATTCAGGCTTGTGAGGGGGCTAGTATGTGCCTCCCTCCTTGAATCAGAATTTGGAGCCATCAGTTATCTGCTGTGATGTGTTTAAATATTTTTTTGCAGATAACATCTCTCAGATTCGGGCTTACTTAGATGAAGACTCCACAATTAATTTGATGTGTGAATTGGAGGTGTCCAGCAACTCCTCTTATGTGGTTCGACTGGATCAGTTTCAGTTTGTGACTCCTGAGGATGTGGACAAGCTGCTTGGAACAGTGAGGCCTACCTCTTGTTCTCTTGACCCTTGTCCAACATGGCTTGTTCTATCTAGCATGGAGGCTGTTGTAGGAGGCCTGGTAGAAATCATAAATGCTTCTCTGAGGGAGGGAAGGATACCTCCTTGTCTTAAGGAGGGAATTATTAGGCCTCTTCTAAAGAAGCCTGCATTAGACCCCTTGGAGTTGAGCAGCTATAGGCCTGTCTCCAGCCTCCCATGGCTGGGCAAGGTAATTCAGAGGGTAGTGGCCTCTCAGCTCCAGGCGGTCTTGGAGGAAACTGATTATCTAGACCCATTTCAAGCTGGCTTTTGGGCAGGCTATAGGGTGGAGACTGCCTTGGTCGGCCTGATGGATGATCTCCAATTGGGAATTGACAGAGGAAGTGTGACTCTGTTGGTCTTTTTGGACCCCTCAGCGGCTTTTGATACTATCAAAACCATAGTATCCATAGTATCCTTCTGGACCATAGTATCCTTCTGGAACGTCTGAGGGGGTTGGGAAGCACTGTTTTCCAATGGTTCCGCTCCTACCTCTCGGACAGATTCTAGATGGTGTCGATTGGAGATTGTTGCTCTTCAGAATCTGAGCTTAAGTATGGCAGGACATACTCTCTCCAATGCTCTTCAACATCTACATGAAACCGCTGGGAGAGATCATCAAAGGATTTGGAGCTGGGTGTTATCAGTATGCTGATGACACCCAGATCTACTTCTCTATGTCCACTTCTTCAGGAGATGGCATAACCTCCCTAAATGCCTGCATGGAAACTGTAATGGGCTGGATGAGGGAGAATAAACTGAGAGTGAATCCAGCTAAGACGGAGGTACTTATTGTGCGGGGTCAGAACTCCAGAGACGATTTTGATCTCCCTGTTCTAGATGGGGTCACACTTCCCCAAAAGGAACAGGTTCACAGTCTGGGAGTACTTCTGGAGCCACACCTCTCCCTGGTATCTCAGGTTGAGGCGGTGGGCAGAGGGGCTTTTTATCAGCTTCGGCTGATACGCCAGCTGTGTCTATTTCTTGAGACCTCAAAACAGTGGTACATATGTTGGTAAGACTCCAGACTTGACTTCTGTAATGCGCTCTATGTGGGGCTGCCTTTGTATGTAGTCTGGAAACTTCAGTTGGTACAGAATGCTGTAGCCAGGTTGGTCACTGGGTCATCTCGGAGAAACCACATCACTCCTTTGCTGATAGAGTCATACTGGCTGCCAATAGGTTTCCAGGCAAAATACAAAGTGCTTGTTATAACTTATAAAGCTCTAAACAGCTTAGGCCCTGGGTATTTAAGAGAACGTCTTCTTCGTTATGAGCCCCACCGCCCATTGAAGTCATCTAGAGAGGTCCGTCTCCAGTTGCTGCCAGCTTGGCTGGTGGCCACACGGGGACGGGCCTTCTCGGTTGCCGCCCTGAGGCTGTGAAATGCGGTCCCTACTGAGATACGATCCTCCCCATCCCTGACAATTTTTAAAAAGCACTTGAAAATCCACCTCTTCACCCAAGCTTTCTCAGCTTTTAAAAATTTTTAGGTTTTAATCTCTGGTTTGTTTTTAAGTTGTTAAATTGTTTTAAGTTTTTGTATATGTTTTTAGCTTGTTTTATGCTATTGTTAACTGCCTAGAGACGAAAGTTTGGGGCGGTGTACAAAGCTGACAAATAGATAGATAGATAGAAAGAAAGTAATTCATTAACATATAGTGCATTTCAAGACTTTATACCAGTTCTAAGAGCACTTCTTAAAATAAACTCTTTCCCAAAAGTTGATTTTTTTTTAAAAAACCCAAAGCATTCTAATTTGTGTCCTGGTTCAGCAGACTATGTAACATCCAGGGCCAGTTGGCTATGATTAAGCACCATTGTCCAATCAGTCATAACTAACTGAAGTTCCATTTATTTCAACGGGCCTTAATAATCACTACTTAATTTGGATGCTGTCCATTACCTTCTCATTCATCATAGTGCCTCTGTCAAAACCAATGTCTTGTAAAAATCTATAAAATTCAAAATGCTACAGGCTGTTGTGCATCTGCATGCACATACTTTCAATTCAGTAGTTATCTGATAAAGTTGAATCACTTGCAGAAACAAAATTTTCAGTCACTAGCTGAACCCGCATAGAGCATCTCTGCGGCAATACAGTCCCCCCTCCTGCCCATCTCCCTCAACCCTTTGTGCCTCAGTCTCCTCTCCCCCTAACCCTTGTGCCCCAGTCTCCTCTCCCCCGCCCCCTTCTGCCCCAGTTTCCTCTGCTTTCTTGCTGCTGCCGCCATAATTTATCTCCCTCCTGCCCGCTTGGCCACCATTATTTCTTGCCCACCTGCTCCTCTCCCCCTGCCTGCTTCTGCCCCATTTTCTTCAGCCTCCTGCCCCATTATCTTCTGCTTTCTCGCCACTGCTGCCATTATTTATCTCCCGCCCGCACCGCTCAGTCTCCTCTCTCCCCCACCCCCTTCTGCCCCAGTCTCCTCTCCCCTCTGCCCCAGTCTCCTCTGCTTTCTCGCCACCGCCATTATTTATCGCCCACCCGCCTGCTCGTCTGCCATTATTTCTAGCCTGCCCACGCCTCTCCCCCCCACCCCCTTCTGCCCTAGTCTCCTCGGCCCCCCACCTTCTGGTCCATTCTCTGCTTTCTCGCCGCCGCCACCAGTATTTATCTCCCACCTGTGCTGCTCAGTCTCCTCTCATCCCTGCCCCTTTCTGCCCCAGTCTCCTCTCCCCCCCCCACTTTTTGCCCCGGTCTCCGCTGCTTTCTCGCCACCACCGCCATTATTTATCTCCCGTCCATGCTGCTCAGTCTCCTCTCCCCCCCCCCTTTTTGCCCCGGTCTCCGCTGCTTTCTCGCTGCCGCCACCATTATTTATCTCCCACCTGTGCTGCTCAGTCTCCTCTCACCCCTGCCCCTTTCTGCCCCAGTCTCCTCTCTCCCCCGCCCCCTTGTGCCCCAGTCTCCTCTGCTTTCTTGCTGCCACCATTATTTATCTCCCACCCACCTGCTTGGCCACCATCATTTCTAGCCCACCTGCTTCTCTTCCCCCCCAGCCCCTTCTGCCCCAGTCTTCTCTCCCCCGCCCCCTTGTGCCCCAGTCTCCTCTGCTTTCTCGCCACCCGCCATTATTTATCTCCCGCCAAACTGCTTGACCACCATTATTTCTAGCCCATCTGCTCCTCTCCCCCACCCCCTTCTGCTCCAGTCTCCTCTCTTCCCGCCCCCTTCTGCCCCAGTCTGCTCGGCCCCCTGCCTTCTGGCCCCTTCTCCTCTGTTTTCTCGCCATTGAAAGTGGATGCCTGGTGTCTCACTGCCTTCGATGCCGCCATTCCCTCTCAAGGCAACGGGTCTGGTTTCCTCCTTTCTCCCTCCTTTCCCCTGACTCTGCCTGTTCCCCTTCAATTCTGCTTCTTCTTCCTCTCTCCCGCCTGCCTCCCTGGCTGCCGTTCCCTCCCAAGGCAATGGCTAGAACTCTTGCAGGACCTCTGAGAGTTCCAGCAGGCATCCAGACGCATCCCCGCATCCCCACGCAGTTCCCTACTCAGTTGGCTGTAAGAGAATTAAATATATAGATATTGCCATCCAGCATGTATTTTACTCTTTGGATTTTCATCCAGTGCATGCCAAATCTGTGAGTCTTGCTCTCTTAATGGAGACAGCTTTTTGCATATGTTCTGTAAATTGATAATCCTTTACTAAAGCTCCACACTGAATTGTTTTGTTCCTCTAAATGTCTCTTTTGTACCTTTTTACATATGTGTAATATTCATCTTAAGTATTGCTAGTTTGCTATCTTCTTTTTAAAGTTTATGTTAAAGCTCATGCCCTCTGTGACTTGGCCATAGCAAAATAGGGAAAATGAACTGCTGCTTTCTGGTTCCTTTTATATTGAGTGCCTAGCTGGAGTGCATAGGTGTTACCACACTTGCTTGAAGCTGTGTGCTATAACCTGTCTGCACCCTCAATTGCGTATCTAGGGTCACTATACTTTTAGAGCTAAGGGCAAATCCTTGGTACCAAAATCAAAACTGCAAGTGTGGCTGATATATAGATCACAGTCCAGGCAGCCTTATGTTGCATTAGAACAACCCAGAGGGGCAAATGGAGTCAGCAACAAGAGCCTTCTTTAGACATTATAAATCCTAACAGTGAGTGCAGCTTGTGAGGGGCAAAGCAGGGAGAAAGTCCCACCCCAGTCATGCATTATGGCGCTGTTTGAATCGGATGGTGCCGTAACGTGATGCTCAGTGATCTAATGAGCTCTAGACTTGATCTCCTACAAGGCAAAGGCAGGAAAGTTCAAGAAAGGGAGAAATAACTAGAAATATTTAATTTTCTGTCTTGGAGCTTGATTTGATTACATTTTAGGATGCAATTGCTTAGTCGCTCGGGATATGTCTTTTGTCCTAAAGACCTCTGTTTACTCCAAATGGAAACTTAGCATAATTAAGAATGTAAACAGTGAGGGCTGCTTCCAGGTGTTTTGCACAGGCTCTTGGACCTTTGTTTGGACCTAAAATGGAAGCCATCCATCAGGTTCTCTCTCTGCCTACAGTCTGGTTCAAGCTGAATGCAAACTTCCAAAGTGTAGGTGAGGCTGTCTTGAAACACAGCAAACCATCAAGACTTGAACAGAAGGGGAATTTAGATGTTCATGTAATTGTGATGGGTTGTACAGCCTATGATTTTGGTTTTGTGAAAACTCATCCTCTATATGATTTCCCTTTTTCTTTCTGTTGTGTTTAAGAACTGGAATGACAACTACCACCAAGACTTTGTCCAGAACCACCTCCAGGATCTTCTGGAACTATTGCTGGATCCAGATCAGCTCACTGCCTCCTCTCATTCTACTCACAGTAGCCTGGTGTCACCTGAAGCGGTCCGAGCTCTCAGCTTCTTAATTGAAGGCTGTATAAACAAAAACAAGACTGTCCACTCTCTGCATGAGCTTGCACTCTGGCAGTCGTTGCATTCAAAGAGTGGCTTCTCCAAGATCTCCCAAGCCTTCTCCTTCCCCAAGCTGGAGTCCTGGCTGAGGGCTTGCCTGATTGGGAACCCATTTGGAACATCAGCCTGCCTCAAGTCCGGCAAGAAGCTTGCATGGGCACAGCAAGGTATAATTACTTTTTTTTTGTCTCGGGTCATCAGGCCTTTTTCACTTAAGCAAAAAAATAAATAAATTATTCCTCTCATTTACAGAAAGCCAGGGGGCTTCCTATGCTGTAAGATTGTATCTTTAAAACATTAATACCTGTTGAATTGGCTGAATAGAACTCTCACCCCCACCCCCAGCAACCACCTTGCAGCACAGTTGGACTGAAGAAGTGGTGGTTGGCAGATTTCTTAATTAAAATCTGCCTCTTCATATGTTAGTTAAAATCCTTATTTATTTATTTATTTCATTTATAAACTGCCCCATCCAAAGGCTCTGGGCAGTGTACAACAACGTTAAAAAGACATAACACCACACAATTCAAAACACAGTGCTAAAAACAATTCAAAACCAAAACCATTTAAAACCAATTAAAATACTTTAAAAAACCCACTTTACAAACCTTGGAAGGCCAGGCCAAACAAATACGTTTTTAGGGCTCTCTTAAAGGCCGAAAGCAAGCTTAAACTGCAGATATCTGCCGGGAGTGCATTCCATAAGCCAGGAGCACCTACAGAAAAGGCACAGTTTTGAGTTGCCACCAGACGTACCGGTGGTAACTGGAGATGGACCTCTCCATATGAACTCAACGAGCGATGGGGATCATACTGAAGAAGGCGCTCTCTAAGGTAGCCCAGACCCAAGCCGTTCAGAGCTTTAAAGGTAATAACCAGCACTTTGTATTTCGCCCGGAAACATATCAGCAGCCAGTGCAACCGTTTTAAGACAGGCATAATATGGTCTCTCTGGGTTACCACAGAGACCAATCTGGCTGCCACATTTTGAACTAACTGAAGTTTCTGAACTACGTACAAAGGCAGCCCCACGTAGAGTGCATTGCAGTAGTCGAGCCTGGAGGTTACCATCTGATGTATATTTGTCTTCCCTAGATGTTTAACGAATGTCAGCACTTAAGGTATTTTTAGTATGTAGGCCAGGATAGTATCACTAGATGTCTACTCCATGTTAGGAGTGGTAAATTAGATGACTGCTCAACATTTGCTTATTCAGTTGTGCTCTTCAGTAACTGACCTCACTACGTACCTGTCCTTGTAACACTGCTGTTCTCATTTCATAAATGGACAATTTAATACTTTGTCCAAAGTAATTCAGGGAGCCTGAAACAGATTTGAGCCCACTGCTGCCAATGTGGATTTGTTTATTTGTCCCTGTGTTAAATACAGATACATGTTACGAATCTGTACTGCCTGCATTAGTCATATTGGAGAGGAGGGGCCAAGATGGCAACTAGCTAGCAGCATTCATGAGCTCCGGCCTCAAAACTGTACTTCTCTTCATTGGAGCGGAAACTTTCTAGCAAATCTACACAAATCTCAACCATGACAAATAAAAGCAAGAAGAGAAAAAAATAGGAACAGCCCTTCCCTCAGCCAAGGCAGGGAAGCAAATGAGGATTGATTCCTACCTTCCCAGCAACAGAGTTGTGAGTACAACCTCCACACTCCCTACCAAGAACAGATTTATGGCCCTAGGCATGGAAAACCCTCCCTCACCCCTCAAAGAGTCTGCTACAAGCGAGACTGCATTACATCAGCCATCTCCTTTCGCTATCTAAGAACTCCGGCTCGGAGAGAAAGGGGACCTAAGAGAGCCAGACATCGCTGCGGCCACTCCTACGGCCCCCTACCAAAATGTTTAGGAGACAAATGTTTGCTTACAGCAGAAACAGTCATACAAATTCTAGGGCATTTAAACACAATCTCGATAAAAGTAGACAATGTAGATAATGCACAATATGCATTTGTTCTACAAAAATATACAACTAAACCTCCAGACACAGCCCCCGGCCCTCCTTAGCTCCAGCTGGGGCCTTGGCCAAAATCTCACACAGGATACATGCTAGGCTTCCAAAAACAACCTATTCATCTAAATCAGTGCATGTACTTCGAAGCCCCCAGGTGCTACTACAAATGGAAATGGACCACAGATGCCATCAGTAAGATGCAGAGGACCTGTCCCCATGGCTGCCGATGGTGCCAGTTGAGATCATGGATCTGAACTCTTAGCATAGACCTTGTAAGGACCCTGGTAACAACCTATTTTCCCCTGAGATGATATAAAACAACCCAACATGGTAAGCTTCCATTCTGGCTGCGTTGTTCACATTCATCAATAAGTATATATGTATCCCTAAGAACTGGGGACTTGCAGTCATGGTTCCCATTTTTTAAAAAGGTAGGAAGAATGACCCAGCCAACTATAAATCTATCAGCCTGCTCATCACAGTTGGTCAATTCTGCACCAGACATCTTTACTGGAAACTAAGGGACTGGTTGGAACAAGACAACATCCTGACAGAGGAGCAGACTCAGGGAGGACAGTCCACGATTGACTAATGCTTTGTACTATAGCACTTAATTGAAAAATACACCACTTGCAACTCAGTCTCCCCGTATGCAGCTCTCATTGATCTCAAATCTGTTTTTGACTAAATCTCACAATGCAAACTATGGGGAAAAACTGGAAGCCTCTTCGATTGACCACACTTGCTATTCCTCATTCGTACTCTGCATGATGATACATCTCTGACAGTTAGATGCAACCCCTAAGTACGCTTATGTAACACCATGCCAACCTATAAGGGCATCAAACAAGGTTGCATACTTGCTCCTCTCCAGTTCAACTTCTACATTAATAACATGGTGGGCCACAGATAACCCAGACTTCCACCCACTCCCCCCAAGTTGGCAGAGAAATATATTTCCACCCTGCTGTATGCCAACGACATGGCAATCCCCTCAAGGACCCCCATAGAACTCAAAAGGGCATTGAGGGTCCTCACCCCAATTCTGCGATGATGACCTACTGGAAATCAGTTAGCATAGAACCAAAATCATGGTCTTCACTAAGAGGCCTAAGCAGTCTTCCCTCTAAGTTGCATGGCTGTGCAGGCGTGTGCACAAAGCCCACCCCCTGCACAGCTATCACAAACTGCCGCTCACTTCAATCTTGCACTCACTGCCACTTGGAAAACGTCTGCTGTCACAAATGTTCCTCTGCCCAGTCGTCCTAGTGCTGTTTCCTCCGTGGCTGCTGCTCCTGAGTCTGCCCTTTTGCTGATGCCACTGCCCTCCCCCCCCATCCCCACATGGGCTCTTGCTGTGGCAAGATCGGGAGAATATATCCCTCTGCCGCCGTGGCACAGCCCACGTGTAGCAGGGCCCTGATCAGCTTTCATTCTCTTCAAAAAAACCGTTGTTGTGGTGAGTATATTTTGAGCAGAGGACCAGACAAGGAGGTATTCCCCCGATTTTGCTGCGGCAGGAGCCCACACGACAATTGGGGGGTGGGGTTCAGGACGGGAGCAGTAGCCGGCGGTAGCAAAAGGGCAGACTCAGGAGCAGCAGCCGTGGAGGAGGCAGCACAGGGAAGACCGGGGAACTGAAAGAGCAAGATTGGTCCCCAACTTTTAAAGGAAGGCAGTGTAGCTAGAGGGAGAGAGAGAGAGTGTGTGTGTGTAGAGCAGTGTTCCCTCTCATTTTTTTTCATCTGCGTGTGGAATGAATTTTGTTCTGGGTGGCAGTATCAAGGTGGTGTGTGCACACGTATATTCAGAATAGAGCCTTCTTGATTAAACCTGAGCAGGATCTAAAATTAACTGAGCAGGCATAAAAAAATATGTGAATGTGTGCACATGCGCACGCCTTAGAGGGAATGCTGGTGTGGAGGGAGATGTGTGGGGTGGGGATGGAAAGGAGTGTAGCTAGAGGGACTGTGTCAGGGGAGGTAAATTTTTATTTGCTTATTTATTGATTATTTCCTGATATGGTGAGTGTGTGTGAGTGAGAGAGAGACTTATGTGTGCGCACTGCCTTGATACTGCTGTCCAGAACAAAACTCTTTCCACTCACTGATGCTAAAAATTAGAGGAAACTCTGGACCTAGGACACACTCCTGGCGTATTCAGGGGAATGACACCAACCAGTCCTCATGCTTCAAATACCTGGGGGTGGTTTTCCACGCTTCTGGGACTAGGAAGGCTCATGACAACTATGTTGCCCAAAATGCCCAGGGAAGCGCCACTGCCATTCTAAAATTCTCCCCATCAAAAGAGGGCCAATACATACCTGCAGCCCTTAAGCTATTTGAAGCTAAGTTGGTGGCACAACTTCTATAGGTTGCCCAGCTTGCCGCTTTCCCAGCTTTGCCCTTCTAGAGCTCGTCCAATACAAATGCCTAAGAGCTGTTTGGCAAGTCCCCCATTGTGTTTCTAATGATACTCTATGACTGGAGGCAGCCCTGGTGAAAGTGGAGGCCAAAGTCTGGCTGTCCATACTCAACTACTGGCTGAGACTATCCCTCCTCCCAGTGGGCCCAGCCCCCTCAACATTGCTGGACGGTGTCCAATCTACATGGAAGCAATCTTTATCTGTGAAACTATCCTTACTTAGACTCTTCCCTCCGCACCTACTTTCCTTGGGTTAGGAGTCGGCCAGAACATTTATCAAACCATGCATAATGGATGTAGAATGCCAAACTGACCTAGATAGGTCCCCAAACTTTCTTCCCTCTGAAAGTCTAAGGCACATAAAAATACGTCCTGGATACCTTACACGGCTAGAAGTACCTAACCACAGAAGGGCCTTTACCCTGGCTTGCTGTGATGCCCTTCCCTTGGCTGTCCTCGAAGGAGGATACATTTCCCAGAATGTCTGTGCCCCTGTGACTTGAGACAAGTTGAAACTACTGAGCATGTCCTCCTTTACTGCCTGTTTTACAGAGATGTACAAAATGCCCTTATTCTCTCACTTCTTGACAGGCCACCAGGAGACTCGGGCCAATACAATGTCTCCCTATTACTTTGACTATAATCCATTTGTAACATACCATATTGCCAAGTTCCACGTGGCAGCATGCAGAATTGCTGGGCCTTGACCACCAGCAAGAACTAACTTCAATCATTCAGCCATACTGCTTTTAAAGTCTGTCTGTTTTTTTACAGATTTTAGTATTAAAACAATTTATAGCTTATAGCATGTAACTTTCAACACCATCTCATTGATTTAAGCCCTACCATGACTCCATATGCTACTGTTTTAGCAATTTTATAGCTCTTTTATTGCTTTCTACATTCATAACTTTTAATCTTACATTAATTTCATAGTAAGCTTGCATGCTACTGTTTTAGCAGGTTTATAGTTCCTTTATCACTTTTTACAGACATTCATAGTTTTTCATTTTATTTTTTAATTTCTATTTTATTTTTATTTTTAATATTTATATTCCGCTCTTCCTCCAAGGAGCCCAGAGCGGTGTACACAGTTAAGTTTCTCCTCACAACAACCCTATGAAGTAGCTTAGGCTGTGAGAAAAGTGACTGACCTAGAGTCACCCAGCAAGTATCATGGTTGAATGGGGATTTGTCTTTATGCTAATAGGCACAGATTCTATAGCTTTTGTATCCTTTTTAATTGCTTTTAATATCACCTGTTAAATGTTCCTTTTGCCTTGTGCTGGTCTGAGACCATAATAAAGATTTATTGATTAGTCATATTGCACATTCAGTGAGACCCAAGTATAGACTTCTGGGTGGGAGGAAACCACTCTGTCTTATGCTTTCATCCTGTGCCACTGTGCATATGCGCAAGATGTGCAGGTTGTTAATAGATTTGCTCTGGAGTGCTTGGCTAGGACACTCCAACTATACTTTTGGCTTAGTGTAGGGAAATTAGCTTGACTATTGGGGAGCAATCTATTACAGTATTAATTTGAGCAGAATTTTGGTTTTGGAAATGAGGAAATGTAAATGCAGTACAACAGATTTATTTGGGATGAAATTGGAGTACAGGAAAGTAAAAGTTGGTTAGGCAGGCAATAAAATCTTAATTAACAGTCTTAACAAGACTCTCACTAAGAGGAATATTAGCATAAAGTCCAAATTGTAAATAAATCAATTTAAGACTTATTGTAGAAAGGGCTTGGATGCAGAAATGGAGAGTAAAGGGGGCAAGGAGATTTAGAGGGGCAGGAGGTTAGCATTACTGATCCTAATCTGGTAGTGGTACACTTGTAGAGGGGCAGCTGATAAGGGGGAAGGAAGCAGAAAAGCAGAAAAGAAAAATGGCAAGTGGCATAGAGCTACCACTTGCAAGCTTGAGAACCAGCATGGTAAAGGTCCGGTTGGACTCCCATGCAGATCTCAAGGCCATGTGCTTGGGCCAGGGATATTTGTACTCTAAAACCTAGCCTGAGGCAATGTATACGTCACACTCCCTCACTGGAGGGGCTGAAACCCATGCTGAACAATGGAAGTCATGGTTACATAAACTAGTCAAGTTGGGTGTAAATGGCTTGAGTGAAATGTACGTGGAAGCTTTGAATGGGTGTCTTCAAAACTCATCTGGGCAGGAGATCTCTCTCCAAGTACAAGATAAATTTCCTAAGTTTTAATGAGTTTATCTCCTAGTCACAGCCAGCTCATTAGGTGTTAACAGTGGGGTGGGGAGTTGCTGCACTTATCTTGAGTTACTGAGGAGAAGATTAGCTCATGCTGTCTCTCTTGTGAAAGGGAGTTTGTCACTTCCCTAGAGAGTGTTTTTGACTTGTAAGCCTACTCTGCCAGCTTCCTTCTCTTTGACAGAGAGAGAAAGAGAGGTTTTGAGGATGATTCCCTTCCAGTCTTAATTGTTGTTATGATCTCTCAGGTAGCATTGCCCCATGTTTTGCTTATGCTAAGTGACCAGTAGGAAGTCTTGACAAATATGAGCATGTGTTGAGTTCATGATCCCACAAACTCAGGTATCCAAAATGGAAGCTATGGTCCCACAGTTCCAAGCATATGGTGGGGTGCTCTCTGTCTCCAAAATAAAGCTGTTTTGTCTGCCCCCCCAAATAAAGCTGTGGACAATTGGATGGCATGGGAACATCCATGTGCCGTTATTGCAGTAATAAATTGTGTAGTCTGCTTCAGTTTTCAGGTTGATAGAAAATCCCTTCTGTTGGTTTTGTGTTCTATATCAGGAAGAAACTTTGAATGAATTGAACTTACTTTTGGATAGTCCTTAATCAGGGAATGAATGTCTCTTTGATTATTTGTTTTGAGATTGTCTGAAAATGAGGCACTCATGTCGATGTCACATGGCATATTGACTTAAGCAGAATTACTAACTTGATTCTTGCAGTTGAAGGAACAACCAAGCGAGCCAAAATAGCCTGCAATACTCATATGGTCCCTTCAGCACACCGCATAGTTGTGATGAGCCAAGTTTACAAGCAAACATTGGCAAAGAGCTCAGATACCCTAGAAGATTCTCATGTGAGGCTTCATCGTTGCTGTGAATCCTTCATCTATTTGCTGTCTCCGCTGAGGTGAGTGGAGTTTTCCAGTCAGCCTTTGCAACTTTATTTCAGAGGTATGTGACCTGTTCTCTTTTCCCCTTTCCCTCCTGCTTTGAACTGATTGCTTTTTCTTCACTCTTTCAGATCTGTGACGATAGAGAAGTGCAGGAATAGCATCTTTGTCTTGGGCCCAGTGCAGACTGTAGTTCACCTCCATAGTTGTGACAATGTCAAAGTTATTGTGGTTTGTCGTCGTCTGTCTCTGTCCTCTACCACCAGTTGTACCTTGCACATTCTCACTCCAACTAGACCCCTCATCCTACTGGGTAACCAAGGAATAACTTTTGCCCCCTTCCATACACACTATCCAATGCTTGAAGACCACATGGGCAGGACTGGTCTGGCTACAGTGCCTAACTATTGGGACAATCCAGTGTTGGTATGCAAGGAGAACTGTGACTGGAATGTCTTCAGACTCCTCCCACCCTCCGAGTTTTATCCTTTTGTTGTTCCCTTTGAAATGGAAGGAGATACTACAGAAATACCTGGTGGGCTGCCACCTGCATACCAAAAGGCATTGAGTCAACGAGAACAGAGGATACATATCTGGCAGAAGACAGTGAAGGAGGCAGGGCTGACCAAGTAAGTAACAGTTGTCTTTGAGGAGGGAAGAATTGGTTATTGTAGCAGCTTTGGAGCAAAATGTAGCAATATTCACAGAAAGGATAATCACTTAAATGTCACCATGTATATGTCATTTAAGTCTCTCTCCCATTCTGATTCTTCCATAATACAGCTGTGGACCATTTTGTTAATCTGGTGTTCAAAGTTGTCAATCTGTCTGCTAATGGTTTTTGAAAGTCAGTCTACAGAAAATAACAATTAATTATGAACAAACCACTTAACATACTGTAAAATCTGTTGCTGTTTCTCATACACATGTGACACTCTATTTTTAAAAGTATCATACAGAAGCACAACTGCATTTTATTGACCTGCAGTTATATAGACTGAGCTTGGATGTGATTTATTTCTTTATTCTTTCTTTAGTTTGATTATGGGGCTATTCTGACGATCAGCAAAAATCGGGCTAGCCTCTGCTAGCCCGATTTTTGCTGATCGTCAGGACCACCGGGCTCTCAGCCAAGCCTGGAGGTTCTGCAGCGGCAAACCCGCTCTGGAACCCCTGGTAAAAAGCAGGTTTGTGGAGCGAGCGCTCCGCAAACCTGCTTTTTAACATTGTAGGTAGCCACGGTGCATCTTCGCGCCGTGCCTACTCATGAGTAGACCCCCAGCCGGGAGGCGAAAAGCCGGCTTGGGGGTCTCGCCAGTATGCCCTGTGCGCTTGCGCATGGCATACTGGGGCTTGCGGGGGCTGCGCGGCCCCCGAGCTCCCCAGCCCCCACTGGCTCCGTCTTGGAGCCGGCAATCGTGTGGGCGGCCGATCCGGCCATCCAGGGCTTCCTCTCTGCTCACCCGAAGAAACCAGGTCTCACGGATCGTGAGACCCGGCTCTATGTCTTTTGATGTATTTGGCTTGAAAGAACTGGAAGTAAACCAGGGTGGGCAGACATGGCCATTAGCTTAAGTAATAAGAGTTCTGAACTTAGTTACTCTTCCTTCTACAATATTGTGCCTTATATTGCATGTAGCAAGGTTTCACATGGAGTGGTTTTCCAAAATGGCAAATGTCATTGAGAAATTATATAGTGACTCTTGAGAACTAGGAGCTTGTGATTTGGGTTGATTTTGCTTGAGACACTTAGCAGCTGTTCTGATGCTACACTGAGCCATGATTTAGTGATACAAGCACAAATAGGCATGCACCTTGAGCATGTTTTCATTTTCCATTCATATCTTTGCAGGCTGAGACTTAAAACTTTCATTCTTGAGTTGTGGCAAACCATAGTTTGCCATTTCATACAAATCCAGAAACCTGTAATTGGCTGCAAACGAGGATCAAATGGTGTCCCTCTAACCCCCCCCCCCTTCTCTAGCAGGGAAGGAGTGCACCCGATAGCAGGTTGTTCCTCATTACTCACTCCTAGACAGGGCCAATCAGAGAACATTAAATGTTTGAGTAGCAGGAGCTTCCCCTGGAATCACAGTTTTGCCCTGTCTTGCTCCAAAATGGCAGGGTAGCCATGGTGCTCTATATTATCTCTTTATTCCCCTTTCAATTCTGTCCCTCCTCTTTACCTACTATGGGTGAGAACGGGAGTTCAGCTTGATTTTTATTTGTTGGCCAGCCAAAAAACAACCATTTGACAGTTTCTGTGGCCAACTGGAGTATGTCGACCAGGGAGGCTTTCCCTGCTACAGATGGCTTATTATCGGTTGCTGCCTCCTTTCCCCCCATCTCGTGCGAACCTCGCCAGCCAATTACAGGTGTGGAGCCACACAAGAAGACGAAAACGATGAGTGACTCGGTTTCCTCGTCACGTGCCAGGGCTCTGGCAGTGCAGGAATTGGGTTTGGCTAGACGGGGATGGAGGCCTGCGCATGACTGCAACTTCTACCCCCCCCCCACAATCCCGATGGATCGCCAGTTTACCCCATCCCTGGGCGTGCTTCAGGACAGCCATGAACTCAGGTCATAAGAACAGCCCTGCTGGATCAGGCCCCAGGCCCATCTAGTCCAGCATCCTGTTTCACACAGTGGCCCACCAGATGCCGCTAGAAGCCCACAGGCATGCCCTCCCTCCTGCTGTTACCCTCCTGCAGCTGGTACTCAGAGGTATCTTGCCTTTGAGGCTGGAGGTGGCCTATAGCCCTCCAACTAGTAGCCATTGATAGATCTCTCCTCCATGAAATTATCCAAACCCCTCTTAAAGCCACCCAGGTTGTTGGCATTCACCACATCTTGTGGCAGAGAATTCCACAAGTTGATTATGTATGGTGTGAAAAAGTACTTCTGTTTGTTGGTCCTAGATTTCCTGGCAATCAGTTTCATGGTGTGACCCTTGGTTCTAGTGTTATATGAGAGGGAGAAGAATTTCTCTCTATCCACTTCCTCCACACCATGCATGATTCTATAGACCTCTATCATGTCTCCCTGCAGTCGTCTTTTATCTAAACTAAAAAGCCCCAGGTGTTGTAGCCTTGCCTCATAAGAAAGGTGCTCTAGGCCTCTGATCATCTTGCTTGCCCTCTTCTGCACCTTTTCCAGTTCTACAATGTCCTTTTTTAGATGTGGTGACCAGAATTGTATGCAGTACTCCAAGTGTGGTCGCACCATAGTTTTATATAAGGGCATTATAATATTAGCTGTTTTATTTTCAGTCTCCTTCCTAATGATCCCTAGCATGGAATTGGCCTTTTTTTTTTTACAGTTGCCATACATTGAGCGGACACTTTCAACGAGCTGTCCATCACGATGCCTAGATCCCTCTCCTGGTCAGTCACCGACAGCTCAGATCCCATCAGCATATACTTGAAGTTAGGGTTTTTCGTCCCAATGTGCATCACTTTACACTTGCCAACATTGAACCACATTTGCCACTTTGTCGCCCACTCATCCAGTTTGGAGAGATCCTTTTGGAGCTCGTCACAATCCGCTTTGGATTTCACTACCCAAAAGAGTTTGGTGTCATCTGCAAATTTGGCCACCTCACTGCTTACCCCTACTTCTAGATCATTTATGAATAAATTACAAAGCACCAGTCCCAGTACAGATCCCTGGGGGACCCCACTCCTTAATTCCCTCCATTGTGAAAACTCTCCATTTATACCTACCCTCTGTTTCCTGTCCTTCAACCAGTTAGCAGTCCAAGTCAAGGTAGAGGATGCAGCTCACCCTAATTCCAATTCTATTCCTGAAGAAACCAGGGTGCTTGCAGATCCCTTCACAGGAGACAAGTCCCTTCCTAATGATATTAGAGCATGACTGAGGTGAATGGTGTTGAAGGAGATTGAGAGGCGTTTTTCTGGTTGCTGTTAAGTCTTTGGGCAAATAGAGAGCACAGTTCAACTTCTTGGAACTCTTTCCTCCCACAGTCCTCTAGTTTTGGCATCAACAGCTCCAATGCAGCTCAGGACACAGATTTCTCTAGCCGTCCATCCTACCCTCGTTCTCACTCTTCTGAGGGGGCAGATAGGGCTTCTCCCAACTGCTGAGATTGTCAGTCCAGCTCTCTGGTGATCCTAGTCTGGTCATTCCAAACTCTCCCCATCCCCACCCCCTGGCCCAGGATGAGGCAAAATTCAGATGCTAATCCGGATTTCACCCCTTCACCTCCCGATCTTGACAGAGCCATTGAGGAATGCGGGGAGTTGTCAGAGGAGGCTGTCTAGTCTAGTTCCACTCCCTCTCATAGGCTTTTTAAACAAGAGGATTTTGCAGTTCTTCACTGGAAGGTGCACAGAGTTTTGAAACTTGGTAGCTGCTCCAATTTTCAGTCCCAAAAGACTAGCTCGGAACAGCAGCAGGAGGGAGAACAGGAGATTTCCCCTTTTTCTCAAGGGAAGAAGGTCTGCATATTCCTTGCCCAAAATTTTTCAAAAAAGCATTTTTGGAGACATGGAAAAGCCTGGGGCCCCATAAGGCACCTTCCATCTCTGCCAAGTGCTTCTACAGTGTTCCACATTATTTCATGGAACTATTTTGTTGCTGTTTTATCCAAAGATGGAGAAAACTTTATCAGGATTTTGAGAACAAACATTGTGACACCATTTTGCGTAGGTCACACGAAGCCTCCGCCTTAGCTATGCGTTCTTCCATGGCCACTTCTATTTTTGCCAGGGTGCCAATCTTATGGATCACGAAGCTAGCAGCACTTGGTTCCCCAGGGCAATCCACAGCTTCGCCAAGGCCTTAATAAGTTACTCAAAGGTTCTGGCTTTATGGCGTATGCTAGCCTTGACTCTTTTCAGTTTGCAGCAAAAGCACTGGCAGAGGATGTCTCAGTAGACTTTGTGGTGGAAGAATTGGAAGGCAGATCAAAAGTCTAGGTCTAGCTTAGCCTTCTCTTCTTTTTGGGGAGAAAAACTGTTTGGGGGGATGACTTGGAGCTGGTCCTAGTAGAAACCAAAGAGAAGAAGGCTATGTCTTCTACTCAAGGCAAGGAGGACAAAAGAGGTTTCCAGAAGGCTAACTCTTCTTTTCATCCTTCCTGCCCCTCTTTAAGTTCAAACTGTTCAGACAGGACAGTTTTTACTGGTCCTGTTCCAAGGCTTCCAGTAAAGATGGCATCTCCACTAAAACCCAACAACCCTCTAAAGGCTTCAAGCACTCTGGTTAGTCTCAGTGACTGTCATCTGGTCAGGGGTGGTCTGCAGCTCTTTTACCATGCTTGGGAGCAGACAATGGTGCTATTCTCACGATCTGCAAAAATCGGGCTAGGAAAGCCTAGTCCGATTTTTGCAGATCGTAAGAACCACCAGGCTCAGCTGCGAGCCCGATGGTTCTAGAATGGATAAACCCGCTCAAGAACCCCTGCCCTAAAACCAGGTTTGAGGAGTGAGCGCTCCGCAAACCTGCTTTTATATATCATGAGTAGCTGTGGTGCAGCTTTGTGCCATGCCTACTCACAAGGAGACCCCCAGAGGGGAGGCGAAAAGCCGCCTCCCTGCTCCAGGGGTCTCGCCAGCATGCCCTGTGCGCTCACGCAGGGCATGCTGGAGCTTGCAGGAGCCAATTGGCCCCTGCTCCCCCCCAGCCCCCGCTGGCTCCGTCACGGAGCCGGCAATCGTTTGGGCAGCCAATCCGGCCCCCCAGGGCTCCCTCCCCACTCATGTGTGGGAAGAGCAGGCTTAGCCCAGTCTCCACACACACTCGAAGAAACCAGGTCTCACTGATCGTGAGACCTGGTCCAATGTCTGATCCATGGGTTTTAGTCACCATCAAAGAAGGTTACAATTTAGAGTTAACTCTTCAGCCTTTTGGCTGGTTCTCACCATTTCCAAGGTCCCACAAAGGAGAAACCCCAGTTTAGTCTTAGAAGCTATCCAACACCTTATAGACATCTGTAGTGATCAGCCACCCTTCCCCGTAAATAGAACTGGAAATGAACCCTGTCTTGACTGACAGACTGGTGAACTCCAGGGCTCATCCAATCAGCATACCAGATGGGTGTTTAGTAAGACTTTGTGTTAGATGTTATATGCCTTTTGTCTCCCCCCCCCCCCCCGCTCTCTCTCTGTGTTTCATATTCCTGATACTGTTCTATTATAGTTTACCTACAAAGTAATTGAAATAAGAAACAATAGTCTATGCTCCATACACCTAGGGCATAGTAAAAGACTGTATGCATTTAAGTGTGCGTTTGCATTTTCCTACATACCTGTTCTTTGCAACTGGGTAACCAAGATTTTTAACCAAGAATGATGCCCCAGCACCTCAGGCCAGGAGGAAATCAATAATAGCCACCTGTTGCAAGGTGAGGGGCCTCAAGAAACTCAACCTGGCCAGTCTCACTCAGTTTCTGGGCAGCATGGTGGCATGTTTTGATCTAGTGCCTTGGGCAAGGTTTTGCTCTCACATTCTTCAAAGGGCTCTTTTACCTTGGCAGGACAGGATATCATCCAAGACATGGTGTCCTATTCCTCTTACTCCTCAGGTCAAGTCCTCCCTTCTTTGGTGGATGCCCTCATTGCTAGGTCGTAGAGGTTTCCTTTTTTATCCCAAGAAGATGCAGATCATGACAGATGCATCTTCTCGGATGGGGTGGTCATTGCAGTTCAGGATAGCTCAGGATCAGTTTTCTGAGCAAGAAAAATCTCACAGCATCAACTGGCTGGAACTCTGGCTGATATGCCTCTCTCTCCTGGCCTTCCAGTTACTGATTCAACAACAGTATGTAATAATCAGGACAGACAATGCCACAGCAAAAGCTCATGTGAACCGGCAGGGAGGCATCTGATCCAAATCTCTCATGGAAAAGGCCAAACTCCTGTTCAGCTGGGCAGAGATCCACTTATGGTCAATCTGAGCAGAGCATGTGTGCAGAGTTGAGCATGTTTAAGCGGACTGGCTTAGCTCCCAGAACTTGGATCAAGGGGAATGGTCCCTCAATGACAGGGTTTTTCGGGAAACTTGTCAAAGGTTCGGCAAGATGGAGCTGGAGTTCTTTGCCTCCCCATCTTTGGAGTTCTTTGCCTCCCCACCAAGCTTCCCATGTTCTATTCAAGGGTTCATGAATACTCCTCGGGCGGAGGGCATGAATGCCTTGTTCAGTATTTGGCCATCAGGCCTCCTTTCTGCCATAGGTAATCTTACACAAAACAATTCAAAGGTTCAGGTTTTGCACAGTTGAGGTGGTTCGGGTAACACCAACCTGGCCTTTGTTCTTGGACCTGATTCAGTTGTCTATAGAATCTCCTCTTCCGTTGGGGGAGGGCCCAGATCTATTGTCTCAAGGTAGCATTCTTCATCTGGTTCAAGGTAGGTTGTGTCTCAAGGTTTGGAGGTTGAGTGAGAAGCCTTAAAGAAAAAAGGGTACTCTGAAAGGCTGTTACGCACCATGATGGCTTCTAGAAGGGATTCCACTAAAAGTATGTATCAGGCCACCTGGAAAACTTTTCCCAGTTAGTGTAAATGCAGAGCATAAACCCATTTTTGGCTTCTATCACCTCTGTTATTGATTTTATCCAGAGCAGGTTGGATAAGGGTCTAAGGCCCAATACCTTGAAAAGACAAGTAGTGGCCCTTTCATCTGTTCTGAGGGCCAGTCACTCTTCTCTTTCAACTCATCTTCATGTTAAGAAGTTCTTAAGAGGGGCAGCGCTCCTTAGTCCCCCCGTTGTTCATAGACTCCCTACCTGGGATTTAAATCTGGTCCTTCAGGCCCTTACAAAACCACTGTTCAAACCACTTAGGTCAGTGGAGCTCAGGTTCCTTACGTGGAAGGTCCACTTTCTAGTTGCCATTACTTTGGCCAGGAGGGTTTCTGAGCTTGGGGCACTATCAGTCAGGAAAGAATTGTGCCTTATTTTTCCGGATTATGTTTTACTCAGGACCGATCCATCATTCATTCCTAAAGTCAATTCAGTCTTCCATAGAGCTCAGGAGTTATTTCTGCCTTCCTTTTGTCCCCATGCTTCCAACTCCAGAGAAAAAATCATGGCATACCCTTGATCTTAGGTGGGGCATTAAAATTTATCTTATGTGTACCAAGGATCTCCAGCAATCGGAGTCCTAAGGCATCCTACAGGCATACTCTACCTCAGGGGTCTCACCTTCAAGAGTATTGGCTCATTCTACACATAGTCCTGCCACATCAGCTGCCTTTTCCACACAAGCCCCATTGATCAATATTTGTCAGGCAGCCACTTGGGCTTTGCCTTCTTCCTTTGTTCATCACTATAAGCTACACTCTCTAACGTCTGCTGATGCAGCCTTTGGCAGAAGAGTACTACAGCAGGTAATTGGGATGTAATTGGCAAAAGCCAAACCGCCCCCCACCCCCGCCAGTGGAACTGAAGCTGATGTAGGCCCCACAGTTGGATACATTCCTTCCCTGCTGGAGAATGGAACATTGTGACCTGAAGAGTCCATTCTCAGCGGGGAAATGGAGTGTATCTGCCCCTCTCTGGGGGTTTCTGCCCTTTTCTCTTCACCGCCTTCTCTCATTAACATGGTTCAAGGCATTCCTTCCTAGAGATTCCTTCCAATGTTCTTCCTATTTTGGGTTGAGTTCTTCTGGGTGGTTCCTTCATTGTTCTTTTTCTGTGGTTCAAGTTCTTAATTGTACGCAACGTTGGCTAAGCCAGTCGTTCCTGGGATTCCAGGGGATGCTCCTCCTACTTGAGGGAAAGGGGGGGGGCATTTAACATCTGATTGGCCCTGTCTAAGAGTGAGTAATGAGGAGCAACCCACTGTCGGATGCACTCCATTTCCCTGCTGAAAATGGACTCTTCAGGTAAGTCACAATGTTCCATTTTATTTACATTTTGATTCCTAGGTATCCTGGCTCTGCAAGCGGAGAATTCTAATTGGACCCGGAAGTGAAGTTTTATTTTTAAAATGTTTGGTTTACTTTTAATGACTGACACGACGCTCAGTTCTTTGGTAGAACCTGAAGCACTGCTATTGCAGTTCCTTGTAGCAGTGGTTTTTGTGTAGAGAACGGGTGGTAGCGCTATCTCCCATACTATATTTATTCTCATAGTATTGAATGAGAAAATGTGAGGCAATGCTGGTAGCACTACCACCGTTCTCTACAACAGCTTTGCAAGTTCTACTGGAGTCCTAAGAACTGTGCAGCATGTTGGCCACTATCTCTTCTTTTTTCCTCTTTCCTTTTCCTTTCTCGCTTTCAGAAAACCTTCATCTTTGTGTTTGATGGAGGCAACCTGGGAAGGCCTGGAGAGAGTTCTATTTTTTCTGAACAAATGATGATGTGCATTCTCTCTCTCTCTCATGGATCTATCATTTTGTTCCTTTATTATAGCTACTTTGAAAATCACTCCTCAGAGAACTGTATCAGGCAGTTGGTGATGATGGCTGAATTTGTTTTGTCTGAAAAAGGGTAGCTGATATACTGACTTCTAGCTATTTTGTTTTAGTGTTGTAAAGATTTTTAAAAATTGTCTTGTGTTTAATATTGCGAGGCATCCTGAGGCCTTGATCAAAGCCAAGTGGTGGGATAAATAACTTAAAATGAATAGCTGAATCAGATAAGGGAAATAGCATATCCTAGCCAGAACTTCTTGGCAGTATATGTATTTGTGAGCAAATATTTTCCTGCTGTGCCTTATTTTCACTTTTGATAAGAGTTGTTCTCTTAGCCATTGAAAAAAGGATTTGTGGGAGATAAATATGTACAGAATTGTATTGCACGTGCTATAGTACCTATGCTTTGATGGATTTCAGGGATCAGAGGAAAACATTCCAAATGCTGGTGGAAAACAAATTCTATGAGTGGCTCGTCAATACAGGCAGTCGTCAGCAGCTTGACAGCCTGGTGCTTCCTGCTGCAGGTTCCAAGCAGGCAGCAGGATAGGAGAGCTGATGAGGTGAGTTCAAGAATCATGCCTTCCCTACTACATCATATAAGTAGACTGCCTGTTTACTTGTACACGCTGAGAGCATAAGAACTCCTCTGTTAGACCAAAGGTCAGTCTGGTCTAGTACTCCATGGCCTGCAGTTGCTGGGGAGATGTCCTTTGAAAGCTCACAGTTAAGGCTCACAAACAAGGTGTGATGGAGGTATCCCTGATTTGTCTCAAAGTGTTGGGTATTCAGTAAGGCTGCAAGCTCTAACTGGTACATAAATCAAATCAACTAATCCCCCCCTCCCCCGCCCCGTTCGAAACATTTTGAAGAGTCTTCTGGCCAAATCTAACCCTCTCATCCATGTTCATGTCACAATAAGTTAGGAACTTAGGAAGCTGCCTTATATCTAGTCAGAGCATTGGTCCATCTAGCTCATCATTATAGCCTGGCTACACAGACTAGCAGCGGCTTCTCCAAGATTGCAGGCAGGAGTCTCTCTCAGCCCTATCTTGGAGATGCCAGGGAGGGAACTTGGAACCTTCTGCATGCAAGCATGCAGGTGCTCTCCCCAGAGCGACCCCATCCCCTGAGGGGAATATTTTACAGTGCTCACGCATCTCCCATTTAAATGCAAACCAGGGTGGACCCTGCTTAGCAAAGGGAGCAATTCATGCTTGCTGCCACAAGACCAGCTCTCCTGGTCTTGATACAATCTTAGTAATAGGTTGTATCAGATGTGATAGTTAACTGGATTCTGTTTGTCTTTCTCTGAAGAAAAGCATAGAGAGCAGGCTGTCAGGCACCTAACTCTTATGAACAGCCCTGCTGGATCAGGCCCAAGGCTTATCTAATCCAGCATCCTGTGGTCCACCAGATGCCTCTGGAAAGCCCACAGGCAAAAGGTGACCTCTCGCTGTTATTCCCCTGCAACTGGTATTGAGAGGCTTCGTGTCTCTGTAGCTGGAAGTGGCCTATAGTCTCCAGACTAGTAGCCATTGATAGACTTGTCCTCCATGAATTCATCTAAGCCCCTTTTAAAGCCATCCAAGCTAGTGGCCATCACCACATCCCATGGCAGAGAATTCTATGGCACTCCTGCTTCCAAATGCTGTATTGGTGACATTTTGAGTCTTAAATAACAATCAGTTTCTCTTGGCTACTGAGGTTACATCTTCCAAATGTGTCAGTTCCTGCTGCAAATGGCCTTTTCAGACCTCACAAATGTTTTGAAAGGAACTTGTAAGGCTCCACTCTTACTTTCAGTTTTGCAATTTGGTGATTCCAGAACAGGGATCTGCAGATTTTGACTGGTCTTGGTAGCCATCCGAAACTTGTGAGTGCCCCCAACCAATCCTAGTGTTGAGAGGTGGCATCCTCAGACAGCTGTTGGGCCCAGTAGGGTCTGCTGCTGACACCTATCCTGGGCCTCCCTTTAAAACACCTCTATGCCTTTCAGTGTGCCTCTTTGTGTCAGGAAACTGTCATATTAATTTCCCACAATCCCCTGCCATAACATCACTCTGGGATACTTTGGAGGAAAAACATGGTGGCCCCTTAACTTCCTGCTTGCTGCTTTGCAGAGCTTCCAAAAGCCTTTGAAGTCCAATGAGAAGAGATGAGTCTATCCTTGTTTCTCATTGTGGGCTAGGAGAGATGTCCCAAATGTGATTGCCAGAATAAAAGCTATGCTTTTTTCTGATGAGTGCATTTTTGGGCCCCTGCCTTAAGCCCAAGTCTCTGAGGCTGCAATCCTATCCATACTTACCTAGGACTAACTCTACTGAACACACTGGGATTTACTGCTGTGTAGATATAGTAATAGGATTGTATTGTGAAGTGGCTTCTTCTGGCTGTCCATATTTGCTACAGTCTCCTTGCTTTCTGCTTAAAGCTCTGTGCTGTACACTGTATTGCTTCTCTCTGTGTTCTTTTTCCTCTTATATTGTCTACTTCACCCAAGCCCTGCTGTTTGTTCTCCCACTCCTACCTAGCTTCAATGTCTACTATGCTGCTTTCAGTGCCCAGAACAGCATTTCTTTCTCTCTTTCAAGCTCTTCCTCCTAAACCCTCTCCAAAACACACTTCTTTCACAAAATCTTTCCTGAGCCACTATGGTGCCACTTCTGCTGCACTTTTTGGTTCCAGTTAACTCTCCCATTATTGGTGCACTTAGATTGTAAGGCTGCTAGGTATGAGCTTAATCTCTTCAATATTTTGTGTAGCACCAACATATAGCTGTTGCATAATATGTATGTTAGAGCGTTAGTACGTTTGAGAAAATGTTTCTGATGCTTCATTTTGTTCTTATCTGTATCAGTTTTCTTGCAGTGCAATCTTTTGCATGTCTACTGAGATGTAAGTCCTCATTAAATTCAAGGAGACTTACTCCCAGAGAGGTATGTATAGGACTGCAGCCTTAGTTGCCTAATGGTGGAGAACTAAGCTGGATGCTTTTTTCCACAATGATACCATTGCACCGTCTAATGCAAGACTTGACAAATCCCAGGCACATGGGAGCCATGGCACATAGAAACTTAACTGTGGCACCTAGACTAGGATATTCAGAAGTCGGGTTATATAGTGCAATCTTTATTTGTCCCCCTGTAAAGGGGATAAAGAAAAGCCCATTTACCCTCCTCCTCCTCCTCCTCAGTGTCCAGTAATTACTATGTCCAGTAATTTTGCCAAGTGCTCATTGTTTAACTCCTACATTTGGGGGCTGCTTCCTAGATCCAAAGAACAATTGGTAAGGCCTGGTCTAAGGAATTATTGCTGTGTAATAGGAAAGTCGTGGGACTGTTGATTACGGCATTCAACAAATATAACTTGCTTTTTTCCTTTTTGTTACAGTTCTGGAGATGCACCAGATGTACCAAACTTGAAAGTGTTTTCCCCTCAATAGATTGGGGCCAAGTTGATTGAAAGCTCTTGTGACTGTTGCTAATGAAATTGGAAACTTGGATCTCTTTGGTGTCATTGTCAGGGAGGAGATGAAAGACTTTCTTTCCGTACAGCTGTTGTGGCATCTTTCTTGTGTTGCACTTTTCTCAGGAAGCAAACCTCAGTATCAACCAGCCAGGCCCTTGCTGTTACCACTTCTGCCCACGGAGCTGAAAGCAAATCTTAGATTCCTGGGATGTATTCAAGTGTCTGGAAAATGAGTTATATCTTGATGTGAAGCTAAGGGCAAAGTTCTAACTGCTGAGCGAACCTTTTATTAACTGAACATTGATTATTCTTTTGTATAAAACCCACTAGATGTATTTTTATACCAGTTGTTCAGCACTTCAACTATGACATTTAATTAAATTTGTTTTCATTTCATGTTTCTAACTTTATTGAATGAAGAAGGAGAAGAGTTGTTCTTGCACTTCAGGAAAAGGGTAACTTGTTTCTCTTTAAAAGAAATGGGTATCCTGCTCAGTTCCCCATCCCCTTAATGTGCTTTACAGATAGAACAGGATCGCAGATTCTGCTCTGGGCTGGGAAAATATTCTCTTCACTGGTGGACAGAAACCTGCCTGCCTATGACATATTGCCTTGCTTTGCTTTATCTGAAGGACCACACAGTGTAGTCTAGTCTAGGCAAATAATGTGAGGCGAAGGATTCATCCTAGGGATACTAGAGGATAAGGACATGAAATGGCATAACTCAAACTTGCTTGTGAAAACTCTGCAAGCATACATTGAAGTCTAGTGCCAAGTCTCAAGATATATCTCACTACCCTTGGTGAGTAACTTCTTCTTATCATTAACTTCTTTTCATTCTTTTTACACTTTCATCATGCTTTAGTTTGTGCATACAAGCAAAACAAGTAACTTCTGTACTTGTCTAGATTTGGACACTACGATGGATGACATGAATTAAACAAAATTAAATGGTGCCTTTTTTGAAACTGTTGTTAGTTTACTTTCATTTGAAAAACTGTTAAGCTCAATTTTGAGGGGGGAAAGCTCTCCAGGGGATGTAGACTTTTAACTTGGATGTCTTTCAAACCACCAAAACCCAGAAGTGCTTTGTTTTTATGCTTCTCATCTATAATAACTTCAAAGCATGCATATGTAATTGGTCTAATACTAACAAATGTCAACTCTCATTAATACTCTGGATTCACCGTGTTGCAAGGGCTATCTTAAAATTTTCCATTTATGAAGTCAAATTCATTTAAAGTGGCAGACACTTTCTTAGTAGAGTAATTCTTCACATTTGAGGAAGAATTTATACAACTTTGTAGATTAAATTGTTGCAGATGTGTCATGTCACACACACAGAGAGAGTGACACAAACACACACAGTTCAAATATTTTATTTATTTTAAAAATATTTAAAATATTTAAATATGTAGAAGACAGGTATGCAAAGCCCAACACATAGTAAATGTACTAGAATTCCCTATGCCTATCAACAACAGATTGAAATTTACTATTTTTATGTCAAGTTTGAAACCCCTTTGAAACAAAGCACTCTGGATTTGAAGTGATGGATTCACAGTGATTTCATTTACCTTTGTTATACCTTGTCTCAAAGACATATAGACATTCAACTTATGTCTGAAAGACTTAGAACTTATGCCCTGTCTCAAAGTTTACAACAACTTTGAGACAAACAAAAGTATTCTAACCATTCTGCATGCATCTGCCAAGAAGAGGTACTTCCCATTTTGCTACTCAGAGAGAGGAATTTCCATGTTGGAAAATCTAGTAGACAAAAGATGAACTAAAAGATAATCTCGGGATGTGTAAATACTTAAGGTACCAGATAGAAGTGTGTGATTTTGGTTCCAAGCCAGAATGAAGAGGCATACAACCCAAACGCAACACTACTTATGTTGGAAGGAATCCCATTTGTTTCAGAGGGAATATTAGTGTTGTTCTCCTTCCCCTTTTGAAATCTATGCAGTCTTGTAAAAAGGGCATCATGGCTCTTTTGGTACAGTCATCCCTTGTCGACGGCTAGGAGTCCGTCCTGGCAAAACCTTGCCATTGGCAAATTTGTGGTTGGCGAGGCATTAAAGTCCATGAAAAACAGGGTTAGGGGAACCATGACCACAAAAAGACCTAAAAATAAAGGGAAAAATAAATTTAATTTAATTTAATTTATTTATTTTATTTATATACCATCCTTCCAAAATGGCTCAGGGCGGTTTACAATTAAAACACACCACTAAAACAGTAAAGAGCTAAAACAAATTAAAAAACAATATAACAATTAACAATTTAAAAACATTTTAAAACAACAATTAAACAATTACAGTGATTAAAACCCCAGAAATCAGGTTTTGAGTTTTAAAATAAACCAGAAATTAAAACCCCCACAATTTAGGAAGCTGAGAAAGCTTGGGTGAAAAGAAGGGTTTTCAGGCGTTTTTTGAAAATTGCCAGAGATGGGGGGATCGCATCCCAGCAGAGAGCGCATTCCACAATCTCGGGGCAGCGACCAAGAAGGCCCGTCTCTGTGTCGCCACCAAACGCCACCAAATAAAAATGCTAAAAAAAAAATTACAAAATATCCTGTAATATCACCAGGAGTCACCAAGAAGAATGAACAGATTGAACCTGTAGAAATTTTTTGAACCCCCCACCCCAAATCACTCAAAGGCATTTTAAATTGGTATTGGTCACCAAGAGGAATGAGCAGAGCAGACCGCTGAACCTCCCCCCCGCAAAAAAAAAAAAAAATCACCAACAAACTTCACCAACCATGGATACTCGGGTCATGGTTGGCAAGACTTGTCACAATTTCCTATTTGCATATAATCAAAACCGCAGTTGGTAAAACCAGGGTTGGCAAGGAATGACTGTACAAGGGAATGGGAAGAATGCAAAGCAGACAATTGCTGCAGGATCAGTTTAGTGGAAACTTTCTCTAGGTTGAATGGGAGGGGGGTGGGAAGGTAAGTCAGTCCACTAGGAATAAAAACAATAATGCTTTGCCTTTCTAAACATGTATTGTAAGACCCAGTTCCGGTAGCAGCTTTATATATGGCTTTGCCTCCTCCCACCCCCGTCCAAAGCTAGAAAGTAATCTCCCCTTGAATGCTGAATTCTGGTAAAGCTTTAATGTATCCTTTCTCTGTCCCAAATGTTTATGGAGTGGTAACAGCTCAGGGAGGGGCAGCTTTGGACTAGATTACCTAAGAGAGCAGACTCTTTTCTTTTTTGCAGTCACAGCTCTTTTGATATACTTTTCTCTTATTCTCATATTTCCTTTAAATCATCTAGGGATTTCACTATTAAATAATGTCTCAAGTGTATGAAGAAGATATTTTGATAGCTAGTTGAAATGAGGCGGGTCATAAGCTTCCTGCTAATTTTTTGAGCTGCACAATTTCAAACTTTTATCTTTCCACACAAAGGGAGGTAATTAAAGCTCAAATTGTTATACAGAAAGTGAATTGGTTCTAAGTGCCACACTGAAATTCAATGTAGGAGCAATTGTGTGTGCTACTGCATGTCAAGTGGTCTCTTCCTCCTATTACATATTTCAACTGGTGCCAACTGGCATATTAGCAAATATTGTGCTAACTATATCAGGCTTATCAGGTGAGCAATGTTTTGTTGGCACTTAATACACACGTGGAGAAATTTGTTGGTACCCTTACAGCTCATTGAAAAAGTGTTTTATGCCTCCTGAAAAACAATTAAATGAAAAGCAATTGTCCCATGTATACCTGCATGCCTTTGATATGTCATCGAGTAAAGCAAAGCAAGTGTGAAAAGAGATAAAGTATTGCTTATTCTACAAAAATATTCTAAAGTGGCCTGGACACATTGGTTGGTACCCCTAGAAAAGATAATAAATAACTGGATTAGAGTGATTTTTCAAATTAGCTGTTTTCTTTCATTAGTATCACACATGTCTCCAATCGTGCAATTAGTCAGTCAGCCTATTTAAATAGAGAAAAGTAGTCATTCTGCTGTTTGGTATCATCATGTGTCCCACAGTGAACATGGACCAGAGAAAGCAAAGGAGAGAATTGTCTGAGAAGATCAGAAAGAAAATTACAGACAAGCATGTTAAAGGCAAAGGCTATAAGACCATCTCCAAGCAGTCTGATGTTCCTGTGACAACAGTTGCAAATATGATTAAGAAGTTCAAGGTCCATGGGACTACAGCCAACCTCCCTGGACGTGGCCGCAAGAGGAAAATCGACCCCAGAATGGGCAGAACAATAGTGAGAATGGTAGACAAAAAGCCAAGGACAACTTCCGAAGAGATACAAGCTGAACTCCAAGGTCAAGGTCCATCAGTGTCTCATCGCACCATCCGTCGCTTTTTGAGTGACAGTGGGCTCAATGGAAGAAGACCAAGGAGGACTCCACTGTTGAAAGAAAAACATTAAAAAGCCAGACTGGAATTTGCTAAAATGCATCTTGACAAGTCACAATGCTTCGGGGAGAATGTTGTTTGGACAGATAAGACAAAACTGGAGCTTTTTGGCAAGTCACATCAGCTCTGTGTCCACAGACGAAAAAATGAGGCTTTCAAAGAAAAGAACGCCATACCTACTGTGAAATATGTAGCAGGCTCTGTTATGTTTTGGGGCCGCTCTGCTGTGTCTGGCACAGGGTGCCTTGAGTCTGTGCAGGGAACAATGAAATCCCAAGACTATCAAGACATTCTGGAGCGAAACGTACTGCCCAGTGTCAGAAAGCTCTGACTCATTCGCAGGTCATGAATCCTCCAACAGGATAATGACCCAAAACACACAGCTAAAAGCACCCAAGAATGGCTAAGAACAAAACACTGGACTATTCTGAAGTGGCCTTCTATGTGCCCTGATATAAATCCTATCGAACATCTATGGAAGGACCTGAAACATGCAGTCTGGAGAAGACACCCTTCAAACCTGACACAGCTGGAACAGTTTACTCAGGAAGAGTGGGCCAAACTACCTGTTGACAGGTGCAGAAGTCTCATTGAGAGCTACAGGAATCGCTTGTTTGCAGTGATTGCCTTTAATGGTTGTACAACAAAATACTAGGTTAAGGATCCCATCATTTTTGTCCATGCCATTTTCATTTGTGTTATTATTTGAAATATTCTGTTGCATCCAAACTCTAAAGCAAAGTCTGATTTTTGTTAAATGCAGAACAAACAATGATGGATGCCAATTACTTTTGTCAGTTTCAAGTTATTTCAGGGACAATTGTGGGGTTTTCCCCCATGGAAGAGTACCAACACATCTGTCCACGTGTGTATGCATGTAGAGTTGAACCCTAACACTTGGCAGAGTGCTGGTCTGCCAAGCTTCTTGCAGAAGGATAATTGTGTTTATGTAAGGACCCCCTCGTGTAAGCACAAGTCTCATGGAAGGAGCTTTTGATGATCAAGTATTACTCTGCAAATGGTACAACCCTGTTGTCTGTGGCATGGTTGCCATGAGAAATCTTTAGTGTCTTTAGATAGCAGGTAGTACATAATATACACTGCTTCTGAGGCCTCATTCAGGTGCAATGCTGGAACCAGGGTTTAAGGACTGGGTTTGAGCTATGGAATTACATGTACTCTTTCCTTCTTCCCCCATCTATCTATCTATCCAATTCTCAAAGGCATACCCATGGCTAATCCCATGTGTGGCAGCTCTCGTGAGAGTTCAAAGAGCTGCCAGATAGGCCAGCCACAGGTTGGGTGGGAGAGGGGAAAATGGCGGTGGCAGCGGCAGCCGAAGAAAACTGCGGCAGATGGCAGGATGAGTGGGAGAACAAAACGGTGCTGCGCAGGTAGGCAAAATAGCGGCGGATGGGTGGGTGTGATGGCAGCCAGGGAAGAAGGCGGCAATGGCGGCTGGCTGGTGGGGCGGGCCAGCAGGCAGAAGAAGGAAGAAGATGGATGGAGTGGGTGAGAGGGAGAGAAAACAATGGCGATGGGGGAAAACGGCAGTGGTGGTGGGGCAGGCGGCCTAGCTAGTTACATATTAATTTCCCTTGGTTTTCCTGTCTAGCTTTGGCATTTAACTATCATTGACTCTGGTGAAAATAAACCTAGGTATGCTCCCAAATTCTATTTGAGAAATTAGCTCTGTATATGAAAGGGGCAAGAGAAGGGTTGTGTACAGTCTTGGGAGTCCATTTTGGACCTTCATTGTCCATGCCAAAAAGAAAAGGCAGAGCAGGGGTTTCTTGGGCCTCAAGATGTTGTTGAGATGTTGTTGCCAACAACTCAGACCACACAAGGGAAGGAGTTACTGCCAGTTGACTGTGGAGTATTACAGAAAGGCAGTTTCTGAAGTAGAGGTTTGTGTGCTTGCAGATCCCCTGGGCAATGAGCATTTGGAACACTGGCCTCAACAGAAAGGAGCTTGTTAGAATACCTATAATGCCTGTAAAATGGCATCCTGCATTATTCATGTAAAAGAGTCTCCACTCCAGCTTTTGAAGCTTTTATCCATTGCACTGTACCACTAAGCCAGTGATATGGGGAAGTAATCAAAGAAGTAAGAGCCAATATGTACGGATTCTCTTCTTGACTCTTCTAGGATAAGTGAATCAAGCAAACCACTTGAATCATTAGGTTTTTTTTAAAACTACAGGAATTTCAGATGCCCGATTATGACTGAATTGCTATTATTTCATTTTTTTATTTGATGTTGATATTGCTTTTCACAAGGCATCCCAAAGTGGCTTACAAAAGTTAAAATACAATAGAACTCATTAAAAATCACATTTAAAATCTTAAAATCAATTAAACTGTTAAAACCATAAAACACACAAACCACCACCCCAACCAACCAAACAAACCCATCACCATAAAAAAGACAGAAGCAGGAGAGTTGAGAGACCTGGCAGCTCATAAGTTAAGGGGTAAACACCTGAACAAATAAGGACTTTAGTTGTTTCTTAAAAGCAGCCACAGATGTCAAGGAGTAGAATTTATGGGGATAACATTCCAGAGCCTGGGGGCCAACAACAAGAAGGCCCTGTTCCATGTGCACACCAACTTAGCCTCTCTCCATGTCAGCACACAGAGCAAAGGCTCCTCTGACAGCCTTGGTGGGCAGGCAAAAACCATTGGGAGCAGGCAGTCCTTTAGGTATTCAGGACCCAAACTGTTAAGGGCATTAAAGGTAATAACCAGCACCTTGAATCTGATCTAGAAACAAACTGGCAACCAATGCAACTCTTTCAAAATAGGTGTAATATGTTCTGAGCGAGCAGTTCCAGAGAGAGCCCTGGCAGCTGCGTTCTGCACAAACAGAAGTTTCTGAATATTCTTCAAGGGCAGCCATACATAAAGCACATTGCAGTAATTCAGCAGCAATGTGACTAAGGCATCGGTAACTCGCCAGATCTGCCTTACTTGCATATCTTACAATAAATAAATAAATAAATAACTTGGGTCACTTTAGGGTCTCCAACGAAAAATGCAGTGCATAAATCAAGTGTGTAAATACTAAACAGTTGCAACCCCAGATTTGCTAATGTGTTGTGTGTGAAAGAGCCTCCATTGTAAGGTTCACAAACAATATTTTCTGGAGCCATTGAAGGATACCTTTGAAGGGCCAGATCTAGTGCAAGTGATTAGCAAATTATTGCTGTCACAGCAGTTCTGTGCCCTAGTTTGATCTCCCATTCCAAGTCTATGAAGCTGATCTCTAATATGCAAAAGCAAGGGAGATGCTTTGTCCAATGGCAGATAGTGTTCCTATCCCACAAAGATTCCTAGTGTTGTCTTTCACATGATGCTTTGCACGGCAGCCATGCATCTTTCCCTCTCTGCTAAGACGAGCTTCCCTAGGCTGCCTTCTGACCCATGGAAAAAAAATCAGAAATCCTGTGTTGATTTTGAGCTGTCCTGTGGATTGTTTGAACTCACCAGTACTTTTAAAAAATTATATAATATTCAAACTAGGGATGGGAACCGTGTTGCTCCACTCCACTGAGGACACAAGAGCTTTTTATTTTGAATATTTCTGACAGGCTATTGGTGTTCTGACTCAGCAAAGCATTCAGAATCTAATAATGCAACAGTCAATGCTGAAAAATAAAGGGAGCAATGAAGCCTGCTTTTATTTTGTAATCCCGTTTGCTTTTCTAGAACTGGTGAATAGGCTTAGAATCACTGACTCAATTTTTGGATTCCATTCTCATGACAAAGCGAATGTCTGCTCTAAAAATGAGTTCACTATAAAATGAGGCTTCTAGGTTCTGGCTCTTGCAGCTGCTTCTAGATCTCCTTCTCCTCCAGGGGTATTACACCCAGCATTGATAATGTCCAAAACGGGAAGCAGGGTAAGTATGCTGGAAGCCTCAGGATCTGTCTCTCCCTTCTCTGTTGGGAAGCAGATGAAACTCTTAACTGGACAGGTTCGCACAATTTGGAAGAACTAAGGAAAAATAGGAGGGGAGCATATTCTGTCTGTCTCAGTGGAGACAGGTGGCTCCTTTCTTGAAGAAGACATACCAGATTACAGAATAAACGAATGCCTGTAGCTATCAAAGCATCCCCCTAGCCTTTGTTCAAGAAGCGTTAGTGGTTTTGAAAACACCACATTTTATCAAGTTAAGATTAGTATTTGACAGTGACAAAAACATTCTTCCTTTTTTTGTTCGGTGGAAGACAAGAGAAATCAGGAAAGGAAAATGTGGCGTTATTTGGGTGAGTTTTAAAATGCAGATCTGTTCTTGCACCAAGAACAATCATCTTGCAGAGATGACATGTTGTCTTAGTAAGACATGTGCAACACACCATTTGGGGAGTAAGTACCTCTCTACATTCTCTGCAGTTGTATTTATTTCTATGTTATAGGTGATGCATAGTCAGGCAGCAGCTGGATTTGGAATGCCACATAGACACACGGCTTTAATTCACATCACATTGCCAAACCAGACTGCTGTTGTTCCATGGATGGTGACAAATTCAGAACGGGAATCTCAGCAGGCAGCTCACAATTACCCAGATTTTACCAGGAGATTGGAAGATATGAGAAGGCTTTGCTTGTGTTTCTAGGCCTGTAACTGATTCAATAAGACTGCAGTCGCATGCACGTGTTTACCAGGGAGTAAATTCTGTTGAAAACATATTTTAGAGTAAACATGCATAGGATTGTTTTGTAAGACTAGAATCCTGTGCACGGTTACTTAGGAGTACATCATATTGATCTTAGTGGGGCTTATTTGTGAGTAGATAGTCGCGGAATCAGGTTGTCTGAGATATGCATTCTGAGCAATCCTGTGGTATAGCCTTGGTGAGACTGTACCAGTTCAGACTGAAGATGGAGGGTTGTATTTTTGTGCTACTCCTTGCAAAAAAATATTGCTTATATGTGTGTTTTTAAAAAGCATGCCAGGGAGAAAATGTCTAGCCTAGCCCTTGCCCTAATGTGCTAGTTTTTTGTTTACATGCAGGCAGTGTTTGTTTTTACATGGGCGAGCATTCAAACAGAAATCACCACGTGGAGCCTGAAGGGGTACAAATCTCAGCAGAATCTTACAGTGTGATTATTCTGTGCATAGATCAACTTTAAGTGGCTTTGCACACTAATCTTTGTCGCTTTGGGCCTTTCCACATGTTCAGTTGTTGGTGCAATCAGTGTGCATTTGTTATTCCTTTGCTGAGTGTGGCCCTTGAATGTCTTCCCTTGAATCGGCGCACATGTTGCCGGATATTTTCTTTTCTTAGCACTAGATCTATCTTTTGTTCCTGGAGAAATGTTACACTTCCCAGATGTTGCACCCAGTGCTAATGTGATCATGACATAGAGCAGGCATCCCCAAACTGTGGCCCTCCAGATGTTGCTGAACTACAACTTCCAGCATACCCAGCCACAAAAAATTGTGTCTAGGGATGCTGGGAGTTGTAGTTCAGCAACATCTGGAGGGCCGCAGTTTGGGGATGCCTGACATAGAGCATGGTTGCATATGAGTTGCGGTCAATTGTAAAATATTGTCTATGATGTTGTTAGTTCCAAAACCAAGCCAAGAACTGTCATGAGCATCAAAGGCACATAAAGTCTGAGTGGGCTTCCGTTCTGTGCAAGAACTTTGGGTTTAGTTACTTCACTGCCCATTGCTGCAGTTCTTAACATTTCACTTTGTCCCTTGTTATCCTGATTCTTATCAACATGTACACAAAAGGTTCTGGCAGCTGGGCCAGAAGTTAGCAAACCCCACCCCAACTGAGCTTGTTTTTTCTGGTCAGTTGGCAATCCTGGAAGCAGTTGTTCTTGATCTGGAAGGTAATACTGTGTAGCCGGTGTGTTTACAGCTTGAATGCGTATAGGCTCTGTTCACATCTAGAGAGGACCATATGAATAGAGAAGTGGGGAGCAGGCATGATTCCACTCCCTCCAATCCAAACATTAATTTCCTTGGATATGTGAGTATGGCTTGTGTGAATGAGTGCTGGCACATCTTCTGAAAGGGATGGAGATCTGGGATGGTTTGGAGTTCCCCTGTCTCCACTCCACATGTGAAAAGGCCATAGGAATCCATGAACCCATTTCACTGAAGATATGGTTGAGAACGGGAACTGGGAAAACTGGTTTATTTTGTGCTCATTGTGGTGCCAAAGAAGTGGCGGTCAAGGGACAGTTTGTTCAGATGCGAGTGCATAATTGATGGGCAATCCCTCCCTGCCCACTACCCTACTTTGCTATGGACAATCATCTGTTGATGCCTATGTGGATAGCCAATGCTTCCTCTGACTAAAAGGAATGTGTGAGGGTTTGGTCAGCTTGGGAACTGGAAATGGGGCCGTAGCTCAGTGGCAGAGGACGTGCTCTGCGTGAAGAAGGTCCCCAGTTGAATCCCTGGCATTTCCAGGTCCAGGCTATGAAAGATCTCTGAAAAGCCTGGAGAGCTGCCGCCAGTCAATGTAGACAGCCCCGGAGCTGGATGGCTCAATGGCCTGACTTGCTATATTCTTATGCTTATGTTCACATGGCAGTCCTTGAGCATGCATTATGTAGCTCAGCTAAGGTACATCCTGCCTAGTGGAAAAGACATTTCCTCTGTGCTTGGCTTGTTTCAGATCACCTTCTACGAAGGCAAGAACTTCCAAGGGCGCCGCTATGAGTGTGACAGGGACTGTTCGGATTTCCACACTGACTTGAGTCGCTGCAATTCCATCCGTGTGGAGGGAGGTGCCTGGGTTGTTTATGAGCGGCCAAACTTTGCAGGGAACATGTATGTGCTGACTCATGGAGAGTATCCTGAATACCAGCGCTGGATGGGCCTCAATGACCGCATCAGCTCATGCAAATCCATTCAGTTAGTAAGTCTGACATTTGCTTCCCGTCTGATTATCTGTGAAATCTGTATGGATGAATGGGATATTTTTGCACCAAGTCGAGTGTGTTGGGAGTTAAGAGGATGCAAAGCCATTTCCTTTCTCACTGTGTACAGATTATCATATTCTTTTATCCAGATTCACTTTCTTGGGATCACACCCATGCAATTGTTTCTGTAGTCAAAAGTTACTAATGTGGATTAGGATTGCTTCTGTCCACATACATCAAAAGAGTGGGGAAAACCCCCACCCCACCCCTTTATGTTTTTATTACAACATTATGTGTTTATTACAATTGTATTCTTCCCTTCCACCAAAGTGCTCAGGGAGGCATACATGGCCCTTAAGAGTAGCTGAATGTTGATTAAGATTGTGTGTGGGTGGCTAGTGTTTCTAGTTTTGACTATCTGGATTTAGACACCGACCCTGCTAGCCTCGTGGAAGCTGATGTTTTACAGGGAGGAAAGAACAGGTGTTGAAGGAGACAGAAAGGTAGGGTTTCCAGGTCCAGATGGTGAAAACAGCCAAAATCCATCACCAAAAAGGTGGAAATAGTGGGCACTATTCACCAACAAACCCTCTCCACTTTGCATTTAAAATTGCATATTTTAATTGGCATAATATATGTACATTTTGCATATTTGGACAAATGTGGTGCATATGTAAGGGAAAAAATGATAGCCACCACACATGCCCCCTTCTCTACAGTTCACACTCCCTCTTCTGGATCACAGAATCCCATTGGGACAAATGGTGCATTTAATTTCATTTGTAAGCAGGTGGGCAGCGGGGGGGGGGGAGAGGGCCGTTCTGGTCTACGTTTGAATGGGAGACTAGTTGTGAGCACTGTAAGACATTCCCTTTGTATCTCAGTGGAATATTATCTACTTTGCATGCAAAAGGTCCCAGGTTCACTTCCAAGCAGCATCTCTAGGTAGGGCTGAGGCAGACTCCTGTGTGAAACCTTGGAGAGCTGCTGCCAGTCAGTGTGGACAACACAGAGCTAGATGGACCAACGGTCTGACTTGGTATAAGGTAGCTTCCTATGTTCCTATGCATATTTATGCTGACTTTTAGCTACATGCACCAATCCTAACCATATAAACTCCATGAAAACTACATTTTAAAAAAATAAATAAATCACAGTAGTAAGCAGCCCAGTTTGATCCCTTCTGTGAACTGACATTTAAGCAAAAAGCATATGCATTTATAGTGCATGCTGAACAGAAGGAAAAGCCACCAATTTGCTATCAGTGTAGACCTGTATATTCACCACCCTGATTTTAAACAGGACAGCAGAATGGTATATGTAGAATTACCCCAGTTGCTTAGGATTTAAAGATAAACAATCATTTCAAGAGCAAGGGAGCCTCTAAAACACATCCCCCATGATCTGATTTGCAGTCTTTTTTTGAAGCAAGTGCATTACAGTAGGCCAAAAATTAATGTATTTTGATAGATGTGTGTGTCACAGACAAACAATCTTAAGAACCATCTGGGGGCAAAGAACCATTTTGCTCATATTTTTTGATACGTAAGTCATTTTGAGAACTTTGCTGCTAAAAAAGCAGCATATACAGATTTCTAATAAATAATAATGGCAAAGGCACAAGAAAAACAGAACCACAGGCCACATTAGAGTGAGTAAACAGCCTGTATCTTCAAACCCAGCAGCTACCACATGGTAAAACAAAAAGCAGAACGAGAAAACAAAAAGAGATCAATTTTGCTAGAGCATTTCTTCTTTTCTCTCTCTTTCTGTTTTTGGAGCTGTTGAATACTTTTGTAGTAACTAATTTCCTCATGAAAGTGTACTGTGGGGGTGGGGAGAGTTTTTCTTACAAGTTTCTACAGTTTTAGCTTATGCTTGCCATCTTGTACTGCTTGAAAAGACACTTTTAAAAAGTTAAAAATCTCTCCCAAGCACAAACAAGGGGGTGGGGAAGAAACACATACACACTAATGGAGGCTTTCAAGTGGGGGGTGGCATCTCTCTTTCTCTCCCCCCCCCCCATCCCTTCTCACACATACACACAAGGTTCATAAATGTGGGGAAGAGAAAAACACACAATGCAACTGCATTCAAATACCAAGTAGAGGAGGAGCATAAGATGGAGCCCCAGCAGGAGGAGGACCAATCAGGCTGCTGCTGCTGCTGGGAGAAGGCATGGGCTGCTTTTTAACCCTTTTCTTTCTCTGCTGCTGCCAAACAGCAGTCAGCAGCTGAGAAGAAAAGTGCAAAGTGAGTATTAGATAGAGTGAAGAGTGGCAGAGCAATCCTTCCAGCACAGCAAGAGGTTTCATTGGTTCCCAGAATGCAAGGCCCTCCAGTTGACTCCTAGCTTACACATTCCAGCCTCCAAAAATCAGTGAACACTGATGGAAGTGCAACTATCGGAAAAGAAATGAATGCCACACATAGAAACAGAAGAAACACATTTTCCCACTAGATGGTTCGAGTCTTCTTCCTTATTACTAAGGGGCAACGTCCAACAGGGCTATAAGCGTGCAAGTACAAAATATGTATTAAAGATAACTAATATGCATTCTGTGGTTTGGGGTAGGTATTCACAAACATATAATATATTCACTTATAAACTTGTATATTCACAAAGCTTTATATCTTTAAAAAATAAGCAAAAACTAATTGGTGAATCTGAGGCATCTGAACTGGACTGCCTCTGTTCAGCTCCTGAGTAACCTTTGTGTTTTCTCTCCTTATTCTAGTCCAGTGGAAGCAAATACCAGATTCAGCTCTTTGAGAAGGGTGACTTTAGTGGCCAGATGCACGAATCCACAGAGGACTGCCCTTCTGTCATGGAGCAGTTCCATTTCCGGGAAATCCACTCCTGCAAAGTCCTGGATGGGGCCTGGGTTTTCTACGAACATCCCAATTTCCGTGGCAGGCAGTACCTCCTGGAGAGAGGGGAGTACAGTAAACCTGTCGAGTGGGGGGCTGCATCCCCAGTGGTCCAGTCCTTCCGCCGTATTGCAGAGTAATGAGTAGCATGGAGCCTGCAGCTGATGTGAAAGCTGACTCGATGCCTTCAATAAAGCACTTGTGAGCTTGATGCTGTCTGTTGTTATTTGTTAGTAAGTGTGTCTCTGAAGGCAAGGCACTGAGTGAGTGTTTTCAGTAAGGGAGCTCTCTTGCAAGATTTCTGTTGCAAGGATACTTTAGTACAGTGTTCACATCTGGGACAGGGACTCAGCCTCCTTTTACTCTTTGTAACAGTGCTTTAGCTACCGGCTGACATACTGTGCAGTGGTACATCAGCTTAGTGATGGTGCGTGCATGCAAGTTGCACAGTTGTGTGAATGCCCACATTGTGCAATTTGTATTATGCAAGAGTAAGCCCACTGGAAAAATGAGTTTGGTAATTTTTGCATTTGCACAACTTGCGTGTATGCCCCACGTTGCACAGTAGGCCAGCCACTATCCTTAGAAGGCTATAGGCCAGGGGTTCCCAGCCTTGGGGTCCTCAAGGACTTTTTGGACTACAACCTCCATAATCCTTAGCCACAATGACTGAAGGACATTGACACTGGAAAGGATGAGAGTTGTAGTCCAACAACAGCTGGGGACTCAAGGTTAGGAACCCTCCCTATAGTGGGTAAGATTAGGGGGAGTCTGGAGACAAGGACTGAAGATGTAATTGCATTTCCCCTATGGGAAATGGTTGAACACTTCTGAAGGCTGCAGAATCACCTTGAGTAAACTCTAGAATCTTTTGAGATGAGGGCTTATCCAGAAGAGGCCTTACTGTCTTCCTAACAGGTGTGTGGGAAACATACAAGGGAATAGCAGGTACCTTTTCCCTGGAACACCTCAGCATCATTCTCTGTTATGGGAGCCTAACGGTAGGAACACCACAACTTATGTGGGTCATGTGCTTGTCCCTGTCATTGATGTAGAATCATAGGAATTCACACTGCCTGAAGAATTCTGTGGGTTTGGATTGCATGGACTGGAAGTGCTGTAATGATGTTCTTCAAATCCCCTGCTAGAGCCAATTCCAATACATCATATAGCAATAGGGACACACGAAGCTGCCATACACTGAGTCAGACCATAGGTCCATCTAGGTCAGTATTGTCTGCACAGATTGGCAGCGGCTTCTCCAGGGCTTGCAGGCAGGAATCTTTCTTAGCCCTATCTTGGAGATGCCAGGGAGGGAACTTCTGATGCTCTTCCCAGAGCAGCTCCACCCCCTAAAGGGAAGATCTTACAGTGCTTACACATCGAGTCTCTCATTCATATGCAACCAGGGTGGACCCTGCTTAACTAAGGGGACATGTCATGCTTGCTACCACAAGACCAGCTCTCCTCTACCAGCCCCTTCTTATGGGTCAGTATTTCCTCAGAATGCATGAAACCACTCCCATGTTAAAAGTTTTACTGCATTTGGAAAACTTAATCTCATTGTGTGCATGATATCACCCGTATTCTTGTTACGGACCAAGTGGGTATTTTCCAAATTCCACCTTAACTTGGAGATGCTGCCCTGAGGGAATTCCTAGGCAGCTGAAATACAGCCAAAGACCTCGAAAACATTGCTGAGGATTCCCTTGGCAAGGTACAGTGAGTCTAAAGACTGTTGCCAAGACTGTTGCCAAGGCTAGCCCCTGGTGGCGCAGTGGTAAAACTGCCGCCCTGTAACCAGAAGGTTACAAGTTCGAAACTGACCAGGGGCTCAAGGTTGACTCAGCCTTCCATCCTTCCGAGGTCGGTAAAATGAGTACCCAGAATGTTGGGGGCAATATGCTAAATCATTGTAAACCGCTTAGAGAGCTCTGGCTATAGAGCGGTATATAAATGTAAGTGCTATTGCTATTGCTATTGCTATCCCAGGGAGGCTCTCTCTTCCCCTGGCGGCTATGTCGCTACTCTGAGTATTTGCTGGGTCAGGTTTTATTTATTTATTTATTTACTTACTTACTTACTTACTTACTACTTTATTTATTTAGTGCATTTTTATACTGCCCTAACCCAAGGTCTCAGGGCGGTTCACAATAAATAAAAATAAAAAACAAAACATTAAAATCAATTAAATATAAAACATTAAAAACAGCTTAAAACAAATCAATAAATAATCCAAAATTTAAAAAGTTACAAAGTTAAGCTAAAAGGCCTGGGTAAAAAGATAAGTCTTTAGAATATTAGGGGGCAATGGGAGGAAAATTCAGGGATATATTGTGGGGCTGGGAAGCAGTCTAGGAGAAGGGAGGCAGAAATGATACCAGGCTCAAAAAGTGATGTCGGCACGAAGGGCATATTTTTTTTAAAAGCAAATAAAGGGGAGGGGGACAGAAAAAGAGGCGACAGTAGGTGGCAAGGGAGAGGCCTGTCGCTTTCTTCTTCTTGCAGACCATGTCCTTGTGAATAGTGGTTCCCTGAGGCAAAGAAGTGTTCAGCAGGCGAAGCTTTCCTGGCATGGAAATGTGCAATGTTGGGAACAGCTCCACCTCTTAACATTTCTGCATCCCAGGCTCCTTTCCTGTTCAAGGGGCAGAGAGAGGGCCAGTTTTTTTGCGTTTGTTTTTAAAGTGGTTACTACTTCTAGGTGTGGGGATGTGTGTGGGTTGCTTGCATGGGTGGTGGAATATTTGGAGCATTTTATATTGGGGCGGTGGGTGGTGGAGAAGAGCAATGGGGTGAGCAGATGATGATAAGTGAGTGAGGGAAAGTGAGAAGGGGATGCAGAATTAGGGCCAGGCGCAGGGAGGCAACCTGGAAGGAGGAAGGTGGGTGGGTGGAAATAAAGGGTTGTGTCAGCACAGAGCAAGGGTGTAAGAAGAGCAAAATGTGGGGGGCGGGGGCAAAGGAACAACCTGCAAGGGGGGGATGAAGCAAGAGTAGCCAAAGTCCTCACCGATATGTCACTGGGAGAGGAGAGCTGGTCTTGTGGTAGCAAGCATGACTTGTCCCCATAGCTAAGCAGGGTCTGCCCTGGTTGCATCTGAATGGGAGACTTGATGTGTGAGCACTGCAAGATATTCCCCTCAGGAGATGGAGCCGCTCTGGGAAGAGCAGAAGGTTTCAAGTTCCCTCCCTGGCTTCTCCAAGATAGGGCTGAGAGAGATTCCTGCCTGCAACCTTGGAGAAGACAATACTGAGCTAGATAGACCTATGGTCTGACTCAGTATGTGGCAGTTTCCTATGTTCCTATGAAGCCTTTGGTGCTCTTCCCTAGCAGGCTGGTTCCCCTCGAGCTGCCAGAGCAAGCCATTCCCACCTCTAGCCTAATTTGGTCAGTGATCCCAAGCACCAGTTTATACTAGTGGGCCAACTTAACCCCCCTATGTACCAGCCTATGCTTGCGGATCTTAATTTGGTCTAGGGGCAGAGCTTGGTCAGGGACTCTCTGCCTGATGTTGTTACAGAACAGGTGGCAGCCTTGGGCAGCAACTCCAGGCATCCATCTCTACCAGCAGGCCAACTTAACACCCCTGCATACCAGTCTGTGCCTGTGAGTTGCCAGAGGGCCTGCACCATTTGTCAGGCGATAGCTGCCCACCCGGAGAGCCAACTCCCAATGAGATATCAGACTGTATCCAGTGGCTATACGGACACCAGGTTCGACCCTCTCTTCCGGCCACTCAGACTTAATTTATCCTGTCTGAGGGAGGCTTGCCTGAGGAGTGCCAAGAGGGTTTTGCCTGTTTATCAGCTTCCGCTAGGAACCCTGGGAAGTCATTCAATTGAAATGGAGCGCTACAGCATGGAGTGGGTGACCAATGCCTGGGCTCGGTCCCAGAGTCACTTGTCTCCCTTGTGGGAGCCCTGCGAGATCATTCACCTGACCCCAAGCCAGGCCCTCACACTTCCAGTATAGGAAGGCTAATCGGCCTGGCCCTCATCCTTCCCAATCCCCACAGAGCAGCAGTCTGTCTATCAGTTTTACCCATTTCTTTCCATAGGCAGGATTCCACCTGGTGCTTATGGTGGGAGAGACAAGAACCAAACCAAGTTTGTCTTTTGTGAATTTTACCGAGAGAAGTGTGTAAAATAGTACAGACGAGGCTTGGCAGCAAGCCAGCTAACCTAATAAAATGCAATCCTAAAATAGGGGGGCAGGGTGGGTGGGGGGAGAGTTGGAAGTGGGTGTGAAGGGAGGGGGAGGGGAGGGGGAGGGGCTCGGTTCAGTTGATGCAAGACAACCTCGACTGGCCAGGTCTCTGTCTTTTCCTTACCAATCCAAGATTTGAGAGCGAGGTGTTGGGGGTGCAGAGAAGCTAGCATGTGAAGCAACCTGTGTTGGAGAGGTTCAAATGAAAGCGGGTGTTAGTCCTCTGACTAACTCCATCTGGGTCCGATTGGTTATATCCTCAGGTTGCTTTGATGCTCCTCAGGGGCAGAGCCTTCTCACACCACCTTGGGGTGTCATCCGCATCGTCATTGCCCATCTTTGGGGATCCGGCCCTTTAGCTGTCAGTCAAGTTGCCCCCTGATTCCACAAAGGCTGGCATCCTGAGAGGCTGTTCTCATGAGCAGCCTAGCCCAGGCTAGGGCAGCCTAGATGGAGGAGGAGAGATTTGGAAGTGTGAGAAGGGAGGGGTTCAGGTTGCTAGGTTGCTTGTGTGGAGTCTAGGCTGCTTGTGTGGAATGCTGGGATCCCAATGGATCCCAGCGCTCCCATCCAGCCTAACCTCACTCCTAAGCCCGGCTCTTAGCTGAGGTTAAGGGAGCAAGCGCTTCTTAACCCATCTGCCGGGATTGTGTGCATGCAGCTCGAGGAGACACAGAGACAGGCGCCTAGAGTGCTCATCTGATGAGGGATCCCATCAAGTGTGGTGCATTGTGGGATATTTGGTGCATTGTGTGGTGCATTGTGGGATATCCAGAGGCTGGGGCATGTCATCCTGGCCTCTGGAGCTCCATGTTGTGTGGCACAGCATGGATCGTCTGGGTGTGTGGTCTGCGCTCCCAGCAGCATTTTTGTGCTTGTCTGAGGAGAAGGTGAGTTTGCACAGTCTTTCCTTCTGCCCACCCACCCCAACAGGTGTGCTTCTGCTCAGAGTTTGATCTAGGATAGAAAGAAGAAACTTGTGGTGCTGTTTGGGGACCACAGAGGACAACTATTCCTTTCCAACTGTGCTATATAGTGCTGAAGGAGTTGCATTTGGGGCTGGCTGCCAGCCTTGAACTTGAGCACTTAATTGCTATATAACAAGGTGTTGGGAAAGGGGGAAAGTGTCCTTTCCCCTTCCCTCCCTCCAAAAATATCACTCTATATCAGGGCTGCTCAACTTTGGCCCTCCTGTAGATGTTGCCTACAACTCCCATAATCCCTGGCTATTGGCCACTGTGGCTGGGGATTATGGAAGTTGTGGTCCAAAAACAGCTGGGGGGACCTAAGTTGAGTTGGCCTGCTTTTGACCCTCCCCCATTTTTTTTCCTTCCCTGAAATGCAAGTGACAGCAGCCCATAGAAAACTATGGATAACTCCAGGGGTGACATACACCATTTTCCTTACTTAGAACAAGGAGTCTCACTCTTGAGCCTTTCATATGTAGTAAGAAGTCATTGCTTCTGGAGTAAGAATCCTTTTTCCAGATTAAAAAAAAACTGCCTGACAGGATGAGGAAAATTACTCAAGGTTGTCCCATTGAAATTAAAAGCACATGAGGCAATGCCCAACTTAAATTTCAGTGGGACTACTTTGAGTAATTTTCCTCATGTCAGCCACTGTGAATTTAACAGGATTTTAATATAGGTCTGAATAGGCAGCAGGGTCCTTCCCTCCACCAACAAAATATAGCAGCAGAGACAGGAGTTCTTGTCTTTAGCATTCAATGTGAACCCAAAGGTTAGTTCTTCAGACAATGAGCTCAGGTACTCTAGCAGTTTTTTAAAACCCTCTGTTCCCTCAATATTCTGTTGTGGTCATGGAAACTCATAAGTCCAGGAAGATCAGAGCACCACTTTTGGAGTTTTTTAAAAAATTTTTTTTGTTACAAATGAATATACAGTATTTCTGCACACCTAGGCCATGTCTTGACTATGCAGAAACCACTAGCTTAATTTTGAGTGTCTTCATTCCATGTCTGAATGGATAGGCCCTTGACCACCAGAGTTCGTGATTAGTATACACTATGATAAACCTGATATCAGTTTGCAGTGTGGATATCACTTCTGCCTCTGTCTGGCTTTCCTGCTGCAAATCATACTGGAAAATGATTTTCCTGCAATTTATTTAAGGAAGATTGTAAACCTAACTTCTTTGCTCTGCTTGTCATTAAAGCACATTAGCCATGATGTCCCATAGGAATAACACTTAGACAAGAGCAACGTTTTCTAGACTGCACCTTGTTCCTTCCTGCTTTCTCTCTCAAAACAGCGGCTGCATCCACACATCACACGGAACTGGAGTTGAAGGGGCCTCTGGTTACAATTTGTGGATGTCCGAAAGTGGATAAACTGCAGTTCTGAAAGAAAATTGACCCGTGGTTTCCCTCCCCGGAGTCTGATTTGTACCTTTGGTTTGTAGTGAGTTTTGCCATCTGGTTTAGTAGTGCCAGCGTCTTTTCCTAATGCAGCACCACAATCTGTCTGTTTCATAACTGGAGTTGAGGGAGGAAGCTCCTCCCTCTCTCCGGCTGTTATTGGCTGCCGAGGCTGTCCTTCAGTCAAGAAGGAAGCCCAGGCAGCCAGTCCACCCCCCCCCCCATGCAGAGAGGGAGCTCTCCATTACATATGAATTTGGTTGGGAGGGAGAGAGTGGGGAGGAGGGAGCAGAACCGTGGGTGCACTGGACCCGTGGTTCCACGTTACGTGTGAATGTGGCCAGAATCCCTGATACTTTTCTATTCAGAACTGTGGTGCTTCACCCCTTGGCCACCAGGTGTCAGCCTTTCTCTTCTTTCCTCACCCTAGAACAATGTGATGAAATCTTGGGGTAAACTCATTTCAATATCTCCCCCCTCCCCCACTATGTTATGCCTGAAGTCTTAGAAAATAACAAATGTCCGTTTTGTTGGGCATTTTTTTCCTGCCAGATACTCAAGGGAAACTAAGAATTTTTGCATATCAAGCAAGGGAATGGGGGACTTTGGATAATGATATTCAATGTATAAAGTGTGCACTTTCATAGCAAGGGCCCTGCAGTCTCTTCCAGTTTGATATATGAGGTTATTATGTAGCAATGAGGCAGGGTAGGTGATGCTTGTCAGTAGCTACAATAATACAGCCCCTGTGAATACAGTGTATTAATTAGGGACTGTCCAAGCAGGAAACACTCCCTGATAGGGCCAAGGGAAGTTCTGCTTCAGTCTTGTTGGGGGCAGGCAGTGGTGGGGGCGGGGGCGGGTGGGATATGAGAAAACACACAAGATGTTGCAAGAGCACTTCTGAGAGGTGAGGTGAGGTGGGGGTGGTTGGAAAAGAGCCTGGTAGGCAAATTACATGGGGAAAGAGCAACAGATCAGATGGGTGGTAGGCAGCACACTTACATTATTAATTAATTATTAATTATTTATTTAGTTCATTTTTATACCCCCCTAACCCAAGGTCTCTGGGCGGTTCACAACAAATAAAAACAAAACTTAAAATCATTTAAATATTAAAAACAGCTTAAAACAAATCAATAAATAATCCAAAATTTAAAAAGTTACAAAGTTAAAAAGCTAAAAGGCCTGGGTAAAAAGATAGTCTTTAGACACTTTTAAAAAGCTGCTAGAGATGGGGAGACTCTTATTCCCACGGGAAGTGCGTTCCCAAGTCTCTGGGCGACAACCGAGAAGGCCCGTCCCTGGGTGGCCACCAGACGACATGAAGGCAGCCACAGACAAACCTCCTCTGATGTACGCAGTGGATGATGAGGATCATGCAGAAGAAGATGCTCTCTTAAGTACCGTGGGCCTAAGCTGTTTAGGGCTTTATAGATTATAACCAGCACTTTGTATTTTGCCCGGAAACTTATTGGCAGCCAGTGCAACACCTGCAATATAGGAGTAATATGGTCTCTTCGAGATGACCAGGAGACCAACCTGGCTGCCGCATTTTGTACTAATTGCAGTTTCCGGACTACGTACAAAGGCAGCCCCACATAGAGCGCATTGCAGTAATCAAGTCTGGAGGTTACCAACAAGTGTACTACTGTTTTGAGATCATGAACCTCAAGAAAAGGACGCAGCTGACGTATCAACTGAAGCTGATAGAAAGCGCTTCTGGCCACTGCCTCAACCTGGGGAACCAGGGAAAGGTATGGATCCAGAAACGCTCCCAAACTGCGTACCTAATTTAAACCCTATTCAGACTTTATGTGCGTTCAGGTGTCTGTACACATGGACATGTTTGTGTGTGTGGATGGCTATACATGCATTCATCTTAAGAGTGAACTTGGGTGCCCTCAAATTCTGGGGACAGAGGGGAAATGTACTACTGTACGTGCGTTGAACATAAGTGTGAAGAATTGTATGTGCTGTATGAGCGTACAGGGATCACAGATTGTAGGTGTGCTGAACATAACTTGTGAATAGGGCTTGTAATTGGTGGTGAGACCTGGCCCAAGCAACAAAGCAGGCTGCAACAAGCGATCTAATTCTGGTGCAGGCAGACAAGGGCTGAGGGGCCAATGGCTGATGAGATGGTTGAGGAAGGCCTGAGTCAGGTTCTGGAGCAGACAAATGAGGATCAAGGAAGGCCACAGGTGGAAGGTGTGGTTGAGGATATGCTGATGGTCAGGTGCTGGGTCAAACAGTCGAGAATCAAAAGGGAGAGACGGAGTGCATGCTCGAGAATGGGCGGCTGGTCAGGGCCTGGAGAGGGAAGCAACACAAGGCAGTGTGGGTCACACGAAGGCAAAGCAAAACAACTTGATCAGATTAAGGAACTGGGCTCAGAAGTTAGAACAACTTTTGCCTTGGGCAAATTCCCTCGGGCAGGCCAGGAGTCTCATGAACCATAGAACTCTGAGCCTGCACGTGCTACATTGGTTGCCAGTTCATTTCTGAGTGCAATTCAAGCTGCAGTTTGGGACTAGGGTAGCTGAGGGGTCACCTTCAGCCACATAAATCTGCCCAGCTTAAAAGAACCGCTAGGGCTTTCTCAGTGTGCTGCCTCTAGTTGAGGTTCCTTTGGTAGTCATGCAGAATGGGAACTTTGCTGTGTTGGCCCCTTAAAAGCTTTTAATCTGGTGGGCTGACTGTTGTTGACTCTCAAGGTTTTTTGTGTGTGTGGGGGGGAGGGATTTATCTTTGTATTTTTGACTGGTGTTTTTAGATTTTTAAAAAAATAAATTGCAGATTGTATTTATAATAAATATTTATTTATAAATGTATTAATAATAAATATTTATATTTATAATTACATTGCATTTGATATTGTTAGTTGCCTTAGGACTGTTTTTTTGTGAAGGAATGGTATATATATTTAATAAATAAATACACAAACACACAAATAAATAAATAAATAAATAATGGTATCTTTGGTCAACCAGCTGGGTTGAATGCAAATACGAATATGACAAATATTTATATACCGCTTTTCAAAAAAAGTGTACATAGATATAAATAAATAAATAAAATGGTGCCCTGTCCCCAAAGGGCTCACAATCTAAAAGGGAAATGTAAGATAGACACCAGCAACAGCCACTGGAGGGATGCTGTGCTGGGGATGGATAGGGCCAGTTGCTCTCCCCCTGCTAAATAAAGAGAATCACCACTTTAAAAAGGTGCCTCTGCTCAGTTAGCAGGGTTGATGAGCATCAGTATAATCTGTGGCCAACTTAGTGATGTTGCTGCAGCACAAGAAAGATCAGGTTAGTAAGTTCTTGAGCCCTGCCCTGGTAGTGCAGGGAGCAAATGCCTGGGTCCCTGGTTCAAGACTCTGGATGCCTTACACTGGCTTAACCGCTCTGGGGAGGAGGCAGGTATAACATGCAGAGAGTCATGGGAACAAGTTGCAAGCACCAAGTTCAGCTCCAACCGATGTATTTCTCTCCAGGAATGAGCTGTGTTTAATGAAAAACCTGGTTCCCCAAACCTGGTTTGCATTGCAACGGAAGATGACTGCGCACAGCATTCATTGGAAGGCACATGATGCCACCAAGAAATATTTCAGTCTTCAGAGCAATCTTGCATTCAAAAAAAGTTAAAGTTTAAAACATGAATAAGGTGACAGATGAACTGATACATGGATAAATGTACATGCAGCGCATTAAAAAAAAATGGAAAAGGCAGACAGGCCCCCTGAAGCATTGAAGAGGGGCAAGAGTGACAGCTGAGTGAGTATACTATTCGTGGTAGACAGGTCTGTGTTTTCCGCTGAGAAGCTGGGAGCTCACTCCATGGCTGTGAGTGTCCTTGTTATAACGTGTTGGTCTCTACCCATAGTTTCCACAAATAACCTTGGAAGCTGCAGTTTTGTGAGGGTTCTGAGAATCCTTCGATAGAGTTCTCCGGGTTCCTTTGTTGGGAGCCATGGCAATTCAGTTGTTCAGTTCAACAGGTTTGAGCTGAAGCTGGTAACTATTGTAGGGTAGACATTGAGCACAGATAAAGTGAAGAGGCATAGATATGGACTATGGTTGCCAATTTCTGGCCTTTGGTTCTTGTATTTTAATAGCTGAATGCAGGGGTGTAACTATAATAGGGCAAGGGGAGACTGGGGGCCCACTGCCTTGGGGGGCCCCCCAGAGGCAAGTCACATGACTGACTCCCCCAGCCGCACACCCGCCCGGGCTTCCTTCAGTTGTATTCATCCTCCGAAATTGATGTGAGTTTGAAGACCTGGAGCTACCAGAACAGCATGTCTTTCTCTAGGACCATTAAATGACTTGCATCGTCCACAGTTTACAAAACCTTTAAAAAAGTAATTTAGGATGATGTTCTATTGTGGCACATAGGTGATATATATAAATATATATATTTACTATGCTTCTTGTTACCACTATTCAGCCTCATTTAAGATTTATTTACTTCATGAGCTGAGCTTCAGTGGCAGGGGGGCATTTTAAAATCTGGTCTCTGGGTCCACGCCAACCTTGCTAGCTCCTGGCTGAATGTGGGGAGGTATTTTACACTTGTTCTAGAGATATCACATTTATCTGGTATCTTCCTGGCCCACAGTTAGACAAGACACTGGAACCAATCCCATAGGCTTCCAGTCCCCCATGAACCCCAACAAACCTAATACTATATCTTGACCGGGAGAGATCCCATCCTTCTAACCAGTGTTCTCTCTAATTTTTTTCATCTCTGTGTGGAATGAGTTTAGTTCTGGGCAGCAGTATCAAAGCAGTGTGTGAGCATTCAGAGTGGGATTGTCCTGATTCAACCTGAGCAGGACCTAAAATTAACTGAGCAGATACCAAAAAACATGTGAGCACACACACATGAGCATGCCTTAGAGGGAACATTGCTTCTAACCTAACCGCTCAAAAGTTCTCATCTTAGTGCTACTGTTGTAACAATAAATGCATGTGCTTGTATGTACACCTGTACATATGCCCTACACTGCACAGCATATATGGTTGGACAGCTAGGCCAGGCATGTATATGTATATGACTGGAGCAGAGTGCGGAAGCCATTTTGCTTGCTTGTTCCACTTGTCCTACATTAGCATTTCCTTTGAGTGCACTTTTATTGGATTGCGTGATCTGCCTAGCACCAAAATGCAATTATCAGAGTTCCTTTCTCTCCCTTCCAAACGACTCTTGCCCTCTGGTGTATTTCACATTGTGTCCCAATGTTGGCAACTAATACGAATAACAATAAAGTGTGGTAGGTGTTTTAGGGGGAATTTTTTTTTTAAGATTACTTTTTCCAGTGGGGGCTCCCTGGTTAGAATGGCACGCAGTACAGAGTGCATATGGATATGAGCCACAGACAGAGCACAGGCAGTCGGAACTGCTCAGCTGATGCCTTGCCTTGACAGCTAATTTCCATTTTTCAGTATCAGGGGGTCTGTTCCAGTAATTGGCATGCAGATTGTGTCTGATGGGCCTGTTAGACAGAAGAAAAGAATCTGCTAGTTAGAATAAGCCAACCCCAGGCTGATGGATGGGGCATAAGGAGGTCATTCCGAAAGAGAATATATGTAGGTAGATATACACACACACTCTACATATAATGTATATAAAAATTCACAGTCCATGCCCTCCCCTTAGCCCCTTCTCCCTTTATCCTGCAAAGTCTAATTTATCATGTTCCATTGAGACAAATCCGGCTCCCTTCCTCTCTCTTTCCTTTTTCCCTTTAAGGGATATTTGATGGAACCTATTCTTGGTTTTAATAACAAGACGGCGGGGCAAGGAAGAAATTAAAGTGGTGCCATGGTTCATTACCAGTCCAAGATCCTCCAGAACTGGCCCAGTTGTTAATTACACTAAAGGAATTAATTCCTTCCCTCCACCATCCTTAATCCACTGGGCAAGCAGGGAGCTCTCTAGTCTGGCAGAAACCTGAATGTAGCTTTGTTCCCTGTACTTTGTCTCAATGATTGTTTATATTGGCTCTCGAGCTTGGGATCTTTTCCAGGGCTGAAACTCACTGGGCTGGAGCAACATAGGCTGTGTGAAGAGACAGGCACTTTGCAAAGACTTGGAGGCAGTGCTGGAGGGTTGTCACTGATCTTCCTTTTCTGTGCCCCACCATCCCCTCTGGTCAAAAACAGCTCTGGAGGTTTTCACAAGGCTTTGATTGGAACACTGGGGAAGCTCCAACGGGGTTCCTGAAGCAAGGATCAGTGCTGGTGCAGATGTGTGAACATGCTGGGCTCTCCATTGCAGGTGCCTGTTGGATAAAGCTCTTCATACATAATATGTTTTCCTCTTACAGGGCCTAGAGCATTTTTTTTTAATGGTGTGAAAGGATGGGTGCATCCACACAATGTTAACACAGTCTTTTAAAAGAAAAGGTGTGTGTGTGTGTGGGGGGGGGGGAATCCCATATAAGTGCCCATGCCCTCACAGCGATCATGTCATGCCACTTCAAGGACATTTTCCTTTTTTTTTTAAAGCCACTTTTCTTTGGAGAACATTCATTCACCCTCTTCTGCATCAGCATGGACATCTGGTTCATTAAAAGAAGTAAACAGATCTTCCTTCCCCAACAGCAAAGCTATTACCCCTGTAGCAATGATGCTTCCCACTTCTATCTATCTATCTATCTATCTATCTATTTATTTATTTATTTATTTATTTATTATGTTTGCACTATTATCCTATCAAGCTACAGGAACAGGTTCAAGGCGACGATCACCATAGCAGAAAATGGGATGGCACTCCCGTTACTCCAGGGAAATGATTGCCTGAAAACAGCGTTACGGGCAATAATTCCTTTCTACTTGTTACACAGCTAGAACATCCACAGGGAGTAGGGTGGTGATAACACCTAGAGTGAGGTAAACTTGTTTGCTGGTTTGTTTAGGACAAGTATCTCCTGCCTTTCCTCCAAGGAGTTCAGGGCAGTGTAAATGGTTCTTCCTTCCCCTTTTATCCTCACAACATCCCTGTGAGGTAGGTTAGGTTGAGAGAAAGAGTGACTGCCTCAAGGTTGCCCAGTGAGCTTCATGGCTGAATAGGGATTTGAATTCAGGCCCCTGGCCCTAGTTCAACAATCTGCACCGTCAGTGGGCTCCCTGACTGTGAGACCATTTATTACATACACTAGGCCATGAGTTCTCAACGTTGGAGTCCCCAGATGTTATTGGACTTCAACTCCCATAATCCCCAGCCCCAGTGGCCTTTGGTTGGGGATTATGGGAGTTGAAGTCCAATAACATCTGGGGACCCAACGTTGAAAATCTCTGCACTAGGCCAGCCAGGACTCCAGGGCAGTATCAAGTATCTTGCTCTATATAAAACCAACATCTTAAGGGGTTGTACTTGCTTGTGGTGAATGGATCCTTTGACATACTTGCCAAAAGCAGTAGTTAAAATGTTGTCCCCACTTGCTCAAAATGTTGATTACAAAATGTACACTTATTTGTAGCAAACAAATCAGGTGACTCATTTGATGCAAGAAAGCAACCACCAGGGATAGAAGCTGTTATGCTGTCAAAATCCATAATGACCCGCATCAGTATATGAATTTGCCCAATTCATAATGCTTGGCTACAATTTGAACACAATTTCCCTCAAAAGTTATTTTCCAACTTGGGATATAGTTTGAATGTTAAACTAGACTTGACAAAGGAGTTCCACTACTAGAACACCCAATGTCTTTTTCTTTAAAAACAAAAACAAAAACCAACAAAACAAAACAAAACACAGCCACGTGGGCAATTTGGATAAGAGCTGGAGAGAAGGGGAGAGCTGGTTTTGTGGCAGCAAGCATGAATTGTCCCCTTAGCTAAGCAGGGTTCACCTTGGTTTGCATTTGGATGGGTGACTAAATGCACTGCCTTTTGTTAGATATTCCCCTGAGGCCGTAGCTCTGGCAGAGATATTCCCTGGCAGAGCATCTGCTTTCACGCAGTAGGCCCAGGTCCACTCCCTGTAGGGCTACGAAAGATTCCTGCCTGAATGTCTGGAGAGCTGCTGCCAGTCAGTTAAGACAATAGTGAGCTAGATGGACCCAGGGCCATAGCAAGGCTGGAGTGGAGACGAGATTTTAAAATGGGGACAAGATTTTAAAATGGGCCCCTCACTGCCTTCCTCTCCTTCTCCTGGCCTGATGTCCGGAAATACATTTCACTGAATACACACATGCGCGCGCGCACACACACACACACACACACACTTCACAATATATAGTGATATGCATTGAATACTATATATTTGTGCTACTTTTAATGCCTAGAACACACTAGAAACACTAGAGGTAAGAGTATTTATGCTGCTTAGCTAGGATAAGTGCTAAGATATCATGATAGATGTAATTCAGACTCACTCATTTCCTTCTCGCCTTCAACAGTCAAATTCAGCACACTGTCTTCTACAAGTTCAGCAGTTTGTAACATCTCTGCAAGATTAACCCATAGATAAATCATTATCATGGTCCTGGAATATTATCATGTTTAAGATAAACCCTGTCCTTTTTAGAATTATAAATATTATTGGAAATTAAATACATGCTGTGAATCATTTTAATTATTTTTTTTCTGAAATAAAATGTGTTTTCAAAAAGGTAATAGGTGAACAAATCTAAAAGAATCTTGGTTTTCTTTGGTTGGACAAGAGAGACAGTACAGATTGATATTGCTTAGTGATGAATTCTGTACTACTATTCTTTTGCAAAGAAACTGGCAGTTTCCATTGCTCAGCTTCGTATGATAATTAAGTGACATATTTCAAATACCTTAAACTGAAAGGCGCACCAAAGAGAAAGGAGCACTATTTTTAGTGAGGTGCTCAACAAATCACAAAACTACACTAACAAAAGCTGGTAATGTGGCTTTCTCAATATTGGTTATTGAACATTTAGTTGTATCTTAAACAATCAGAGAATCTTCAATCCTTTTATACGTTCTAAAGCTATGAAAATTTGAACTCTCATCTTTTAATTATTCCCTTACTAAACAATACTTTTGTTGTTGCATCAGCACTATCCACTCCCTCTGTGTAAACGCAAAAAGCAGGGAGTGTGTCCGGTGTCCCACTGGGGAGACGAGATAACAGGAAGTATGGCCTTTTCTCCACTCCCAGATCTGATGACTTGATGAGGGATGCCAAGGGTACTTTATTTATTTTACTCATCAACTAGAGAGGGGGGAGTGTACGGGAGGAGGAAAGTTGGATAGATATAGAGGATCGCGTGGATTAAAAATAAACACACCCGTAATAAAACCCATCTTCTTTTGCTTCTCCCTCCCCCCAAGAATCCCGGGGCTTCAACATAGTTTCCCCCTTAACATGATCAGCAGTTGAAGGGTTCCCGCCCTCCCCTCCTGGCCCTCACATGACCATCTCTACCCCATAAAATCTTGTAACTGGTAAAAGGCACATGTTATCCTTCAGGGAGGTGGGACAAAACCTTAGGGAAATATAATATTGTTAATATTTTATGCACAATCTTGCCATTTATGAGAGGGTACTATGAGCGTGGGCTTCATGCAAACAACTATTTGTCCCCTGTCCCCCCCGCCAGACTCCGGCAAGTAGCAAAACACATTTACTTAAGAGACTGGCTTGGTGGGAGCCAATGACTTTCCCATCAGGCTGGATTTGGAGATGGAATTTGATGCCTACCCCCCAGTAGAGGCTGCTGGTTCTGCGCCCAGAGGGGCTCCACTGAAAACTACTCTTTTCAGAGCCAGTGCCTTGAACTCCTGAAGTGAAGGGTGGAATAAGAAGAAGGTGCTGAAGAGGAGGAGGAGGTGTTCTTCCTTCCGAGGCTGCTGCTGTTGTCTGGGGGAGGGCGAGCCGCGTCTCCAAGTTGCACTCGGGGGGGGGCAGCGTCTCCCTGTGCACCAAAGTGAGGAGGCTCAGGTAGCTGAAGAAGACGAGGCAGAGAAAGAAGGACAAGCTCATTCTTCCAGCAGGAGGGATGCACAGGGCATTTTGTGGACCAGGTGGTGGTGGCTGCTGCTACGGTGGCTGCTGCACCTTTGGGGCTGCTGGGCATGTAATCCGCAGGGCTGGGAAGGCATAGTCGGCCCACTGGAGGGAGAGTCCGATCCAAGAGCGTGGCGCTGGCACGGAGATATTTATAATCCCGGTGATCTCACAGCTCTCTCTACATGCCTGGAGTCTAAAGGAAGCTCACTTTGCCAGCCCTCCTGAGCATGGGGGGGTGCCTCGCAGGACCCCCGGTGGGAGGAGAGGGAAAGGAAGGCAAGGAGAAGAGGCAGCAGATGGGCAGTGGGGCACCAGCTGATGATGCACATGTGGTGCCAAGGTGTGCGTCCACCTGCCAGCCAATGAGAGCCAGACGGGGCCAGAACAGGGAGGAGGAGCTGAGCCGAGGCAAAAGGGTGGAGATGGGGAAAGGAGGGAAGGAGGAAGAGACAGAGAGAGAGAGGAATGCAGCGTGGAAGAAATGGAAGGAAATACTGAAGGAAGTCAAGCCCGGGCGGGTGCTGGGGAGTCATGTCACGTGACTTGCCTCTGGGGGGCCCCTCAAGGCAGCAGGCCAGGAGACAACTGTTTCCCCTTGCCCAATATTACTTATGCCCCTGGATGGACCAATGGTCTGACTCGGTACAAGGCAGCCTCCTATGTTCCTGTGGGAGTCACAGACAGCAGAACTTCCTAGGTGACATATGATGGATGCATACACCAACATGACAAGCTGGGGAAAAACTCTCCGTAAACAGAGAAGATTTTTTTAAAAAACTACTTACTGAGTAGGCTTGTAAATATAGGGCCAGTTGTGGCTTGAGCCAATGGGAAGTTTGTTCACCCTTAATAAAAGTGACCATGATAAGCAGTGCAGTTGTAACTAAAACTACATCTGGAAAAGAACCATACAATTAAATAGAACATAATATCAAGAATAATATGAAATAATTTTGTGATCTAGCACTCAGAATCTTTTGTAAGGCTAACATTTTTGAATTTATAGGTCTGCACACACCCAAAGTTATTGGATCAGATAGGATCTGATCTAATAGGATCTGATCTAATAGGATAAATATTGGAATCAGACTTAGGGACCCTTAGAAATCCTGGATATCATATTATCAGATTTCCAACTGGAAATCCGATAAAAAATCAGAAATATTCCCCATAGACTTAAATGGGAAAATAAAATAAAATAAAATCTTAAATTGGGAATGGATGGGCAGAGAACTCTGAAATTTGGTACACATATAGTACAGGATGACAGGACTCTGTGTATGTAATGTTTCTGTGTATGTAATTTTATGTAAATCAGTCCATCTGTTGGTTTTTTAATGATTATTTTACTCGTGCCAAAATTGTGCTAACTTCAGAGAACTGAGGCAGAAAAGTGAAGCAATGGTTCATATTGTTGGAATTTCACAGGGCTGTCAACAATGATTTTCAAATAATGAGGAACACCTGCTGTTTTCTTCATTCTCCTGTTCATGATTTAAAAATGGCCAATGCTTAACATTGAGAGAGTTCTTTGTAAACATTCAGAAATACTTCACAGATTTTATTTGAGCAATCCTTATGACAGCTCTCTATGGTAGGAATGGCAATATTGTCCCCACAGTGTATATGGGAGGAGTGCTGAGGCTGACTGAACAGAAAAACAGCCCTGCTGGATCAGGCCCAAGGCCCATCTAGTCCAGCATCCTGTTTCACACAGTGGCCCACCAGATGCCTCTGAGAAGTGCACAGGCAAGAGGTGAAGGCATGCCCTCTTTCCTGCTGTTGCTCCCCTGCAATTGGAATTCAGGCATCCTGCCTCCGAAGCTGGAAGTGGCCTATAGCCACCAGACTAATAGCCATGGGTAGGCCTGCCCTCCATGAATTTGTCCAAGCCCCTTTTAAAGCCATACAAACTGGTGACCCAGGCTACTCTGGGCTGCCCCCCCCCGAAAGCTGCAGTTAGCTATTGGTCCCTCCCTCTGCTCATACAGGGGGGCATGCATGCAGGGCTCTTTCCCCCTCCATACCACAATAACCAACAACCCTGCCAGGAGGGCTGGGTGAGGTGGGGAGGCCGCCCAGGAACTGGGCTGTGTGTGGCCTGTTTGGTTTTGTTTTGTGTCGTTAATTCCCCCCCCCCCAGTAGGTAAACAGCAGAGCACTAGGGATGAGCACACACTTCAGTTATAGGTAGCACAGAGTTTAGTTGTTGCAGCTATTTAGAGCAAATACATGGAGATTCTTGTAGAACTAAATACTAAGTATTTATTGGTTAAGTACACTTGGATAGGAAGGACCTAATCCTAATTTAAAGGAGTACATCATGAACAGGTAAGGAGAGAGATAGATGTTTCCATCTACTCTTTAAGAGGAAAGGAAGGATTGTGACTCAGTACAGGAAGTGCTGAGGAGTCAGATCAGGGGTCACAGAGTAGGGACAGATAGGGAGACCCTTACTCATGGTGTCTACTCCCAATGCCCCTAGTGGTCATTAGGATAGTTGGTGCAAAAGGTCAGTGCACTGGAACTCCATCTCCAACATGGCCCCTGGCCCACCTCACAGGGCTAGCCATTGACCACTCAGGATAGGAGAGGCAGAGTTGAAGCCTCACTCAGCCCCCTCCATCAGTCCAAAGGCCACTCGCTTGGCTGAGGTCCGGAGGTCCAATGGGCTGCCCAAGTGACAGTGATTTGCATAAGACTAACTATAGCCTGATCCTATCCATCAGGGCTGACCACCCTGAGGCTCTCCCATTGTAACTCCCATCTTCGCAATTTATTGTGATTGGGTTTGATGGAAGTTGTAGCTTAACAAGAGTTTTAGAGCCTCAGGTTGTCCACCCCTGCTATACATGTTTACTTAGAAGTCTGTCAGTCAATTGAGTTCAATGGGACTTACACACATGAAAATATGCATGATTGCACCCCTAGTACATTCATGGCTGAGGCAAGATTTGAATCAGAGACTTCCTAGCTTATACTATGCTTTACCAGCAGGATTCTGACATCTGAATTCTGTTCTTATGTCTGTCAGAGAACCGTACATAGGAAGCTGCCATATGGAGTCAGACCATCTAACTCTGCTTACAGTCACTGGCAGGGGCTCTCCAAGGTTCCAGAGAGCAGCCTTTCCAAGCCCTATCAACCTGGGACCGTCTGCAGGCAAAGCAGAGTCTCTACCATGGAGCTACGGCCTCATCCCAGCACAGCACAGTACTGACAGTAGAACCTCTCTGCAGCTGGAACATTACTGAGATCCTCTCTTCTGAGGCATTGTGCCAGTAATTCCATGTCTCCACCGGTTTCTGCTCTTCCCAGATTGATCAACCCTGCTAGTTTGTTATAACAAGGATGTCAGTTGCATTTAGCATCAAGTCTGCAGATGCTTTCCTGTCTCTGTTGCTTTTCTGCCTCTGAATTGAGGACTGCACTCCTGACATCTCTATTGGACTGAGGTTAAGTTGTCCAAGTTCACATTTCTGGAGTTGCTGAGAACACCTTTGAAATCCATCATCCATCTATTTTTCTAGTCTAGCTCTGTTGCAAGAATGATTCTGTCTTTGCTTTTGGTACCTGTTTAGAAATGTCCATGCAGGGAGAGATGGGATCAAAAAAGAAGGTCAAGTAGAAGATTCAGTCTCTCTCTGCACTTATTCCTCCGGTAATCTCTTGTTCTTTTCCAATATAGTGTTAAGTACCAGCACTACACTACTTAAAGTGCCCTGCTGCCTTAACTACACTATGTATGGTATGACCATGAACCAAAGGTTAAAAGTATCCTTTCTACTCTTTTAGACTTTCCAGAATAGAGAATGACTCTTAGCTTTTGCCCTTGAATATCTAATTATACCATTTCCACAGCAATGTGTAGAAGGAGAGATACGTACGCAGCAGCTTGTAATGGATTGGTGAGCAGGCTGGGCCCAGCTCAGCAGGAGAGGAAGGAAAAAGAGCAGGCCTTCAAGTGAAGGAGGAATGCTGCTGGCCCAGGCTGGCAGTCCAGAGAGGCTGCCTGATTAGCTCCAGCCTTGGAAAGTGCTGACACGCTTGGAGAAACCACTTGGGACTGGAAAAGGCTTCAGTGGGAGTTGGGACTGTGTACTGCTGGGATGCCTTCAATTACCGCAGGGCTGCTGAGCTAGCAATGTTTGCTGGACCCTGATATGGGCATTGAGGAGAATGCGGAGTGACTTGGTGAGTCCTCCAGAATGTGGGAAGCTTGGCTTGGCAATACAGCAACAATGGAACACTTGAACACCTGAGAATGATTGGAGAAATGGGGAGCTGGCAGATGTGCAGGAACAATGGAGTGGGCGGGGGGGACAAATGTCCCTGGGACACCAGGGTACCCTCTCACCCCCAGGGGCGTATCTAGTGTGGGGCAGGCAGGGCACGTGCCCCGGGTGCCACTTGAAGGGGGCGCCATTTCTTAAAATTTTGTTTTTTAAAAGGCTGCCGAAAACAAAATGGCCACCGCGCATGCTCAAATGGCCTCTGTGAGGCCCTAGGCCATACTAGGCCTCACAGAGGCCATTTGAGCATTTGTGGTGGCCATTTTGTTTTCAGCTGCAGTTTTTTGAATTTTTTTTTAAAATGGCCACTGCACATGCTTAAATGGTCCCTGTGAGGCCCTAGAGGCCATCGGGGGGGGAGGGGGAAACTTTGCAGACCCCCCAGCCTTTAGGAAGCCCCCCAAAGGGGCTACAGGTAATTTTTTTTAAAAAATAATAATATAATATAAGCCACTGTACACATATTCAGATATGTGACTTGTATGTGACCTTCAGACTTATATTTTTCCACTGATATTATGGTAAAGTTATCTGAAAGATGGGTGTCAGATGTTTGGACAGGGGGTGCAATTTCAATGCTTGCCCTAGGCGCTATTTTCCCTAGATACGCCTCTGCTCACCCCCTTGCTAGAAGCATCATTGGGGTGGCCCATGGGGCACAGACCCTCCAAGAATTGCTCAGAGCCCCAAATCTCATCAGCCCCCTCCTTCCTCCATGACCTCTTCCAGAAAGCAAGTGTAGCAGTGGAGGCACCTGCAGAGAGTATGTGGGATTGCTGCTAGCTCTCTGCTGCCTCCACCTTCATACACACTATACTGTAATATTAGAGACTTTAAAAACAAGGAGGCTATTCTCACACACGCGCGCAAAACCGGGTTAAGGGAGCCCAGCCCAGTTCTGCATGCCCGTGTGAACCGCCGGGATTGGGCTCGATCCCAACAGCAGCATGACGGCAAACCTGCTTACCTTGCCACCCTTCAAACTGGGGTTAGGAGAGCGAGTGGTCTCTTGACCCTGTTTTTCTAATTGTGTGTCAGTTGTGGCTGCTTGCAGCAGTGGCTGGCAGACACGGTGGGGAGGGGGAGGGGAAGGGGAAGGGAGGGGGGAACCCCTTAATGCACCAGGCACTTACATGGTGTATTATTGGAGTTCTTGGGGAGGCGATGCGAGGCAATGCGCCCCAGTACCCCAACCCTTGTAGCTATTGGCAGGAGCTGGGGCTCATCTGGGCAGGCAATCTGCCCGCCCAAGAAGGGAGAACTGCTTGTCTGCGGGGAAAGTCAGTATAACCCGCCTTCCCCACAGTCTGCTCTGGAGCCCTTCTCACTAATTGTGAGAGGAGGCTCGATATGTAATTATTCTTGGGGGTGTGTGTGATTGCTTGGTTGCCTTTTGGTTGCTATCAAAAGCGGGGCTGTGGGCCCAGGCCCTAGATCGTTTAAATACCTAGCAACACCCATGCCCTGCACAATATCAAATGCTGCTCCAGCAGGTCCCCAGCTTTTCTGAAAGCTACAGAGAGAAGGAGGGGCTTGGAATCACTGTTTCATGAGCAGCACACGGGTCACAGCTTTGAGAATCCAAGCCATTGTTTCCCAAATTCTAATGAGGTCATTCACACAATAAAAAACTGAGCCCTTTCTCACGATTGGTGCGAAAGGGCTACAGGGTAAGTGGGGAGGAAGCCTTGAGACTGTACGACCAGAGTGCAACTGCCCCCTCGGGCGGTGCAGAGGGTCCGGCGCTGGGGTGTGTTGTCCCATCCCCCAGAACTCCCATTATGTATGGTGCAAGTGTACGGTGTGTTATGGATATCCCCTGTGGTGCTGCTGGCTGGGAGCCCCACAGTCCCCCAGCCCTGGCTGCAAGCATCTGGGGCTGGCACACGATCCTAAAAATGAGGCTAAGGGAGATTAACCTCATTTTGGAGGCAGGCTCCAGAGGTGGACTTGCGGCCATGGTGCTGCCAGGAGCTGAATGGCTCCCAGTGGTTCTCACGTGCAGGCGAAAATGGGCTGGGCTTTCTTAGCCCAGTTTCCCCTGTGCATGAGAGCAGCCTCGCTGTGTTCTACTCGGGTTTGGGAGCTGTGTGCGCTCCCAGTGTTTTGGTTGTGTGGCAGCAAGGTAAGAGGAAAAGCTACCCAGGCTCTCCTCCCACCTTCCACACAACCAAGAATTGGGAGCGCACACAGCTCCCAGACTTAGATAGAACACAGTTTTGGATTGTGTGAATGACCTTAATGCCTCTAGAAAACCTTTAATTATGATGTCTCCATTCTCTTTGTACTTGTGGGTCTGGATAGATAAACAGCTCTGGGGTGCTGTTTTGGTTCAGGCAGTTCTCATTTGGGATAACTTGCATCTTGCAGAAGCATCTACAATGAACTTTATTGCACTGATTCTCTGTAGCTCCATTCTCCCTCTAATGTCATGGAAACTGCTTGCTCGGCCCTGTTCCCTCCCCCCTATTCCCCATTCAGCATTGCACCTAGGCTTCCACACTAGAAAACGTAGAAGACATTAATAAGACAGGATGCGCTTTATGCCAGGGGGTGCAAGTGATATGCTTGGGAAGGAAGAATATTCCTCAGAATGTCGTCAATTTGTAACTTTTCAGAGATGCCTGGTGGCTGCTTAGTAAGGGGCACGGTTATCTTTGAAAGGGGGGATCAGTGCGCAGATGTTCTGCCTGGGCTCTTAGATAGTGTTGCATAGTCCCAGCAGGACATGCACAATTTTCTTTTTTCTAAAAAGAAAAATTTAACAGCCACCAGACCCTGGTTGCCTGTATGCTTCAGTGGGGCTAATAGAGTATGACACTATTTAGTAGCTAGTTTTAATGATTGTGGGCTGAATGCTTGTCCTTACAGAATTCTGGTATTAGCTACACTGTGCAGAGAGCAACCAAATGCAGAAATGAGTTTGTAGAGGTAAGTGTGGATTTGAGGACAAAGCAATATCTTTATTCTGCACTCAGGGACATGGAAAACAATCCTCCCACATCACAAAACCTGAGGGCATAGCTGCATCACAGCCTCATGTTGGTTTAATAATTATTCTCTTCCTCAGCAACCCCTGGGAATTGTAGTTCTGTGAGGAGAGCCAGGAGCTTATACAGAAAATAGTTAGGACCCTCAGTGGACTACAATTCCTGCTGTTCTTTGGAGACAGGGAGCCCTTTGAGGACAGGGAGCCTATCTATCTATCTATCTATCTATCTATCTATCTATCTATCTATCTATCTATCTATCTATCTATCTACCTACCTACCTACCTACCTACCTACCTACCTACCTACCTACCTATGTAAACAGCTTTGGGAACTTGTCACATTCGTATATTCTTTGGTGGAAGACATGACGGCCCATCATTATATTGCATTGTAGCTGGCAAAGGGAGGCAAGCCTGTGGTGACGGTGGTGGTAAGTGGGGGCTATTGAGGCCAGCAGTGGGTGAGCATGGTAGCTCCTCCACTTTGGCCCCGCTTGGTGGACTGTGTGCAGAGCACACTTGGTTCAATTATGGATCTGCCTCTGGCTGGTACACACGAATTGTTCACTGTATAGGGCAGCCACAGCTGTAAGTAAGAAACAATTGTAAGTAAGTGAAAGAGTTTTAAAACTGATGTTGTATTTTGCCTCTTTAAGAGATTGACCCAGGAGCTTTTTGTTGGAAGTGAAGGACTTTGCGCTGTCTCTTGTTTCAATGACATGGGAGGACAAACTAGTGAGTCAGAGGGCTATAGGGTCAAGACATTGGTCATCCCTTCTCTACTGCTCTGACACTATCCCTTTGGAATCTAGATTGCTAATCTTAGGGACTTCCTTCCTTCCAGCCACTTCCTTTCTCTCCCTTCTCTTCCTGTTCCTTCTACCTTGCAACATGCAAGCTCCTCTCCCCTGCACCATGTGTGCAGAGATGCAGAATCCATCTGCATCCAGCTAGCTAGCTAGATTAGAGATTCTAACTCCTCACTTTCCTATCTAGAATGGAGTTCTCTAATAAATACTACTTACATTGATTTGAAACTACGAACTGGCTCCAAGTTACTTTACTCTCAGCATACACGCATGCCTAACTAAATTCCGCTGTGCTGTGCCTCTGTGCACTCTGCTATAATGAAAAGGGATTTCTCTTACCAGAGAGAATTCCCAACACTTTTGGATGTGATAGGTCATGCAAGTGAACTGGAGGAAAGTTTCACTTTTGCAGCAGAGGTATGTTTGAGTGGCTGAGCCTGTGTGGAGCTGGAAAAGCCCTAGGCTCAGATGGACCAGTAACTGGAGTCAGTTGTCAGTTAAGTTGTTCTTTTTTTTAATTTTTTATTTAATGTTTTATTTTTGATACAAGGGTGAACCAGACTAATGCCATCTTGGAAATGCGTGCACAAACTGAGTGTATTTGCAGCTGTGTTTCTCATAGAGAACAATGAGGCTTGTATTAGCTTAAGCTTCTCAGCTTAGTCTCCTGATGTGGGCCTTGACAATTAGCAACATGGTATGCAAGAATATACCTTCCAGTCTAGGAATATTGCCCAGCTGGAATGTGCCCTGATAAGGGCTGATGCTGCTCTTTGATCTTCTATGTTGATCTTCTATGCACAAAGACCTTACTGTGCATTTATTCTTGCTCTCTTTGATGATGTATGTATGGGCTACATGTCTGGGTTGTTGTATGGATATGTTGCAAGTTATACTCCCATGTATAAAGGTGTGGAACGGACTCCATGTTGGGGTCCTGCTCTGGAACTGTTGGTTTCGCAGGATCACAGCTTGCTTGTTCTGTAGAACAATAAGGCTCTTAGAAATAGTCTCTGCCTGGTTGGTTTATTTCTGGCACACTCACAACCAGGTAATAGGGATGTGCATTTCATTTTGGATACAAAACATTTTGTGCACAAAACAGGCCATTTTGGCTGTTTTGTAGCCAAAACAAAACACCCAATGCTCAAAACAGAGAATTTTGTAACCAAAATAAAACATCCCTGTTTCGGACACAAAACGTTTTGTTGTTTCGGCTGTTTTGGAAGTCCATTTTGCAATTGCAAAAAGTCTTTATCTTTCAGTCTCCATTTTGAGTTTTGACTTCTGTTTGAATTTCTGGCCCTTTGAGCCTGCAGATTGGCCAGAGAAAGAACGGGCTGATCTGCTGGCAATTGCCTCTTTATTCCTTTTAAGGTAATTTAAGGATAAAATTTACCCTCATTGGCCAGTGGGGCAGTGTGCATACTGCATGGGACAGTGTGCATTTCATTGTTGTTCTTTCACACTGTTGTGTGTAGATCAATTGCATTTCGGGTGGGGGGGATGTGGATGTGCATGACCTTTGGAAATCTGCCTGATTTTTTCCAAAGCTCTGCTGTTGTTAATGTTTGATGGTGATGTTATTTGGGGTGGATTTGGGGCAGAAAGGGGGATTTGGTTGCAGAAGAGTAGTTCAGGTGGTAGTGCCCCCATGGGTGCCTGCTGCCACCCAGATTCCAAATGAATTGGGAAAAGGGCTGATTTTTAAAGAATTTCTGAAGTTGACATGTCTTTGGGGCAGATTCGGGGCAGAAAGGGGGCCTGAGGGGGAAAACAGTGGGTTGGGTGGCAGTGCCCCAAGGGGTGCCTGCTACAACCCAGATTCCAAAGAAATAGGGCAAAGGGCTGATTTCTTAGGAATTGTTGAAGCTTACACTTCTTTAAGGTCCCCCCCCAGGGAATAATGGAGGTTTCAGCAGACCCATAACTCCGCCTGGGGGGCACTGGGGTGGCCGGGAGCGAGTGGTGGTGTAGTGCACATAGGGTGCCAACCTCCCCCATGGGTTACTAACCCATGGGGTGCTGGGTTCTGTTGTTTCTGAGGTGTTCTGAATGTAGATTTTCTGGTAGCATATGAGATTTTCAATGACAAACCATGAATCCACTCTCATAGGCTACCAGAGAATCTGAATCTACACTCAAAACATCTCAGAAACAACAGAACCCAGTACCCCATGGGTTAGCAACCAATGTGGGTGGTTGGCACCCTATGTGCTCTACACCACCACTCGCTCTGGGCCAACCTGGTGCCCCCCAAGTGCAGTTATGGGGCAGGAATTATGGAGGTCCATCATTCCCATGGGGAAGAACTTTACAGATGCGCAAACTCCATTACATCTTTAAAAATCAGCCCTCTGCCCAATTCCTTTGAAATAATTCTGGCAGCTTCCTTGCCCCCACTGGGCACTACCACCCACCCTACTCTGCTCTGGGCCACCCCTTTCCCCCCAACATGAAGCTATGCTTTTGCTGAAACCTCCATTCTTCCCTATGGGAAAAACCCTATACTTCAAAAATTCACCAAAAACCAGCCCTTTGCCCAGTTCCTCTGAAATGTGGGTGGTAGTTTCCACTCATTGGACACTACCGCCCCCACCCACTAGTTTCCCCCGGGGCCACTTTTTAAAATCCAAAACGTTTTGGATTCGGATTTTGCAATTTCGAACAAAGAACAAAATTGGGGTGTTTCGGATTGGCTGATTTCAAACAAAGAACAAAATGGGGGTGTTTCAGATTTGGGCCAAAAACAAAACAAAACAAAACAAAACAAAACGCACAACCCTACCAGGAAAATGCCCATTGCTGTTATCATTTTGACATTTAACAAAACAACAACAACAACAACAACAACAACAACAACAACATAATAATAATAATAATAATAATAAATAATGATAATAATTACACTGGAACATTGGCAAAAAATACAAGCTACCTGTAGCCAAAAATTGGTGTGACCATAAAATTGAAAAAGTTGAAGAAAATGAAGATGTAAAAATATTATGGGACTTCCGACTACAAACAGACAAACTTCTGCCACACAATACACCAGATATAACTGTAGTTGAGAAGAAAGAAAAACAAGTCAAAATAATCGACATAGCAATACCAGGGGATAGCAGAATAGAAGAAAAAGAAATAGATAAAATCACCAAATACAAAGATCTACAAATTGAAATTGAAAGGCTGTGGCAGAAAAAGACCCAAATAATCCCAGTGGTGCCCTGAGTGCAGTTCCAAAAGACCTTGAAGAGCACCTCAACACCATAGGGGCCACAGAAATCACCATCAGCCAATTACAAAAAGCAGCTTTATTGGGAACAGCCTATATTTTGCGACGATATCTATAATAACCAACAGTATTGATGATAAAATTCTGGTATCCCAGGTCCTTGGGAAGGACTCGATGTCTGGATAAAACAAACCAGTCAATAACACCTGTCTGACTGTGTAAACAAGAAATAATTAATAAGTGTAAGAGCAAAGAAAATTAAAAATTGGACTGCTCCAGGCAACGATGAACTGCATGGCTTTTGGCCTAAACACCTAACAAGCCTTCATAAACAACTATCAAAACAGTGCAATCACATTTTGCAAGGAGGTGATATTGAACAATGGCTAACAACTGGGAAAACACATCTCATCATGAAAGACCCAGCAAAAGGTGCAGTTACAAGTAATTATAGACCGATAACCTGCCTGCCAACCATGTTCAAATTATTAATTGGAATAATAGCAGATGAAGTCATGTAACACTTATTAACTAACAAACAGCTTCCAGTTGAACAGAAAGGAAATTGCCCGAACACCAGAGGCACAAAAGACCAGCTGCTGATTGAAAAAATGATTTTAGAAAATTGCAAGAGAAGAAAAACCAATCTAAGTGTTGCATGGATTGACTACAAGAAAGCCTTCGATTCATTGCCTCACACATGGATACTAAAATGTTTAGAAACAACTGGTGTCAGCAAAAACATTCAGATATTTATAAAAAAAGCAATGAGCATGTGGAGTACACAGTTAACAATCAATGGCGAGACACTTGGACAGGTTAGCATTAGAAGATGCATTTTCCAAGAGGACTCACTATCCCCTCTGTTGTTTGTAATCTCCATGACCCCACTTTCACAAATACTAAACAAAACAGGCCTCGGATACCAAACATCTAAAACATCAAGTCAAATCAACCATCTGCTGTACATGGATGATCTGAAGTTGTATGGAAAGTCTCAGTCAGAAATCAAATCACTGCTAAACACTGTCCGTATATTCAGTAGCGATATAGCAATGGAGTTTGGACTAGACAAGTGTGCTGCATTAATAATGAACAGAGGGAAAATAACAAAAACAGAAGGAATAGAACTGCCCAATGGAAGCAACATCAAGAACCTGGAAGAGAAAGAACCTTACAAATACTTGGGCATTCTCCAGGCTGATAACATTGCACACACTGAAGTTAAAAGAAAAATTGGAAGTGAATACATCAGGAGAGTTAGAAAAATCCTCAAGTCCAAACTCAATGGTGGGAACACCATACAAGCCATAAACACCTGGGCTATACCTGTTATCAGATACAGTGCAGGAATAATAGACTGGACCCAGGCAGAGCTAGAGACGCTAGATCGTAAGACCAGGAAAATAATGACCATCAATCATGCTCTGCACCCCTGCAGTGATGTCGATAGGCTATACCTCCCTCGCAGCTTAGGTGGAAGAGGAATGCTGCAAGTCCATCAAACAATAGAGGAGGAGAAAAGAGGCCTTGAAGAATATATCAAGGACAGTGAAGAAGATGCACTTCAAATGGTCAATAATGCGAAACTATTCAACACCAATGAAACAAAGCAGGCCTACAAGAAAGAACAAGCCAAGAACCGAGCAGAAAAATGGAAAAATAAGCCACTGCATGGTCAATATTTGCACAATATAAGTGGAAAATCAGACATCACCAAGACCTGGCAATGGCTTAAGAATGGCAACTTGAAGAAAGAAACAGAGGGTTTGATACTGGCTGCACAAGAACAGGCATTAAGAACAAATGCAATAAGAGCAAAAGTCGAAATATCAACCACAAACAGCAAGTGCTGCCTTTGTAAAGAAGCAGATGAAACAGTGGACCACCTAATCAGCTGTTGTAAAAAGATCGCACAGACTGACTACAAACAAAGGCATGACAAAGTAGCAGGGATGATTCACTGGAACATCTGCAAAAAATACAAGCTATCTGTAGCCAAACATTGGTGGGACCATAAAATTGAAAAAGTTGAAGAAAATGAAGATGTAAAAATATTATGGGACTTCCGACTACAAACAGACAAACATCTGCCACACAATACACCAGATATAACTGTAGTCGAAAAGAAAGAAAAACAAGTTAAAATAATCGACATAGCAATACCAGGGGATAGCAGAATAGAAGAAAAAGAAATAGATAAAATCACCAAATACAAAGATCTACAAATTGAAATTGAAAGGCTGTGGCAGAAAAAGACCCAAATAATCCCAGTGGTAATTGGTGCCCTGGGTGCAGTTCCAAAAGACCTCGAAGAGCACCTCAACACCATAGGGGCCACAGAAATCACCATCAGCCAATTACAAAAAGCAGCTTTACTGGGAACAGCCTATATTCTGCGACGATATCTATAACAATTGACAATAAAATTCTGGCATCCCAGGTCCTTGGGAAGGACTCGATGTCTGGATAAAACAAACCAGTCAATAACACCTGTCTGACTGTGTAAACAAGAAATAATAATAATAATAATGGAACATCCACAAAAAATACAAGCTACCTGTAGCCAAAAATTGGTGGCACCATAACATTGAAAAAGTTGAAGAAAATGAAGATGTAAAAATATTATGGGACTTCCGACTACAAACAGACAAACATCTGCCACACAATACACCAGATATAACTGTAGTCAAGAAGAAAGAAGAACAAGTTAAAATAATTGACATAGCAATGCCAGGTGATAGCAGAATAGAAGAAAAAGAAATAGAAAACAGGAAGGAACATAAACTCTGGCAAAGTAATGCAAGGATACAATAAGGGATGCAAAGAGAGAGTTTGAGGAGCATGTAGCTAGAAGTGTCAAGGGGAATAACAAAAACTTCTTTCAATATATCAGAAGTGGAAAACCTGCCAGGGAGGCAGTTGGACCCTTAGATGATGAGGGTGTGAAAAGGATTATTAAGGAGGATAAGGAGATTGCAGAGAAGCTGAATGAGTTCTTTGTATCTGTCTTCAAGGCGGAGGATGCTGACCATATACCATCTCCAGAACTGAGTTTTTCAGTTAAGTGGCTGAGGAACTGGGTGAATTTGAGGTAACAAGGGAAGATGTTTCAAACTGTCTTGAAAAGCTAAAAAAATCGCCAGGGCCAGATGGCATCCACCCAAGAGTTCTGAAGGAAATTTCAAATGTGACATTGTCGATCTCCTAGCAAAAATATATAACTTGTCCCTACAATCAGGCTCTGTACCAGAGGACTGGAAAGTAGCCAATGTGACTCCAATTTTCAAGAAGGGATCCAGTGGGGATCCAGGAAATTACAGGCCAGTCACCTTAACTTTGGTGCTGGGTAAATTGATGGAAAGCCTACTTAAGAACAAAATTGTTAAGCATATAGAAGAACAAGCTTTGTTGAAAGAGAACCAGCATGGCTTCTGCAAGGGAAAGTCTTGCCTCACTAACCGTTTTGAATTCTTTGAGAGTGTCAACAGGCATGTGGATAAAGGTGATCTGGTTGACATAGTATACTTGGGCTTCTAAAAAGCTTTTGATAAAGTTCCCCACCAAAGGCTCTTGAGTAAATTTAGCAGTCATGGAATAAAGGGACAGGTTCATGTGTGGATCGGTAACTGGTTGAAGGACAGAAAACAGAGAGTAGGAATAAATGGACAGTTTTCTCAATGGAGGTAGGTAGGAAGTGGGGTCCCCTAGGGATTGGTACTGGGACCAGTGCCCTCTATCTATTATTATTTATTATTTATTAGATTTCTATACCGCCCTTCCAAAAATGGCTCAGGGCAGTTTACACAAAGAAACAAACAATAAATAAGATGGATCCCTGTCCCCAATGGGCTCACAATTTAAAAAGAAACATAAGACATAAACCAGCAAGAGTCACTGGAGGTACTGTGCTGGGCAGGGCCGGATTAAGCTAGTGTGGGGCCTGTAGCATATGTTATGAGGGGCCCCAAATTAAAAAAATGCACATAAATATTGAAACATAAATTATTTACTTGCATAGTAAAGTAATTTAATTTTTTCATTTGCCTAGTGTGCCCCCACCAACCGCCTCATGCCTCCACTCAGCTGAACCAGCCAGTCAACAAACTTTGCAAAACACACACACACACACACACCCCACAGACACACTTTTGTGACTCCTGACCATGGGTTCTCCTCTGGAGTTATTTTCACAAAGAGAAAGTGGGTGGGGAACAAAACTCTGAATGTTTAAATTAAAAGGTTCTCAGGAATTCTGTACTTTGAGAAATCTGAACCTATTAGCAATTTTGGCACACAACAGTGGATGTTTGATTCCAATGTGTGCAGAACATATTGGATCCCAGCAGCCATCACACTAAAAGGGCCATTTGACAATATTAAGACTATATGTTTAACCTCTTGTGCAAGCCTGACAGGAAAGCAGATGTATATTTAAAATAGTTGATGCATTGCAAATGAATGTGATTATGATGAGGTGCATTAGCAACTTCCATGAAAACAGAAGTATCCAAAAGACAATCTTTTGGCAGGAGGCGCAGCCTCTTTCAATCTAAATTACACTAACATGCTTAATATTAAAAGGAGGAAATGCACAAATCATTCAGTGCAACCCTAAGCATGTTTACTCAGAAGTAAGTCCCACTGAACTCAATGAGCCTTACTCTCTAGTAAGTGTGTTTAGGTTTGCAGCCTCTGTTTATCTTTGGACAATTTCAACAGCATCCCAATGTAAAGCTAATGAAGTTGGCAACGCAGCAGTAGTTATTTCAGTTCTAGAGGAGAGGAAAGGAGCTCACCTTAAATTTGGCAGTTCCTTGAAAAGCAATGATCACAAATTCCCTCCCAACAGCACTAGATACTAAAGGAGGATATAAGTGACCTTACCCAACAAGACCATAATATAATCTCCCTCCAAGCTCCCATCAATTGATCCACTAAACTTTGAGACTCCTCTTGCCGTGCATCTGAGTTACTTCCGGCTTTCTTTTTCCTCTTAAAGGTACACATTCTCATTGTTTATCTTTACCCTCACCCAGTCAGTCGGAAAACGCTGGCAACATTCAACTAGCATCTTCTTTAGCTTCCTTTCTTCCGCCCGGCATTAATAGTTAGTTGTTTTTAAATCTAAACTGCTTTTATTTCTTTTACTCTGTGTGTGTATGTTTTCCTGCCAGGAAGACCTTGCTTGAACGCCCTCTAGGGAGGCGAGAGAATGGGCAGCAGCAGGCAATGAGGAGAGTCAGCAGAGAGCACCAAATAGAGTGCAAAAGAAGGGGCAGACGTTTAAGCCAGGCGTGCGGGGCCCTAGAAAATGCGGGGCCCGTAGCAAATGCTACATTTGCTATTATCTTAATCCGGCCCTGGTGCTGGGAGTGGTTAGGGCCAGTTAGAATTGTTCATTAACTTGTTCATAAACTATCTAGCAGTTGGGGTGACCAGCGAAGTGGCCAAATTTGCAGATGACACTAAACTATTTAGGGCAGTGAAATCCACAATGGATTGTGAGGAGCTCCAAAAACATCTCTCCAAACTGGGGGACTGGGTGACAAAATGGCAAATGTGGTTCAATGTAAGCAAGTGTAAAATGATGCACATTGGGGCAAAAAACACTAACTTCACATATATGCTGATGGGATCTGAACTGTCAGTGACTGACCAGGAGAGAGATCTTGGGGTCGTGGTGTACAGTTCATTGAAAGTGTCATCTCAGTGCACGGCATCTATGAAAAAAGCTAATTCCATGCTAGGAATTATTAGGAGGGGGATTGAAAATAAAAATGCTAATATTATAATGCCCTTATACAAATCTATGGTTCAGCCACATCTGGAGTACTGCGTACAGCTTTGATCACCATATCTTAAGAAGGATATTGTAGAACTGGAAAAGGTGCAGAAGAGGGGAACCAAAATGATCAGGGGCCTGGAGCACCTTCCTTATGATGTTAGGCTATAGCATCTGGGGCTCTTTACCTTGGAAAAGAGGTGACTAAGGGGAGACATGATAGAAGTGTATAAAATTATGCGTGGAGTGGAGAGGGCAGAGAGAAATTTCTCTCTCTCTCTCTCTCTCTCTCTCTCTCTCTCTCTCTCTCACACACACACACACACACACACACACACACACACACACCACTAGAACCAGGAGTAACCCCATGAAACGGAAGGTTGGGAAATTTAGGACCGACAAGCGGAAGTTCTTTTTTCACACAGCATATAATTAATCTATGGAATTCCTTGCCATGGGATGTGGTGATGGCCACCAGCTTGGATGGCTTTAAAAGGGATTTAGACAGATTCATGGAGGACAGGTCTATCAATGGCTACTAGTCCGGTGGCTGTGGGCCATCTCCAGCCTCAGAGGCACAATGAATCTCAATACCAGTTGCAGGGGAGCAACAGCAGAAGAGAGGGCATGCACATACCTCTTGCTTGTGGGCTCCCCCAGAGGCATCTGGTGGGCCACTGTGTGAAAAAGGATGCTGGACTAGATGGGCCTTGGGCCTGATCCAGCACAGCTGTTTTTATGTTCCTATGTTCTAGGTGTTTATCAACATGGGCAGAAGACAGGCTGGCTTACCTGTATGTTTTTCTAGAGCATGGTGAGGGTGCAGCATCTTCTGCAATTTTTAAAGTGAAACCTAGAAGATGTTTCTCCTGCAGTCCTGGGAAAGGTGCAATTTTTTGGGGGGGGGGGTTGTAGTTTTTTTCTCCCTGAGGCTGTGACAGTTATTCAGGTAGGCACTTCTTCTTCAGTTAGCCTAGGTTGCAGTTAGCCTAGGTTGTGTGAGCATGTGTGTGCGCGTGCACATCCCACCCCCACATATCAAGAGAAACCTCTGTTCTAGAATAACCTCTATTTTAAATCTCCAGCAGAGGGCACCAAAAGCATACTTGAGTCCCTCCTCCCCTACAAGCAACATACACATACAAGTGAGAAAGTTTTCTTGATAGTTATCTGCACCCCTCATTAAAGACATTAAGAAAAAGCCCACAGCTTCCATTCAAAATCCCAGGGGTCTTGATTTACTTCGTAAAGATTGCTAAATGAATATTCTCATTGTTGAAAACATTTGTGTAATGGATTGCTTTTGCCATATAAGCTCCAAGGGAGGAGTAATTAATAAAGGTTAGTCCATTTATTGCATTAACATGTACTGGGGAAAATGTGTAAAGCTTCAAAGTTCACAGAGTTCTTCATCAGAAAAGTAAAATAAAAGGAAAGAGACTAATAGTAGCCAAGTTTTAATTAATACAGGTAACAAAGCATGTATCTAGTGGTAGTTAGCTCTGGCCTTTTAAACTCTAAACTTAACAAAGGGCATAATTCAGTTAAAAGTAAGCAGGCTTTTCAAATAGCTGCTTTTTACTTGGAAATACCAGGGGTTAAATTGAGGACCTTAAACATGCAAATCAGATGCTCTATCACAGAGCTACATCCCCATCCAGTACAGGCAGACTGCAGGCTGGTGGAATCTAGTTTTTATTTAACCCTTTTTTATTAGGCCCTTTATCAGACTTTTATTAGACCCTTGACATTTATTTATTTGATGCTTGAGGTCCACCAACAGAGCCTGATGCAAAATGGTGGCTGGGGAGGTGGAACCAACTTTTGGCTGCACCAAATGAGCCATGTAGTGGGATGACCTGTATATACAAGTGCAAATCTGTGTCTGAGTTACTACAGATCAGGAATTCTAACAATCTAACTTGATGGGATGAGGGAGAAGCCTTTCTGTAGAGTCTAAATGGGTTTATTAGTGAAATACATTTGGTATAGGAGAGACCTATCCTACCCATCAGCTACATAATGAATAGGTAGGTAGGGAGAGAGAGATGTTTCTATCTTCTCCCTAGGAGAAAAGGAAGAGGACTGATTCACTACAGGAAGTACCTGAGGAGCCAAAGCAGGGGTCATAGAGCAGAGGCTAGCAGGGACAGGTAAGGAGACCCTCACTAACTACCAATGCTCCTTATGCCCCTAGTGGTCATTAGGATAGTTGGTGCAAAAGGTCAATGAACTGGAACTCCATCTTCAACAAGAAGCAAGGTTCTCAAGGAAATAATTGCTGCAGAGCCACGACTGCTGCCATTTAGAATAATGGCAGTGGTGGTGCAGCAGTGATGGTGCTAGGGGCAGTAGCAGAGCCTGACTGCCAGCGGCCCGTGTGCGGCCACGGTGGTGGCCCCGCTCGCCCTGCCCCCTGCATCTGACATCAGATGCGGAGGGGGGGGTGTTCTGGCTCCCGAATGGAGCCCCCGCAACACCGTTCGGGAGTTGGGAGGGAGCGAGTCAGGCCGGCGCAGGGCTGGCCGTTTAACTCCCAAAGGGGCTGCGTGGCCCCGTCGGAAGCTAAACTCAGGCTGGCGCTGCATTTGCGGCATGGCCCGGAGTGGCTCTTCCCTGCAGGGAAGAGGCCCGCTCCTGGCCGTGCCGCGAATCCAGTGGCCCTTTAACTCCCAAACGGGGGCTGTGCGGCCCCCACTTGGGAGCTAAATCAGCACTGCCTGTCTGACATCAGATGCAGGGTGTGTGTCAGGGCCGCGAAGCGCGACCCCTGTCTGGGCGCGGCCCGGGTTCTTTGAACCCATTGGCCCAGTGGTGGCTCCGCCCCTGGCTAGGGGTGTGTGAGCTGGCTCGGTTCGAGCTGGGCTTGACTGGTTCAAGATCGAACTGGACCATCCTTGGCCAGTCTGAGTTCGAACCAAACTGGGCCTGGTTTGAACTGAACAGGCTTGGAGCTATACTGATAAAGGTGAATCCAGTGAGGATTCCCCTTTACCAGTAAAGGAGCAGGGGGGCTTTCCTAAGTCTAGTGGGGGTGGGAAGGAAGTCCGTTACTACTTAAAAGTCCCATTTTTTGTGTTGGCAGTGGGTGGGCAGTTGTTTACAAGAGTGAACTGGTTCAAGTATCATCTGAGACAATTCTTTGTAGGGTGTTTTGAAAAATTATCTGCATGTACTGGTTTATACCTTTGGCTCAGAGAAGTGGAGATAATTTATGCAGTTTCAGAAATACCACATGGTACAGTCCTTCCAGGACTCCACCATTTCCGATTGCAGGTGAGGAAATTGCATGATTGAATGCTGCCCGCTTCAGGGAGAAGAGTTTTAGCATCAGTTCCTTGATATGCTAGCTTTCTACAGCAAGAGGGTTAAAAAAAAAAAAAAAAACTTGTGGGGGCATGCAAACATGCAATAACCCACCTGAGAAGTGAAGCCTAGGAAGTACCACGTGATATTTCTAATGTGTCGACTGCCCCTTAGGGTTGCTGTACACTATTCGTGTGTACTGGCTTTCTATGTGGATTGGCCCCAACAAACAGTTTGCCTCCATGGTCCTGTCCAATATTTCTAGCATGAGTGCCTGGCACCATGGGGACATGTGGTGAGGGCCAATGTGTCTGGTGAGCAGGTCCAGATAGCTCTCTGCATGGAGCAGCCAACAGGCATAGGCAAACCGCTTCCGTGTGGTGACCCTCTTATAAGCTGCTTTCTGTCTCAGAACTCAGTCATATGGTGTGCAGTCTGAGAAGTGATATTGCGATGGATCGATACAATTCTACACCACAGAAACAATCCATTCTCCTTTCAGTGACACTTCCGCAACCTGTGTTGTGATTTCATTCTGCAAATTTCCACATGGTGGCACTGCTACCTTTACTTAACCTGGAGATTGACAAAAAGATGCTGACAGAAGAGTACTCACAAATAGAAGAACTGTGCTGACTGGCACTTACTTAGCATTTGGCCTTCTAATACTTATGTTTGTATTAATCAATGTAAAACAAATTAGGGAGGGGTCATGTTATCTGGTTGCATGACTCTGTTAATGCAGTGGGCCTGCCTGGAATGCAAACCACTTCTGTTCTGAACAGCTGCTAAGATGGTTATCAGCTTTAACAGGGTTAACTAAAAGCAACAACAACAAAAATAGCTAGGCCATTATAGATTATATAAGGTTTACACATTATATAAACTCCCAAGTGTATGGCCTCCTTACATTTCTTTTCTTTTCTTTAACATTAATTTTGTTAGGGCATTTATAAAATTTTAATAGAAGGGGGGAAAAATCATAAGAGAATCCAGAATAAATAGTTACAGTAACAAAATGGCTCATCACTGGTTTTTGCCTCTCAGCTCTTCCCCTTCCCAGAACCAGTCCCTGACTATATTATGCCTGCTTCATCCCCAGTGATGTGATCTTAGCCCTGTTCCTCACTCATTCAAAAACCAGGTGTATTGTATGCAAATACAGGGCAAAAGGGAGTGTGCTGAACCCGGGAATGTTTTCCACACAACCAAGAATCCTATAAAGCCCAGGCTTTTAAATTGCATGAAGGAAATGTCCCCGGGTTTAGCATGCCCTTTGTCAGCCAAACTGAACCAAGGATGCCAGGGGTTATGACCATGGATCACAAGGGCACTGAGGCAGAGCGGAGCTAGCAAGTATGCTCCTGTCCCTCCTGTACTCTTGTACTGAATACATGTAGAGCGGGTTCACACGACTTGCAGCAGGTCTGGCTGGTGGGAATCTCTGGTTCCCACGAGTGTGTACTTTTGGTGTGAGCTTTTGGCCATGCCATGTCATCTAAAGCTGCCAATACTGGGTTCCCAAGCAGTACCTCTCTCCAGAAATCTGACATCTGTAACCAACTTCACATCTTGGTTAAAGATGCTGGGTTCCTGGAGGAAGGTGCTGCTTGGGAACCAGCTTTGGCTGACACAACATGGTTGGAACTTGGGCTCACACAGAGAGAGCACTCCGCACTAGAGAACTGAGTGGGAACTGGTCCTTCCTACCAGCCCAACTTACCATGGGTCATGTGAATCCACCTGAAATTTTTAGATCACACATGAGGGGGTGCTTTGGACAGTCCCCACCACACAATTAGGAGAAAGCAAACAGGGTAGCAGAGAGGGGCAGGTTCGTGTGTGAGGAGGGCCAGCTTATACATACTGTTGAAACTGGCCCTTAGGTTTTGAACAAGTGACTAAGACATCCCCCAGGATTTCATCTTTCTTACTCTCTATCAGCCCACAGGTTTAATTAACCCACCAGCTGATTTTCTAGCAAAGACAGGATTAATGAACTGGTAAACTTACTGATCACAAGTTTGTTTCCAGACAGACACTAGCCCTATTCAGCCATAGGTGCAGAGGGAAGCAAATGGAAGTGTGCCGGCTAGCCATACCCACCGTGTTGACATGCTGGCTAGATACTCTTCCAAGATGTCTGCAAAGGCTTGGCTAGTCTTCATGTCAAAGCAGGGGGCATGGGTATTTGGCACATTCAGATTCTCCCCCACCCCACATGTTCATGGTCACTGAACATGGGATGGGGGAATGACTGAAGATGGCTCCTATTTAACTGCAAACTTTCAATGGCATACTTTGACCCAGGACACTCCCAAATGGGGTTTGCTCTGGGACTGATTTTGTGGCACATCTAGTCATCACATGGCAAACTTGCATCATGTGGACAATGAGTGAGAATGAGTCATTCTAGCTTTTTTTTTTTTTAAAGTGATCTCAAAAAGAGAGAGTGGGAGTTAATAAATCTTATGGTATGAAGAGATATGAACCCCTCACCCCCCTTATTCCAGTAGGTAGAATGAGAGGGAAAAACCAACATGTTGTTTGGTTGCCACTTCAGATTAGCAAAAGAAATGCCAGGTGTCATGCACCTGAAAAGGATAATTCTGTTCCAGAACATGAAGCCCGTTGTGCACGGAAGATCTATTTTAAGAGATTAAACATGCATATTAAACATGTTTAGACATACGTATGCATGCACACATGCAGACATTTATTTCACTAGTGAGTAACCAATAAAGCTGGATGCCATTACATTTTCTCCCAGGGCTGACATGAACAGATACAGCAAACCCTGCAGCACTGTTCACAGAATGGCTGACACACCTGGAGCAACACACAAGCAAGGATGGCCCGTTCATGAGGCCAGGTGAGACAGTCACCTCAGGTAGCAGATTACTGGGGCAGCAGCAAAATACCTCGGCCGCTGCCATCAGAACAGCTCTTTTGGGACTGAGCTGACCCTTGCAAACCTTGCAAAGATAGCCTCAACTCACACTCTTTGCAAAGAAGCATGAGGAGAAAAGACAAGGCTGCTGGCATCCTTTCCTCCTCGCTCCCCTCTGCACCACTTTCAAAACTTGCAAGGGTCGGTTTTGAAGGAAGTTGGCCCCCACCAGGGAGATGAGGCAAGGCAGCATCTGACACTGCGCCTCAGGCACCACAATACTTTGGACCAACCCTGCATACAGAATGGTTGCATGCATTTTTTGCAGAATAGCTGATTTCTCCACACACATTCAGTGCAGTCCAGAGTCCTCTGCAACATTGTAGGATCTTCTTCTTCTTCTTCTTCTTCTTCTTCTTCTTCTTCTTCTTCTTCTTCTTCTCCTCCTCCTCCTCCTCCTCCTCCTCCTCCTCCTCCTCCTCCTCCTCCTAATATTTCTATGCCACATTTCAACAAAAGCTCAATGTGGTTCACACAGAAAAATAAATACATGCTGGGTGACACTTTCAGTGCCCTTGGCTTACCTCATGGTAAGAATATACTGAGGCGAGTCTCATGATCAATGAGACTTGCCAGAAGGGGGTTTGTGCTCTCCCAGCAGACGATCACTAATGCAGCCCTGGGCGGCCGGATCAGCTGCCCACATGACTGCCGGCTCTGTCACAGAGCTGGCGGGGGGCTGCGGGGATCAGGGGCTGCACAGCCCCCGGAAGTTCCCGGATGCCCCAGTGAGTGCACGGGGCATGGTGGAGAGATCCCTGAGCCCGGGAGGCTGCTTGCAGCCTCCCAGCCGAGGATCTCCTCATGTGTTGCCGCAGCACAGAGCCACACAGAGCCACAAAATTGCCTACACAATTTTAAAAAAGGGGTTAGCGAAGTGCTTGCTTCGCTAACCCCGTTTTAGGGAAGGGTTATTTGAGCAGGCTTTGGGGGAAACAGGCTCACCTGCGAGCCCGGTGTTTCCCACAATCCATGGAAAGCGGGCTAATTGCCCTTAGCCCACTTTCCACTGATCGTGAGAATACTTTCACTGTCTTTAACTCAGATAAAGGTAAGGCCAATGACAAATTAATTAGAAGAATATAAATGCATTATCATATGAGTACATCAGTTTTTGCTGTATATATAAATAAGAGATACAAGCCCTATTCACACGTTATGCTCAACACACATACAATCTATGTACAGTCTATACAGGTACAGATGTGAACACAGGTGCAGTTATTCATGTTACGTTGAATGCAGGTATAGCAGAATACTTCCTATCCATATCTTGAGTTTCAGGGAGCCTGTTCCCAGATTCCCTTGAAAAATGAATGCAAGTACACATGTGTTCAGACACCTGAATGCAGGAACAATATAATGAGGCTATTCTCACGAGTGAGCAAAACTGGGCTGAGGGGGCCCAGCCAGGTTTTGCTCACTCGTGAGAACCAACGGGCTCAAGGGCGAGCCTAGTGGCTCCACGGTGGCAAGCCTGCCTAAGTAGCCACCCCCTTAAATGAGGTTAACGGAGTGAGTGCTCCATTAACCTTATTTTTCGTATCATGTGCCAGCTGCCGCTGCTTGCAGCCATGGCAGACACACTTGGGCGGGGGGGGGGATCCCAGAAATGCACTGTGTACTTGCACGGTGCATTATTGGGGCTCCGGGGAGCAGGGTGCTGTGTGGTGGTGCTTTCCTGTGCCTGACCCCTGGAGCTGCCGGACAAGGTGAGGCACGAGAGCCACCGCTCGCCTTGGTGGCCGATCAGCCCATCCAGTTATGGGTGAGTGACGCGTGAGTGCTCATCTGGGGGGAGGGTTGGGCAAACCCGCTCTCCCCCAGACTGCCAAGAAGCTCTTCTCACTGATTGTGAGAAGAGCTTCAATGTCTGAACAGGGCTACACACATCAGCCAATCAGCTCTTCCCTATACCAGCACCTTGATAACAATAGCAATAGCAATAGCAATAGCACTTATAGTACATTTATATACTGCTCTATAGCTGGAAGCTCTCTAAGCGGTTTACAATGATTTAGCATATTGCCCCCCAATATTCTGGGTACTCATTTTACCGACCTCGGAAGGATGGAAGGCTGAGTCAACCTTGAGCCCCTGGTCAGGATTGAACTTGTAACCTTCTGGTTACAGGGCGGCAGTTTTACCACTGCACCACCAGGGCACAGTTTTACCACTGCGCCACCAGGGCGCCACCATTATCTTCAGTATAACGATCTGGTTAGGTCAGGTTGGTATGGCTAATACCAGCTATTAATATCCACCCCCCCCCTACTAACTGGGCAAGAGGCACCTTTTCAAAGCAGTGGCTCTCATATGTGGCAGGGGAGAGCAAGTGCCCGTATCCCCCCCGCCCCCTGCACAGCTTCCCTCCTAGTGGCTGCTGCTGGTGTCCCCCGGGTGTTTCTCTTTAGACTGTGAGCGGCTTCACATAACCGCCAATGTCTGTAAGTGGGGAAAGTGTTAGGGATCTGTTGGGAGCCAAGAGTGAGCGCTCCCGGTGGGCATGATGTCTGAACCCATCCAAGTTCAGTTCCTGAGACTCCCCAACCCGCCTTCTCCCAACCTCCACCCAACTTTTGTAACCAAGATTTGAAGTCAGGTGGAAAATGTCAGGAGAATGATGGGGGGTGAGCACAGGAACCAGACTGGGGCAGGTTCAAACCAATTGCCCATTGGGAGCATACACTCTCAGTTGGTTCCCAACAGATCCCTAACATTCCCCCCATGTGCAGACTTGCCGGCAGCCACGCAAAAGTGCCCTTAAAAAAAACACAAAAAGCTTTGCACATGTGTTTGGAAATTGAATGTACTCCTTGAGATAGGGAGCCATCTCCTCATTCTTTCTCTCTCTCCTGCTATGTAAAGCACTTTGTGAATGTTTTGTTGAAAAGTGGTATATAACTAATAACACCATCACCATCAAGAACAGCTGGTAGTATCCCAATTTGTCTGTCAGTTATCTCCTAATGTCAGAGTGATGGCAATCATTAGAAGGGTGTGCTGTCAGGAGTGCAAGCGTAGAGGAAGGCCAGTGTGAAGCACAAGCTCTCTTTTGTTTGGGGATGTGCTCAAGGACTATGTGAGAATACTCTGTGTTTATGGAGTGAACAAACACTGGCAGGGAAAAAAGATTCATGTAAAGCGTTCTAAAGGTAACAGAAGTAATGGGCTGAAATGAAGAACGGGGCAATACATTCTCAGTGTATACATTCTCCCATTACTCTATAGCATTATCAATTACCTTTGGATTATTACATATTCCACCCAAAGTGAGTCACGGACAGCTATTTCCTAATGGGGAAATGTTACAGGCAACGTATTAATGAACAATACATTGTTAAAGGGGAAGAGCTTCAAAGGCTCATAAATGCATTTCAAAGAATACAATACGGATGGAGTGTGTAGTCACATATCTGGGGGACATGGCAAAACGTGTATCAAGGAACACACTGGTCCCAATGTAATTAACTAATTCTGATCAAAGAGGTTTAAGAACTGAATGGCCAGGGAATTCAATTATGGATTTCCCAATGAACCAGTGTTTGCGAAGTGTGCTGGATAATTTCTTGTGGAAGGATATAGCTGTGGATGTATACTATAGATAGGCTTTTGTGTATGTGTATGGAAAGAAACCTTCCATACAGGGTCAGCATAGGTTAGACCTTTGCTGACACCATGGCTTCTGCTCTGAACTGTTTGGGGCTGAACTTCACAATGCAGTATTGTTAATGCACCTTGAAGGTACAGTCCACATATTAGTGACCTTACTTGAAAGGTTGGTTTATGCCATATTCTTAAGCATGACTTTTCCCCATGGATATTCAATTGTTTGCATGAAACAATTTGAATATCTACAATAGCGGTCTTCTATAAAAATTACAACAAGCCAATTCTAAAGCCCAGTTATCCTAAAATGGATTGTGAATTGGGCTGTTAAAACATTTCTTGCTGTACTTTCTCTGTTTTGTAGTATTTATGAAAGATTCATTGAGGCGGGTCTCATGGTCAGTGAGATGTACTTTTGATGATACTGCGGGTCTACACTGTCATTTGTCCTGGGACACCAGGGTGATGAACCACAAATTAAAAACATCAAACTAACAAAACAACCAACCTAATTTAAAAAACCCATAAGTAGGTTTCATTAGAAACCTACTCAGAATCAACCAACACAGCTACAAACAGCCAAAAGGAAAACACTCATTGGCCAAAGGCCTGAATAAAAAGGGCAGTCTTCAGTCATCTCCAAAAGACAGGGAGAGAGGCAGCCACAAAGATCTTATTGATTGGGGGCAACCAATAGCTTATTTTTTCTAAGCTATTCCATGCAGTGAGTGGGCAATGCCATGCCTGCTTATGCTTTTAAAAGTTATGCTTTTTAAAGACAGTATTCTCACATAATGCACCACTGAGATACCTTAAAGGCCAAGTTGAAGGCAGATCATCCTGGAGAGAATCTATCTATGTGGTTGCTGAGAGCTGACACCAACTTGACAACACTTAATCAATTAAAAAAACCCTCACATAGTTGGTGCAGTGTCCAATGGAAACATGATGGTGGGGGTTTGTAATGCTGGGATACAGTAAAGAAGACAATGGTGGTGGGAGGAAAATCAAAGGGGTTGCCTATTGTCACAGGCAAGCATATCAAATGCATGAGGAACAAGGAACAAAAATAACCTGTGCTAGTGATGCAGATCCCCCTAAGCATTTGAGGAGTTCCTCATCAGACTTAATATTGTAACTGTATCCCCCTTCCTGAAACATCTTTCCTTCCTCTGCAAAAAAAATTTAAGCGAGGAGTTGCTTCTCAAGCTTCCCCCGTCTGTATTCCTGAGCTGTGCTTCTTGCCCTCCTCTGCTTCCTGCTGTACTGGAGTTGCTCTCCATCTGATGAGAGCTGGCATCTGTACTGGCACCAAAGGTGCTGCTTTGAGAAACATGGAACAATGGATTGGGTTAGCTCTGTTGGACTGTGACTGATGACCTTGTAGCCTCCTCTCTGTTTTGGCCTTTTGAGGCCAAACTCTGGAGTCTCTTGTTTCCTGCTCAGAGATCCAACTCTGGTTTCTAGAGTTCTTAGCACAGAGAAACTCAATACGGTGCTGTCTCTGCCATCTAAGAGGAGCTCCTTGGAAATGGAAACAGTGTAGGAAGCCTGAAATGACTGTTTAATTTTTGTCACTACGCAGGCAGCTGTCACATGGACATCACAGATCCGAAGTATTCCACTGTTATTGTACACTCTCCACACCTGCTGTGTCTATCAGCTGCCTCTTGCCTTTTACTTAGATTGTTTCAGATTGAACCACATGTCTTTCTGTTAGAGGCTGACACTATCAAGGACTTCCAAGCACAACCATATTCCCAAAATGGATCTCAGATAATTCTCTAGGGCAGTGGTTCTCAACTGATGTGGTCCTCCAGATGTTGCTGAACCACATAAATTGTGGCTGTGGATGATGGTAGTTGTAGTCCAGCAACATCTGGAGGACCACCAGTTGAGAAGCCCTGCTTCAGTGCTGATAAGTGGATCAAAATATTCTGGATGCTGAGTTGATTGCAGCAAAGAGAATGGACTTTGAAATCCCCACTGAGCATGCACAGAGGCCTTTGAGACCTCAAGCATGCTGAGGGGACAACAATATAACCACCAATTCCTCACTTCCTCAGCATTCTGGAGGGCTCAGAAAAGATAAAGTGAAATCTACAATGGCTCAGGTGACTCCACTAGGCCTTCACACATGATGTGCAACACTTTGTCAGTATATATAGGTACAAATCTGTAACTCTGTACATAGAGTTATTCACACGTTATGTAGCACACAAAAACAGTGGTTCCTTTCTTATTTGTAACATGCATTTGAAGGACCTGTACCCAGGTTCGTTGTTTAAATGAATGCGAAATGCAGTCATTCAAAGAAAAATGTATACCTGTACACAGACATCTATACATTTGTACCACATAATGTCTGACTAGGGCTCTTGTCTTGTCTGCTATGAGGCTTCTGGCATACTGAGGTAACTCACTTCAAGAGAAAGTGAGGACCTGGCCATAGTAAATGTGAACAAGTCAACTGAGAGAACCCTGTGTACTGCTCTGGCTGTCCTCAGTCACTTCAGCCATTGGGGACTCTCTCAGTAACAGGCTTCCACAAGGTCTTATCTCATGTATTGACCGTCTGAGAAGTGCAGGGCTTCCTGTAGCAGAAAAACCCAGAAAGAACCATTTTGAGGCCGAGGTTCTCATGAAGTGGGCTAGTCATGAGTCCTGCACTTGTTCCTGATGGCTAGTGACCCTCAGAGCTCCCCCAGGTGGTTGTGAGATTTCGCAGAGCTCCAGTCTTGGGTGCTGTGCCTACACCTGAACATCCACCATTACCTTTGTCTGGGAAGACCTATTGAAGCACCTTCAACATTCCTAAGGCACTGTACCACCAAACAGCAGAAATGGGAAAGGTAAACAGAACTATTTTGTCCACTTCAAACTTTCTCTTCTGTTCTCTCTCCCTCTCTTGCTCCCCTCCCCTTCATGACATCACTGCCGTAGCTTCTTAGCTCCTCCCCCCTTATAGTTTGCTCACATAGTCAGTATTGATGGCATTTGAGTTCTTTGCCGTTTTGTCCATTTAACTGATTTGTATTCTGGTTACCAAATAGTCCCATTTGCATTGTGCTTCTGTTTCAATAAACTTCTTTTCTTGTTTCACAAAGCCTGGCCTCTGTTGTTCCTCTAGGGGTTCTCTCACACTGATTTTGGCCTGTGCCCAGACTACGATCCTCTGTTATTGCACACTTGCAGATTTAGTTTCAGAGCTAATTCCCCTGATTCAAGCAAAAACATAGTCACAGACCACAATCGTTGACATGCATCTGAACACATGTGGTAACAGAGCCTGTTCGGCATTTTGGGGATACAAAAGTGTGTGAGAATTTTGTCAGGAAGGCTTACCACTGGTTGGCAGTATCACATGTCCTTCCCCCACTCTTTTTTTAAAAACAACAACAACAACAACAACAACAACTGTATGTTGATGTGTTTCTGTGGGTGGCAGTGCTGTGGTGGAAGTGCTATTTTTCTTTTCTCTCCATCCAACTCTCATTTTATTTCCCCCCATAATGTTCCAGGAATTATGCTATGTCATGATGTGTTGCCATTTCAGGAGAGCTCTGGAAGCTGCCACATTGGGCCTACCATTCCCCCTGCCCCAGAAGTCTCCAAGTAATTACCAGGGCATTTTGAGAAAAACAAAACAAAAGGGCAACCAGTTAGAGCCAGCTGCTGGGAAGTGACACAGAACTTACAAGCACTGCTGCCACTGCCTATAGAGACAGAGCAGAAAAAAGGGTCTTCTAGAACCCTTTCCCCAATTTACCAGAAATGTAGTATTGAAAATGGTTAGTTAATCTTGGAAAGCAAGAGCTAGCTGTTGGGTGGTGCTGTGAAAATCACACGAGGTTCCTGCTGGCCATTTGACTTGCGTGTGAGATCCCACTGAAAAAAAATGATGAAAATCTATAGGTTATTATCTTTAAAGCCCTGAACGGCTTGGGTCCAAGATATCTTAGAGAGCACCTTCGGTCTGCCCTGGTTGCATCTGAATGGGAGACTTGACGTATGAGCACTGCAAGATATTCCCCTCAGGGGATGAAGCTGCTCTGGGAAGAGCAGAAGGTCTCAAGTTCCCTCCCTGGCTTCTCCAAAATAGGGCTGAGGGAGATTCCTGCCTGCAACCTTGGAGAAGCCGCTGCCAGTCTGTGAAGACAATACTGAGCTAGATAGACCAATGGTCTGACTCAGTATATGGCAGCTTCCTATGTTTCCTACATGATCCCCACCGCACGTTAAGGTCATCTGAGGCGGTCCATCTCCAGTTACCACTGGTTCATTTGGTGGCGACTCAGAGGCAGGCCTTCTCTGTAGCTGCTCCTGGGATGTGGAATGCACTCCCAGCAGAAATTCGCAATCTTAATTCCTTACTGATCATCAAAAGAGCCCTTAAAACCCATCTGTTTGGCCTGACCTTTCAGGGTTTTTAATTAGTTTTAATTGTTTTAATGCTAACCTGGTTTTCAGGGTTTTAATTGTTCTGATAGTTTAATTATTTTTAAGATGCTTTTTAATTGGTGTTCATATTTATATTTTTGTTTTAATTGTTATTGGTTTTAATGGTTTCTGTTTTTAATTGTAAACCGCCCTGAGCCATTTCAGAAGGGTGGTATAAAAAAACCAACCAACCAACCAACCAACCAACCAAATGAGTGAGTGAGTGTCTGGATGCTGAGAGCGCTCTTGCCTAGAACCTACTAAAACTGACCAATCAGTCACTAGTAAGCCAAATGAGGCAGGGCCATAGCTAAATGACAGAGTGCCTGCTTTGCATGCAGAAAGTCTCAGGTTCAATCCCTGGCATCTGCCAGTGCGACTGGGGAAGACCCCTTTTTGAAATATTTGAGAACTATTGACAGCTTCCCCAAACTGGAAAATTTCTGGCCTCATGCTTGATGTTCCCAGCACAAACCTAGTTTCATCCTTCCTCTCCCCCTGAATTTGTGCCAAAAATTATTGTAGGCTCAGCTCTACTGTCAGCCAAAGCAATGGGGACAGGCAAACTCACAGAAGAAGCTGGGGAAAAGTGTACTTGGGCTACATTTTCCTTTAAGATTCACGAGGAAGGGACTGAGTGATACCAAAAAACAAAACAAAACAAAAAACCCACATGAAAATGAAGGAACAGTGTCTTCTTCCAATTAATAATATGATGAGCAAAAGAATTCAAAGAAGTCATTCACACAATCAAAAACTGTGATCTACATGGGCTTGGGACCTGTGTCTGCTCCCAATTTTTGATTGTGTGAATTTCATCACACATTGGAAACACAAACATTGATCAGCTTTCACGAACAAGTGATTATGCTTCTTTTGTGAAGCCTACCACATGCCAGGAAGTTTTCCACACAGGGCTTTTAAAGCTCTTTAGCTTGCATCTCCTCCAGAATGGAAGCTGTGCATTCACATATCAGACAGATTTACCCTGAAGTCCCTGCGAGCTATCAGGGAGCGCTTCATACACAATTCGGGTTTTTCACTGCACGTTAGAGTTCAGCCTGATTTATATCCGTGGTAAAAAAAATCCACTTTTTGCATTGGGTTTTTTGGGCAGCTTCAAACTCGCATTAAAGCCTGGCAGTAAACCTGTGGTAAAGCCTGCCGTGTGGAGAACTCTCAGGAGAATCGTGTCCCTTCTTGGCAGAATTAGGCACACAACCCTGCTCTTGAGAGGCCCTACATTCCTTTCAGGGCCTATCATGCAATTATACAATAGCTCCATTGCAATCAGACTCAACCTCTATGTTAGAAATAAATTCATCCTATGAAAGAAGCCTCCTCCCTCCCTCCAGTAGTTTCTGCTATTGCACAAAGTTGGTTTGCTCACTTTACAAAGGAAAACGTATTATGAATTTCCCTTCATTCCCTTCTCTTTTTTTAAACCACGTTTAACAACCACACAGTTACACAGTTCTTTAGTTACACAGTCCTTTAGATGCATTTGCTATTTTATTTTTCTTTGATTCAAAAATATGTCAGTAATCTTTTTGTTAACATGAAAGATAAAGGATTAGTAATGCAAGATGCAGTTTTCTTGTAACCTTCTTGAAAGCAGACTATAGTTTCTTATCTGGCTCTAACATTCATTTTCCTGAAATGGAGGAAAAAAACCCACTTCTTTAAAATGAAATAAACTGTATTTGATTCAGATGAGCAGTGCTAGCAAAGAAATTTATTGCAGCTAGAAGAATTGAGCAGATGCAGGATGGCCTTCTTCCTCAACAGCAGATACCTTTTTAGCAAATAAATAAATAAGTAAATAAATATATCCATATACATATTTTACATATAAAACACAACTGCATGAGTGAAAAGACCATGACAAAGTCCTGCATTGATCATAAACAAATTATTACAAGACACAGCGATTCAGTTAATTCCACTACTTGCTTAAGAAGCACAGAACATTTGCAAAAAAGAAGAAAGAAAAAACACCCAACAACTGAACGAGAATTTGTGTCTGCCAAACTGATGGGTCAGGACAGGAGTAGCATTTGCTTTGCATAAGGAAATTGAAGATTGAGGCCATGCTCTCCACCAACAAAGCAAAAACAGGCCTCAATTCTAGAAGAGAAAGCCTGGGTTTATAGAGCACATTTGGGCTGGCATAATGAATGCAGATCCATTTCATGAGCCTATAGTCAAAGTGGTTTCTACTCTCCACAACATAAAATAAAATAAAATAAAATAAAATAAAATAAATGTGGCGGGGGTGGGGAGAAAGTGGGAAATCCTCCCCCTGACCACCAAGAGGACCAAACTTCTGACCATACACAGATCTGGCAACTCTTTCTTGGGATTTGTCATATTGATCCTTGTTTTCTAACCTCACAGCATAGCTGTTCAGCTGTCTTTCAGTGCTGCTTCAGTTCTTCCAGCCCCCATGGTGCTTCAGCCCATTGGTGGCAATTCTCTTCTATCTGTGACAGCTGCCTATGTAGTGGGTGGTGGGAATGACTAAAGTAGTTTCCTGTTGTGGCAGTGTGCTGGTGGGGTGAATCTTCATGTGAATGATTTTTTTGATTTTTTTTTTTAGGGGGAAGCATGTTGCATTGCTTATGATGATGATAATTCCAGTCCCTTTCCTATCTGGCTGTGGGGCAGGATTTCTGAAGCATTTTCCTGCCATCGTGCTGTGCTAATGGAGTAGAATCTGATGTGTTTGTTTTTCGCAAGTGTGTTACATTAACTGTGATCCTAATCATTTTAAATCCCTCTCCTGCTATCCTGCTGCCTGGGTTGAAGGGTGGAGCTCCTGAAAGCAAGATTGTTTTGCATTAACTACCACAAATCCATTCAGATAATTAAACCCTGAGCCCACCTTTTTCTCCTTTCTCCCTTAGGTGCTTCTGTGCTGCTTTCCTGGCCAGGCAAAGGCAATGCTTCAGCAACTAGCAAACCATAATGGAAGTTCTCCTGTATACTTTTAGATAGGTTCAGTCAGTGTCTTATCAAAGAATTAGCGAAAGTAAATACTTGTTGGTTTAGTTTAATGCCTTTACTGAATAAAGGTTTATTGAACGCAGTTCATTTAATCGTGGGTTTATTTGTAAGCTGCATTAGCCATAGGCCATCGCTGCAGAAAGAAATACAAGCAAGCTAGGTCAGCAATGACAAAGAATACAAGATAGTTCAGAAACTGTACAAACTGATGGGGAAAAAATTCAAGGCATGCTGTATTTATAATAAGTTAAGGTTTAAAGCGAGCAATAAACATTCAAGTTCTAAACACATTTTACATAGGTTGCTAACTAGCATGGGCTACCTGGCATAGGGCGGAGAGATACTCCTGCCCGCAGCTTTGGAGAAGTCACTGCCAGGCTGTGTAGACAATACTGAGCTAGATAGACCAGTGGTCTGATTCGGTATATGGCAGCTGCCTATGTTCCTATCTGGCACAGGGAAGGGGAGACAGTGCCCCCCCCCCACAGCATTAAGCCAGCCCAACTGAATTCAATGGGGCTTACTCCCAGGTAATGGTTATAGGATTACAGCATTACCCCCCTCCCCCTGGAAAAAGTCCCCCGAACACCCATGATAACTAGGCTGGGATATAGCACACACAAATTGTCTCCTTTGCTAAGCAGGGTCCACCCTGGTGTGCATTTGAATGGGAGACAATATGTGTGAGCACTGTAAGATATTCCCCTTAGGGGATGAGGCCGCTCTTGGAAGAGCACCTCCATGCGTGCATGCAGAAGGTTCCAAGTTCCCTCCCTGGCATCTCCAAGATAGGGCTGGGAGAGACTCCTGACCGCAACCTTGGAGAAGCCACTGCTAGTCTGGGAAGACAAAAATAAATGGATCAAAGATCTGACTCAGTATATGGCAGCTTCCTATGTTCCTATATACAAATATCTGAAGTCCCTAATGCTCACAGAATATAATACTTTCTGAGGACATCATTCTCATGACTGGGCAGGTGCGGTGTGGGTGGGGGGAAGGTTGCACTTCACTTACCTTCCCCACAGACAGTGTGCTGCTGTGTGCCCAGATGACCTGTGCTGCAGTGCAAATCGTTTGAGGTCAGAACTTCTTGTCCTAGACTCTGGGTATCCCACAATCTGCCATGGGATGAGCGCGGCACATTGGAGGATACCCCCATGAGACGGGCACTCTAGGCACCCATTTCTGTGTCTCCCAGGCTGCATGCAGACTGAGGAGACACACAATCCTGGTAGCCAGGTTAAGGGGGTGCTCGTACCTTTAATCTCAGCTAAAAGTCGGGCTTGAAAGCAGGGTTAGGCAGGTGGACAGTGCTGGGATCTGCATAGATCCCTGCGCTGCACATGACCAGCCTAACCCTGGCTGGGCTGCCCTCACCGCCCTGAGCCATTTTGGAAGGGCGGTATAGAAATCAAATAAATGAATGAATGAATGAATGAATAATCACGAGAACAGTCTTTCTATGTGGAAGGTGCTGTCATCATCTCATGTGAGATTGGCACACCACTGCAGAATATTCCTGGATGGAGTGTGGCATGGAGACTCTCGAAGTGATGGTGATGATCTATAGCTCTGTTCACATGTTCACTGCCAGTATAATCTGTGCACAGCATATACGCATATGCACCTGTACGTATGCACAGTTATTCACACAGTATGCTTCATCCCAAGTGCAGTAGTACACTTCCTACTGGTGCTCTTCATTGGAGAGGATCTGTAACCAGGAATTTTTCCACACCCAGCTTTTAGTTCACATCTACTCCGGAATGGAGGGTGTGTGTTTACATATCGGCCAGATTTACCCCGAAGTCGCTGCGAGCTATCGGGGAGCACTTCACACTCAATTCGAGTTTTTCACTACATGTTAGAATGTAGCCCGATTTATATCTGAGGTAAAAACCCCCCACTTCCGTGTCAGTTTTCTGGGGCAACTTCGAACGTGCATTAAAGCCTCTCAGTAAATCCAAAGTAACATTAAAGTCTGCTGTCTGGGAAAGCACCTGACTCATTTTAAAAATGAATGCATCATACTCATTCACACAAAACACGGACATGTGTACATATTATACCTATAGGCATATAGAATGTTATGTCTGAACAGGGCTCATGTGATAAGCCACTTGAGACATTACAGCCATGGTTGCAGATAATTCACCATACAGAGACTGATTACCACAACTACCTCACGGAGTATAACATGTAGATTGGTCCTTTGTCACTTCCTAATGAGTCCACTGAGCACACCACAAACCCATGGGCTAAAATGATGGAAATAGCTTCATGCCATTCTGTCCACTTAAAAAGAGCTTCTGGAATCATCCTAAAGGAGCCCAAGTGTTCTGTGTGGTTTGTATTAAACTTGAAGCCAACAGCTCTGATTCCATGTTAGTTTTCACTGTGATCAGAGCTGGATTAAAACAAATAATATGGTGGATACAGTGCAAAATGCAGCCTTCATGAGTCTATCAGAATCTTTCCGAGTCTAGACTCTAGAATAATAAACAAGAAGCAGCCGTTAATCCTGTGGGTGGTCAAATGATACTAAACTGTTCTAGTTTCTAAACAGTAAATGCCAGGAAACATAATCCAGATTACACACTGCAACAAGGTCACGGCGGATCTTGGAAGTGTGCTTCCACATTTCCTGTGTTGTGACACCGCAGTCCCTATGCTGACAGCAGGGTGCTGTTCACATTTCTGATGCCTTGTTTCGAATTTAATCGCTGCAGTGTAAAAAGTTGCTGGTTTTTTAGGTTGTTTGTTTCCACGAGACTGCTCCCCCTACTGTTTACATTTCAAATGCAACTTGCCTGAACGGAAGCATTTTGCTGCGGTTGGGCAGCTAATCTGGAAAGCACCCTGCCCATGTTCATCTCTCTTAAGGGGTATGAGCAGGAGAATTACTCTGGATTAACTAAATCATAGGTACCAATGTTGATCCATTAGAAAAATCTACAATCCAAAATCAGAGAATTGCTTATGTAGGGCCAATCCAAAGTAATAAAATGCAAGCTTTCCCTACACAATTCATCAGTAAGCAGATGGTAAACAAAAGTGTGTGTGTGTGTGTGTGTGAGAGAGAGAGAGAGAGAGATTGATTGATTTTTGCAGGAGCCCCAACAGTCTTCAGTTTTCAAAGTTCGAAGATGGAATTTAGGGTTTGTTTTTTAAGGAGACTTGGATCAGCCGCTGAATGATGCAAGATGGGGTTCAATACCCTCCATTCAAACAGGGCTGCTTAGACAAAAGAATCACAAAACGGCTGTACCTCATCCCCCATATTTTGGAAATACAAAGTCTGGATGTTAACTCAGTCCAGTCTCCAGCGCCAACTTGAATCTGTGGATTATCTATTTGCTTTCATAAAATGAAAACAAAAACAAAACAGCAGCTTTAAGAAGAGTTAAACACTTACCTTAAAAGGTTGTGCTGTGTAAATAGCAATTAACTAATGGTCCTTAACTATTAAAAAATGACATTTCCCCCCAACCAGGTGGGTTTTGTTAATACTTATTTAGCCTAATGAGGAGATAGCATTCTCATTTTTGTTTGTAATCTAACTTGTTGTGAATACCTTGTTTTGCTCCTGAGAAATTTAATATTTCATGTTATATAAAAAGAGAGTCTCTCTTTTACCAGAGGAACAATATGAGCATACACACTGCCCTGAATTTTTTTTACATGATCCTATGCACATGTACATAGGAGTAACTCCCACTGAGTGGCACTTGCTTCCTCCTGGTGAATATGTATAGGGTCAAGCTCCAATTGCATATTTTAAAAGAGAAAAATCTAATTGAATATCACCAAATCCTGAAATAATATATGTGATTGTCTTGAAGTAAAAGTATGTCCTCCTGCCAAAGGCAAATAATCACCTCAACATTTCTGCTTTCCTTCACTCTCTCCACCTTGATACACATGTACACACACACACACACACACACACACACACACACACTTTTAATATTTCATATATTTTATAAGCTTGTATGCCTTTAAAAGAGAAGTGAATTTGTGGAGAGCTCTGCTCTCTGGAACTGTACTTCAGAGCTGAGAAGTAATTCAGGGTGAAGCCTGTATTAATCTCAGGTGAGGGAGATATTTAAATTCAGGCAACTGGTGTGAATATAAAATGGGGATTTTTTTTTTAAACAAAAAATTCAGATTGTAATATGCAAAGCTTAAAGAAAAAGTACCCCTGAGGGAACAGCTTTCTTCAAGAACATTTTGTTCCAAACATCATCTCTTTACCATTATATATATTTTATTAAAAACACACTCCCTTTCCTATTTTATATTTGAAAATTAAATCTTTCAGTTCTTAAAATGAAATTCTTTATTGCCAAGGAATGGATGGTGTGAGGGGAAATTCTTATACTCGGGCACTGGCACAGGGGTATGACTTTATCTAGTATAAAATAATAAGGAAGTTGCAGAGTCTCATCTGGCTGGATCGTGAAGCAATTTCTCTCTGCTACAAGTTGGCCCCCACCATCATTTGAAAGCCAGTTACACAAACCTCATTATGAAGATCACCGAGCAAAGTCCCAGTGGCTCCTGTTGGGGTCTTCATTGCCTGAAACCATCACCAGGCTTCCTGTATCCAGTTTTCAACACTCCTCCCTATATTATACTCAGGTTCCCTTTTTATGTTAATTGCCATACACATGGCCCTGTATAAACCACTTTCTCTATGGTAGCCTCACAAGTGTCCTTTTGTAGAGTCTGGAATTTCTCCAAAGTATATACATTGCAGATTGAATGCAGATGGAGGCTACCATTGGGGCGCTGCACTTATCCTGCTGCTGTGCAGTCTTGCAGATTCTTTGTGCCTAAAGCTGGCCTAAGCCTTGGTCATATGTTAAATGCAATTAACCTGATGTTTTTCAAATGGCTATTTGAGATGGAGCCTGTCTAAATCACAATTGGTTGATATCCTTAATGGAGGCTACTTTTCATTGTCTTATCAGCCACATGGGTGATGAAAAGTGATGGTCTCCAACCAACATCAGAACTTCCATTAGTTGAAGAGAACCCTTGGACTGTCGGTTGGCATACCCAGAAGTGCTCTTACCTCTGGACTTTGGGGCTGAAGTCCAGGGCCTCCACACCCTCTGGGGGCCCCCCAATCCACTTTGGTCTGTCCTGGGGTGTGTGGCCATAGTGCTGTGCTGCTGGTCCATGCTGCACTGGGGCCCCCAAGTGTGATTGTGACCTGTGCCTGGTGCTTTAGAGACAGAGAGGGGAGTGGTGAAAGAAACATGTGGGATGGGAATATGTTGTTTGTCGAAATGTTTCTGCTGATGCATATTTACATAAATATACCTGTTTTATATTCATACATTCTTGTGAATTCAGTTGCTGTTTATGCCAAGAACCCACGTGTTAAAAATACTGCATGTTTGTTGAGGGGTGTGTGTGTGGGGGGGGGATGATGCTGAACTTGCAGTCAGGAGGGTGGGGGCTCCAAAAGCCTTTAGGTCCAGGCTCCAAAATTACTTAGGTGCACCTCTGGGTGTACCACTGTCAATGCTGATGTAGAAAAAAGAGTAAAAAAGTGTTTTTCCTTAGGGTACTCATTTCCCAAAGCGATTCACTTTTCAGTAACCTTACATCTATATGAAGGCTAGGCCAGTATGATTATACCTCACTACACATTTGGGACATGTGACGTAGAAAGACAGAGGCTCATGTGGGGTAATCCAGTATGTTCATGGCTGTGGAAAGAAACCGTGGGGGATGCCCTGGGTCACAGCTCACACTTTTAGCCATTACACTACTACACTACAGGGGTGTTGCTAGGTACTTAAAAGTTCCAGGTTCTGGGCCCACAGCCCACGTTGGATAATTAATCTCAATTGTACCCCTCCTCTCTCAAGAATAATTATGTATGCTTTTAAAAAGTCTTTAGTATTATTTATTTATTTATTTATTTATTTATAGAATTTATACCCCGCCCAAACTTACATCAGCACCTATGAAGGTGGAAACAGAGGAGAGTTACAGTAAGTGAGGCTAGGAGCTCTCTTTCCCATGCTCTCTGCAAGTGCCTCCACTGCTGCACTTCCTTTCTGGAAGAGGTCATGGAGGTAGGAGGTGGCTGATGCCCATGGAGCTCTGAGCAATTCGTGGGGGAGTACCTGCCCCATGGGCCACCTCTAATGATGCCCATGCTCTGGCATCTCCCAGTTTCCAAGTTCACATACAATATGGCCACCAACAATATGGCCAACTCTGCCCTTCAAAAAAAAAAAATCTCTCTGGGCCAGGGGATTGGTTTCTTCCCATATATGCCCCAAACATATCCTCTCTGCTCTTACAGCTACCTTGACCCACGGCAGGTACAGCATCAGCCCAAGCTGGTGTGCAAATCACTGCCCTGGTGGAGCTGGGGACAGCTAGGAGCATTCTCTACCATTTGCTCTCACAGCAATGCTCTACATTTATAAGATCTATGTAACTTCTGAAAATGGCAATTCATTTCCCAGTGTCTCCAACACTGCTCTGCTGCTGTCCATGTGCCACATAAGCGGTCATATTGGTACTGTTGGTGGTATCTATACAGTCTATAGCCACTGTGCAGCTTCTTTGTAACCTGGGGGCAATTGCAGAGCATTTAGGGAAGGAATGCCTTATTTCAGGCATGGTCCAGCTCACAGCCAAAGTGGTTCTTTATTAGAGTAAAGTAAAGTGTGCAGTCAAGTCGATTTCAACTCCTGGCGCCCACAGAGCCCTGTGGTTTTCTTTGGTAGAATACAGGAGGGGTTTGCCATTAATCCCTCCCTCACAGTGTGAGAGGATGCCTTTCAGCATCTTCCTATATCGCTGCTGCCCAAAATAGGTTTTTCCCATAGTCTGGGAAACATACTAGCAGGGATTCAAACTGGCAACCTTCTGCTTGTTAGTCAAACATTTCCCTGCTGCGCCACTTAAGGTGATGGTTCTTTATTGGGATACTTTAAATATTCAATGTGCTGAAGGAGGAGTGGTGCAGAAAACTATTGAAATGTTATCTGTGCCACAGTGGAATAAGAACAAAAAACATTCTCCTTGCCAGCTGTGACAACTTCATTGGTGAGAGATAATGACGCTTTGCAGAAGGAGTAGTATATACATGGCACAAACCGTACTGTGATCTGCAGTAACCTCAGAGTAATTAAATCCCAAAGGAAACAAAGGCAAACACTTAGCTCCACTTAAATGTTGCTCAACAACTCGGGAATGAATGGAAAGAAGATCCTACTTTGTGGAGAATTTCCTGAAAACAGAAGTGAGCCTGGGGAAGGAGAGTTCTGACTTTAGGTGTCAGTAGCTGACATCCGAACAGTGCACTTGCCCAATGAGCAAGGGTTGGAGAAATGCAAGAAAATCATGTAGCTGTGTGAAAGCAGGAGGAGTTTTGAAATTGTGCTAGTATGCAGAAGTTCCTCTTAAAATATGCGAGGCATGCCACTGGTCGCATCCCTGTTATGCAAGCCCAAACATGCTTGTGCTAATTCAACCCTACTCTGAAACACAAGCTCCCAACTTTGCACCAGTAGCTAGCGTAGTAGCCTTACACGAACACAATGTCCTTGCACAAGTGCACCATTTGTTAGGATGGCAGCCATTCTGCCCCTGCCCATTAACCCAGATTGTAAATGGCTTCTATGCAATGAATTCCATCTTCCCCCCACCTTCTGTGACAGGTGCACCATGAGGACACAGACTGGAAGATATTTTGGTCAGCTGATCAAACAGAGGAGTGAGCACATACATTCATGCCCATCCAGTGTGTTGTCACTGCCCCTGCATGGTCTATAAGTATATAGCACTGACAGAGTAGAGTAAATCTAAAAAAGTCTGCTGACCCAAGATATTGTTGGCTTTTGTATACAATGTGGTGTCAATGGTTGACATCCGAACATCCAGACTGGATGACCAGATTGTGAGTCTCACATAATGCTACATTTTGCTCCCTGTAGCAAGGGAACAGAAGCTGTGATTGTTTCCCTTTCAGAAAGGCTTCCTTTCCTCCCTTTTTCATCTGAGATGTGTGCATGTATTCCTGGAAAAGATGCAGGGCTTTCTGGGTACTGTAGTCTTTTCAGTGGCTGCTATGAGACCAAATCAGATTTAGATTGAATCAGGCCAAATTGAATGAATTATTTTTGATTCAACCTGATCCAATCTGAACCTGATGGTGGTTACATTCAGGTCGAATCAGATCCAATTCAAACCAAACCTGACTAGCCCTCTGAAGTTTTGCATAGTCCTAGTATATAGGTGAGGTTTCAGAACAACTTCTTTTATCTGCAAATACTTTTTAAATGGTTCTATTTAAATCAAATCCGTGTCTATAGGTGTTTTCACACATGAGGCTTAAAATGACTTTTTGGTAAGGTAGTCTTTAACATAAGTGAAACACCTACAATGGCAAGAATGCACGTTTGATTCTTCTTCCGTGTTCAATCTTGTATTGACAATATTCACTATGACACAATGTGAGAGAGGTTCAAAGCTGCTTTTAGAGTCTTGTGTGAAACCTGTGTAGGTATTCAGTCTTAAGCTGCTTTTGTTCCACTGAAATCAATTGGGCTAAACGTCTTTAAATCCATGTCCTTCACCTTAACTGATTGTGGATCAAGTTGATACTATTAAGTCCCATTGGAATAGAGAGAATGGTATTCATGAATAAATGGGTCTTCAGGACTCATGCCTGTATTTATGGCAAACTCCTCAGACTGAGAATTGGCTCCCAGGTCAGTGAATATAGTGACAGATGACATGCTGTTATCAGCTGTTTCAATTAATTAAATTATACATTATGCTTATAAGGATGATATACGGAGACACTCCAGATTAAGCATCTCAATTAAGTCTTTAATTTACATTTAATAAGTGAATTATTATATGTTAATAAAAGATCAATTAGTTGTTAAAAAGAGGATTGATCCAGGTACAATAAGCATGTCAAGGAGACATCAAGCTGACATTGAAATAACTAGAGATTGTATGCACAACACATGTATAATTAGATTCTTAGTGTAATCAAACTGTAATAAACTCTGACCTGTTTAACTAGTGCTGAAGTTGCATAGTGTATATGGGAAGGCTTGAAATTTCTTAATAACTGCTTTTTCTGCCCCCCCCCACCCGGCTGCTTTCTTCTCCCACCAGCTGTTGCCACTTTCTTCACACACACAACCGGCTGCTTTCCCCGGTGCTGCTTTCTTCACCCCCCCACCACCCCCACTTCCTTCATCCCCCTGCCGCTGCCTTCTCACTTTCCTGGCACCGCTCTCTTGCTCGTGTATCCATTTCTGCTTGTTCACTCACACACCCCCGCCCCCGGCAGCTTACTTGCGAACTCTCGTGAGAGCTGCCACACATGGGATTAGCGACGGGTTCATTTAAGAGAAATAGATAGATAGATAGATGACGTAATTATATATTTTTTCTGCCTAGATCCAGAGTTGGGCTAGAGAGGGTCTTTTCCTCTGACTTGCTTTCTCTCATCCATTACAAGTATTTGTGGGACCAGCGCTGGATGACTGTCCTCCTAGCCCTCCTTCAGACAGCTCTGTGTGGGACAGCCATTCATCCATGGCTGCTAAAAGGTTAACACAAAGTGCTTTGAGAGAGAATGAAGTACTTACAGGACAGTAGTGGTATAGCTATTGATGGAGTAATCTTGGAATGCATTACCTGGAAAATAAAGGTAAGTGCTGAGACATCTTTAGCTGAATAATACACTTAAACAAAGAAAAAAACAATACACCTTTAAAAGGAGATCTTAGGAAGCTTGTTTGACCTTTAAAATGAACATTTACTTTTCAGAAACCCAGAAGATGTAAATCAAGCATATGTCATTCTGTGTGAATGCAAGCACTCATTCTAGAAGTTGGCGGGGAGAAAGCAGTCTGAATGTGGATGACGTCATTATATAGAGCATTCCTTTCAGCAATGGAAAAGTAGGTTTAAAGTGGTAACCTACAGCATACAAATGATGGATTTAAAGGAAACAGGGGGGAAAGGATGATTAGAATAGCACGCATTAAAGACTACAAGATTTTTTGTCTCCCTTCTCTTGATTTCTACTATCTTTCCACTGGGGTTGGCACACAGTGTATTCTGTAAGAAATTAAAACACTCCTCCTAAGTACACACCAGGCAATAACAATGGCAGAGTTAAGAAGGTTAACAGACTTAGTTGTCCCAGCAACATGTCACCAAGTTGAAATGAGCAAGAAACACTGATAATGTGAGTGCGGGGTGCGGGGGGAGAGGGAGAATAATAAAACCACAAGAGGAAAACTGCCAAAAGATTGAAAGAGAAAAAGAGAAAGCCTTTTTATTTGCTGTTTCATTAGGGTGAATCAGATTTTTATAGTCTGTAAAAGAGGCTAAAATATAATCTCCTTTTGTGTAATGTGTGTGTTTAAAAAATGTTTCATCAGCAGTTCTGCTAAAGACTGCATCAGCATTAAAAAAAAACCCAACAAAAAAACCAGCAGGGATATTCATGGGAACTCTACAGGGAAACAGACAGTTCCCACTCATTTCACTAGGGCTGCTAGTATAAGTGTGTGTGTGTGAGAGAGAGCGAGAGCAAGAGAGTGCTGCAATAGTATTTGTGAACAGCCTAATGTAGCCATCTCACGCCAGAGACTGTGGCAATCCTCAGCTTTGGTAAAGCCGTCTGGTTGACTCCTATTAAAAGACAAAGACAAAGGAACCAAAGCTAACTAATGCAGATTTAGGACCAAACAAGACAATGGGGCAAATGCAGTTTTGTTAAACTCACTTCCCCTGTTCACATATAAAGTGAGGGTGGGGGTGTCTACTTTTTACAGCAGGGAAAGTGGGCAGGGGAAGAAAGTGAATCCTGCCCCTGCCCCACCTAACCTTGCTAGGATCTGATGCCTGGCTCTGGAACTGGAAATGACCTGGGCAGGGAGAAAAGTGCTTTGAGCTAAGGAAGAGAACAAGGGTGGGTTTCACTCCCCTCCCCGTGCATTCTTTTCTCTCTACAAGGGAGACACTCATCCCCACTTTATAGGGACAAATTACAAGCAGACATGTAAAGCACGCATGCCCTCAACTCCTGCCTGTCGGCTTCCAGCGGCATCTGGTGGGCCACTGTGTGAAACAGGATGCTGGACTAGATGAGCCTTGGGCCCGATCCAGCAGGGCTGTTCTTATGTTCTTATGTACTGCCCCAAAAGTCCACTTGGACTCTAAATTACTACAAGAACAAGTGAGACAATACTATTTGTCAGATGAACTAGTTTATTAAAATGTGAAAGTAAAGTTTTTTTAAAAACCTAAACATTGCTGCCACCTTAAGTGGTGCAGCAGGGAAATGCTTGACTAATAAGCAGAGGGTTGCTGGTTCCGCTGGTACTATATCAGGCAGCAGCGATATAGGAAGATCTGAAAGGCATCATCTCATACTGCATGGGAAGAGGCAATGGTAAACCCCGCCTATATTCTACCAAAGAAAACCACAGGCCTCTGTGGGCACCAGGAGTCGAAACTGACTTGACGGCACACTTTACTTTAAACATTGCTAATCAGGTGAGGCGTTCAGAACAAAAGCAAATACAGTTTAGTGGCAGCATGATAGCTTTTTGGCATTTTGGCTAAGATCAAGTGTGTGTGTAGTTCAGTGGTGATATGGAAGAAACTAGGCTCTTAAGGACAGCAGAAAGGTTTAGGCAGAGACTTTAAACAGGCTGACAACAGGTCCACCTCACACATTTGCATATTTGGATGTACACCACAGAATCATAGAATTTTAGAGTTGGAAGCTACTTTGGAGACTATCTAGTAGGCTTGTGCCCGAAATGTTTTGGAGGCCATTGTAAAGGCCTCCGAAATGTTTCGGGTGTGGGGGCTGATTCGGCGCCAGCGGGGGTAGAGCTTTAAGGGCGGGGGAGAGTGTACTCACCCCCCCGCCGCGTTTCCCCTGCCGGCGTTCTCCAAATTTTAAGCCCCTCGGGGCGGCAGCGTTCCTCCCTGCCACCCCATTCCCCCCTTCGGCCAGAAGTCCCGAGCGCGCGACGGGCGCACGCGCGCTCGGGATTTCCGGCCACTTCCGGCTGACGGGGGGAACGGCAGGGAGGAATGCTGCCTCCCCGAGGGGCTTAAAATTTGGAGAGCGCCGGCGGGGGAAACGCGGCGGGGGGGGGGAGTACACTCTCCCCCGCCCTTAAAGCTCTACCCCCGCCATGCCGAAAATTTATCGTGCACATCCCTGCTATCTAGTCCAACTCCTGAATCTGCGATAGTTATCATCATCCTCAACCTCATCATATTATTTTTAATGAAAAAGTTCTCAAAGTGGTTCAAATAGAAAAAGAATAATGAGAAGAAGATGGTTCCTTGTCTGATTATCTAAGTGCTGACCAGAGGCGTATCTAGGGAAAATAGCGCCTAGGGCAAGCACTGAAATTGCACCCCATGTCCAAACATCTGACACCCATCTTTCAGATAAATCTACTATAATATCAGCTGAAAAATATAAGTCAAGCTCATTAATCTTTTAAAATTTCAAAAACTATTTAGCAGTAGACGTAGCCAGACCAAAAAATGCTGGAAAACTACAAATTTCAGTATGCTGGGGCTCATGAAATACCCAAATACTATGTAAGGTGTACTTGGAAAACTAAACAGAAGTGCCTGTCTAATTCTCTACTATGCATCTACTAGCATCACTATTACATAAGTTTTAAAAATAAATAGAGAATTTGACTTTTCCCAGATACTCTGAAAATAATTAAAGGATATGCTTGGAATATATTCTAGTATTTCAGAAAGACAGTTAAAATGAGAGAAAGAGAGCAAGAAATTCCCAGTGGGCCTTAATACTAAGGATTTCACACTGATTCAAAGACACTCACCATTAATAAATATATTTTTAAGACACCACATTTAACTCACTTATCATAAGAAGCAAAGTAAGAGCAAATGAATACAATCCTAGCTCATAAGCTTCAGCTCAGTATTCACAAGCCCTGATTCTCTGTACATAGTGCCAAACTGAATATGTGTACAGTGACTTATATTATATTAAATTATTATTTTTTAACCTGTAGCCCCTTCGGGGTGCTTCCTATGGGCTGTGGGGGGGGGGGTCTGCAAAGGTCACCCCTCCCACTGCTGGCCTCTAGGGCCTCGCAGAGACCATTTGAGCATGTGCAGTGGCCATTTTTAAAAAATAATTGGGTTTTTTTAAATGGCCGCTGAAAACAAAATGGCCAGCACGCATGCTCAAATGGCCTCTGCGAGGCTTGGCATAGCCTATGGTCTCACAGAGGCCATTTGAGCATGTGCAGTGGCCATTTTGTTTTTGGTGGCCATTTTTTTAAAAAAAATAATTTTAAGAATTTGCGCCCCCCCTTCAAGTGGCACCCAGGGCACGTGCCCTGCCTGCCCTACCCTAGATACACCCCTGGTGCTGACTATCTAAGGTGGACACCAGCAATAGACACTGGTGGGACACTGTGCTTGGGCTGAATTGGGCACTTGCCTCCCACCAGCTAAATATGAGTCACCACTTTGAAAATTACTTCTATGCCCAGTTACCAGGGAAATCTGTTAGCATCCCTAACAGATGGCCATCCAGATTCTGTTTGAAAACATCTAGAAAAAGAGAGCCTACTAATGCATGTGGCAGACTGTTCCACTGTCAAACAACTCTTACGGTTAGGAAAGTGCTCCTAATGTCTAGCCTAAATCTGCTTCCTTGTAATTTTATCCCACTGGTTTTAGTCCTTCTTTCTGGAGCAACCTACAGGGACTAGCTGTAGTAGTAGTAGTAGTAGTAGTAGTAGTAGTAGTAGTAGTAAGTTTATTGCGGTCACAGATGAGATTAACAAACAATCACAATTAATAGCATTAATAAGAAAATTCAAGAAATTTCAAAGTTTACAAAATCACAAACTGTTCATATTACTAATACAGTCTTTATGGAGCTTCGATGCCACAAAACAGAACTTTGCCACATTATCTGAAATTACAGGTTTAAAATTGGTCAGCATAATTTCCAAATAAAATTCGTCTGTGTGACCAGGATAAATGGCTAAAATAGGAGCAATAAATTTGGTGTGAGTGTCCTTATAAAACTGGCAATAAAGAATAAAATGGGTGATAGACTCAATATCCCCTGAGTCTCAGGGGCAACAGCGTTGATCATAAGGAAGTTGTTTGAATTTACCATCAAGTACTGCTGAATGGAGAACGTTCAATTGCGCGAGGGTCAGAAATCTCCTAAATTTTGGTACCAAGATCTGGTCTAAATATTCAGCCGGTTTATAGTTAAAAGTTTGAGAACCTAAGTGTATTCCCTTGGGTAGCCATGCGGACTCCATGGACTAGCTATATACTAGATGCATACTTGATTCTCAAAACCCCAATGTCATTTGTTTTGTTTTGTTTTAGAAAGGCAGGTTCAGAGCAAGTGATTGAGAACAAAAAAAATGGTGGGCAGAGGAGGCTAATTAACTAATTAGCTTCCCCCCTCCATCTTCTGTTCCCCCCCGCCACTCCAAATCAGACACACTCTCTGGCGCTTTCTCCTTCCCATAGAGTTCAAATATTCTCATTAACTGTGAATAATGTGGGATAGACTGTGGGCCTATCCCAATTGGTCTCTGGTCTGACACATGATGCTGGTCACACAGCCGATTTGGTCTTCTGCTCTGATCAGGGTGGTGTTCCGTGGGTGGGGACTCCTGCCATCTCCCCATTTTCATGGGCGGATCACCATCTGGTTAGGGTAGAACTTACAGTCATGACCCACCTCTGCAGGGGTGAAGGACCTATTAGATTGGTCTGCCCGAGGAGGTTATTGGATCCAATAGGATTCCAAGAAGCTTTGGAAGGGTTTAGGGTTGGCTCTGCTAATGATTCTGTTGATGTTTTAGTACAAAGATGGAATAATAAACTCACTAGAGTAGCAGACATAATCGCTCCTAAGTGTCCTCTCCAACTTGCTGTAAAGACAGCCCCGTGGTATTTGGATAAGTTACAGGAGCTGAAGCAACGAGGTAGACGATTAGAGTGCAAGTGGAGGAAGACTCGGTGTGAGTCTGATCAGGCACAACACAGAACATATTTGAAGACCTATGCTTTGGCAGTGCGCGCAGCAAAGAAGCAGTTCTTTTCTGCACGCATTGCTTCCGCAAATTCATGTCCAGCTGAGTTGTCTAGGGTAGGGGTGTGCATGGAACAGCCGGTCTGTTCCGGTTCGAGTCCAGAATGGACTTGAACTGGACCAGTCCAGCTCGGCACCCCCTTGAATTGGTTCGATCCGGGGGGTTTTGCAAACATTTTTTAAAAATAATATATATTTTTAACTTACTCCCTTCAGGGGAGTTGTTCGAGGCTCGGGGTGGTGGTGGTCTGTGGAGGTTCCTCCACCCACACTGACCTCCCTTCATGTCCATACCGGCCATTTGGCCAGCTCTTCAGCCCATTCGGGCCTTCCCCCTCCAGCGTGGCGGGCTCCAAAATGGCTGCTGTGCTGGAGGGGGAAGGCCCAAATTGGCCAAAGAGCAGGCTGAATGGCCTGTATGGGCATGAAGGGAGGCTGGAGGGGAAGGGGGAACCTCCCCAAAGGGGGTAAGTAAAAAAAAAAAGTCCACAAACTCCCTGAATCCCTGGGGGTATTTGGTCCAGGGTTGGATCAACAAGGGGATGGTTCAGTTCAACTTGGAAAGGTCGAACCAAACTGGTTCAACGTCGAATGTGAAAACAAAGAGAAGAAAACAAAGAAAATATGGCTAGCCCCAGAGTCTGATGTCAGACGTGGGGGCAGGGTGAGCGAGGCCACCGCTGTGGCCGAACACGGGCCGCTGGTGTTCTGGCTCCGTGCCTGTCCTTCTCTTTGGTTTCAGGAAGAAAAGAACCTCAAGACTCTCCTGTTTTCACAGGCTTTTAATTAGAATTAATTTTCAATAATTTAAAAAACTTGTTTTAATAACTATTTTATTCTATTGTGTTTTTTGTCATGCATTTCAATCTGTTACTTTTAAATATTTTAAATTTTAAATTTTGTACACTGCTTGGAGATGTACATATCAGGCGGTTTAGAGATATGACAATTAATTGATTAATTGTTGTTTTAATTTTATGCTATATTTGTTGTAGACCACCCCGGAGATGTGTGTTTTTATCACTTTCAACTTAAACTATGGTATAAGTTACAACTTAGAACGCCTTTGGACATAACGCTAAATTGGGGGCAACTGTGCCAGGGGTTGAAGGTCTTGGCTGTTCAAATGTGTAAACCCATGGTTTTGTCACTGAACCATGGGTCGGTTTTAGCCCCCCAAACCTGAATTTGTACCTTAGGTTGCAATTCAGTTTTGCTGCCAAAACCTCAGGTCCAAAAGCAGTATTGTGTCGTCTGGATTCTGCCATCTTATTCTCTGGATTGTGCTAGCTACACAAACTCAAGTTGAGGGTAGGAAGCTCCTCCCACTCTGCTATACACCCTCATAACTTGGCAAAGAGGCACCTGTTATAGTGGTGATTCTCTTTTATTTAGCAGGGGGAGAGTAACTGGCCCTGTCCACCCCCAGCACAGTACCTCCAATGATTGTTGTTGGTGTCTCTCTTATGTTTCTTTTTAGTTTGTAAGTCCTTTGGGGACAGGAATCCATCTTGTTTATTTATTATTTCTCTGTGTAAACTGCCCTGAGCCATTTTTTGGAAGGGCGGTATAGAAATCAAATAAATAAATATGGGCGGTGAAAAGTGTGGGAAGAGGTTGCTGTTTCTTTTCCTTTTTCATAATTTGTATTGCTTGATATTTTCAAACACTTTTGTTGTATCTATCTACTTTTTATTTTGAAAATTAAAATTCTATTTAATAAATAAATAAATAAAACAAAACAAATATTTGATTGGCTGCCACGGCTTTCCTTCATTTGTTGACAGAAGCTAGCACAGCCAGACTGCAGTCTCCCAGACTGCAGATCATGATCATCTAGGAGCATGCAAGGTGAATGGAGGCTGTTATGTCTGAAGGCGGCCTTAGATTGCTTCTGGTCAGCTTATTGATATAACCATGGTTAGCAAAACTGGGCGTGATGTAATTTTGTTTCTAGAAAGAGAAGTGTTGTTAGCCAGTAAAAATAGGTTTCACACATGAGCACTATCTAGTAGTCACTGCTTTCATGATTTTCATGATTCTGTTACCTGGATAATGCCAAGTCAGCCAATCATTGATGGGTGTTAATGTTAATAATATGTTGTTAAAGTCCCCAGTATGGGACTGTTGGCAACCCTAAGCCTGCAGCCCACCAGAACCACAGAGTACTCTGGTAGAGAGGGAGAAGGGAAAGGAGTTGGAGCTCATCAATTAGTTCATTAGTGAAAATAACTGGTTTTATCTGAGCCATAGGTTCTTCCTATTAGCTGAAAATAAAAGACAAATGGCATTTCACAAGGGACAGACAATTTGGGGCTAAAATAAGGGACATCCCTGCTAATAAGGGACTGTTGGTAGTCTTAGTTTGGGGTGGTATACAAATATACTAAATTAATAAATGTGCTTAATCCGTAGTGAGTTCCTAAGATGGACACCTAAAATATAAATTGTGGATGCAAAAGCCTATGCTTGAATCACAGGGGTATGCTAATCAGGTAGCTATGAATGACTTTAGCTCTTTGTGGAATGTATACTTGGCGGCAAATTTGTTTCTGAATAATGTGTGCAACTGCGGATCTAAATGACAAGGTACATTTTCCAGCAGAAGTAAATGCAACCATAGCTGAACTAAATTACATTATATTAATTTTTGCCCACAATATTAGTTTTAAACAGATTATTAGATTTATGTTTTCCATTCCCCAGCCTTTCCTCTCCCCTTTCCCTTCAACTAAGTCCTTGCAGTTTCAAATCGACAGTGTCCTGAGAGCAGTTTTTGCACCACCTGCACTGCTTTGGGCATTTAAAACAAAACTGATGTAGTTGTGCGAGAGTGGTAATGCGCAAATGCCAAAAACAGTGCAGTTGCACAACATTAAGGCCATTCTTTCCTATGGCCATAGTGTTGCACAATTTCCAGCATTTGCACAATTAAGAGTGCTCTTGCACAATTAAGTCAACTTTGTTTTAAACACCCACAGCAGTGTGGGCGGTTTGGAAACTGCCTGTGGGACACTGTACAGTATGTGGGCCTGTGTTTTTTTTTAATGAGCCTTTTACATATCCAAGCACAATTTATTCCTCCATACATACAATAAGAGGCAATCAAATAAGTAAGGAAGTCTGAATGAGAAAAAAGGGAAATAGAAAAGAGTCAAAAAAAGAGAGGGAATACGGGGGGAGGGGGAGAGTAAAATTGGTCCCAAAAGATTTAAAATGTTATTTCTTTAGCAACCATATTTGTCAGTTACATGTCTGCCTTTTTTGCAAATAAACCAGGCTGGTAGGGTCATGTTGACATCAAAAGGCACATATGGATGAGGAAAGATGAAGCCTCTCCCCTCGCCTGTCTTATTTCCCTCCCTCAGTCTGGTGGTGTGTCTGAGGTGACGAACTGCATGGAGTAAGGTGCAGAGTGTCAGCTCTCCTCACCCACACTTTCCTTTTGAAGTAGGTAACACCCTACCAACCCCCATTTTATATATAAATGCAGACAGGTACGGGGGGGGGGGAACACGTGGCTGCCACCATAGTTGGCACATCTTGTTTGTTCATCAATAAATCCACGAAAGAATTTTGTGTCAGGTCAGCCTCTCAACTAAACCATGCGATCAAACCAGATATCTAACAGCAGCAAATCCAATGTTACTGCTCCCCACCCCCAAGTATACACTCCATGGAGAACTTCAAAAGAACAGCCATGCTGGATCCAGCCCAAAGCCTATATAGTCTAGGATCCTGTTTCCCACAGTGGCTCACCAAATGCCCTGAGAAGCCCACAGGCAAGAGGTGAGGGCATGCCCTCTCTTCTGCTGTTGCTCCCCATCAACTGGTATTTAGAGGCATCTTGCCTCTGAGGCTGGATGTGGCTTTTAGCCATCAGACTAGTAGCCTATGATGTCCTCCATAAATTTGTCTAAGCCCCTTCTAAAGTCATCCAAGCTAGTGGCCATCATCCCATCCTGCTGCAGAGAATTCTACGGTCCTGGTCCCCTAACAAATGTACCTTTATGATACATCCGTTTGCAAACACATGTTCTATTCCTACTTGAAAATTATACGTGTTTACTAAATCTTCTCAAGTTTATATTTAAAACATGCAATGTGTGAAGTGACACTCAAGGGCTTTCTGTAGTAAAGCAGATAGTGCTTATTATAGACTAGTTTGTGTGGCCGTAAAGAAGTGTCTTATTCATTAAAAACCACTAACGTCAACTGACAATTATTTTGTCAGGTTTCTTAAGCACTCATGGGAATGTTCTCACCTTCTAGTCATCCCCCCATAGGGCATTTATCTCTCATTAGCAATAGAAAGAGTGCCTCAGGACATTAATTACTTTTATGGTGTAGCAAAACACCTGTTTAGTCTCTGGAAGAAATGTTTATGGCTTGTTCATATCACAATGCAAATAAAATATAAATGCGTGCAAATGCTGGAAAGAATGGTATAATCTACTGTATTGAAATCAGCCAAAATATACAGGAGTTTTAGGGAATTTTGACTGTCTTTTCAACTGCATGTAATTCATCAGAAACAGTTGTATGTCTCAACCTGCTGATACTAGTCTTTTTATATTTAGTAAAGGTGATGATTTCACAGGAAAGTTTCTGAACATTCAAAGGCAGAGCTAAGGAATTTCATTCAAACTTTCTTTTGATATCCCTTGTTATTTTATTGCTGCTGTACATAGAGTTGGCATGAATGAATATACTGTATTCATACCATTTAATTGGTTTTAAATGATTTTAAAAATGAGTTTTATATTAATATTTTAACTGCTTTTATTTTGTATTTTATGTTGAATTTTAAATGGTTTGGATTTTTGATGTAAATCGCCCTGAGCCATTCTGGGATGGGCGGTATATAAATGAAACAACAAACAAACATATTACCCCATTTGGTTACATTGCTTTGCTAACAATTTCCAAAGATATCTGTTTTTAAGACTCTGGTTTGTAATTTTGAAAGCCCCTCCTTCTAGATTTACCCTTTGTTTATAACAGGACACAAACTTTTTTGTTGAGAAATGGGAAATTCCTCTGCTGTATCAAGGCTGTTTTCCTGGGAAGACAGCATAATCTGCTGATTATGAGACGAATCTGTGCAAATGGATTACAATTAAGCCCATTTAAACCATTCACAAATATAGTGGATGCTCATGGATGCATTGTGGGCAAATCTCCAAGCCTTTCTCCATATACCCCCACAACAGGTTTTGGTGATATGGTCGCACTGAAGTTACCCAATGTCTTATGAGGCTCTCTGGAGAACTGCTGCTCCACTGTACCCACTGTACTTTCACAGCACTTCTAGAAACAAATTTTCTCTGACCGGACTCATGGCAAATTCAAGACTGATGATGTAAGAAGAAGTCCTGGTTCTTTCCAGGAACAGTCACATCCCTTGGCCGCCAGTGACAGAGTTGTGGATGGTAGTTCTGATGGCTACCATAGCACTTCTGCAGGCCAAGAGGGAAAATCTCACTTCTTGAGGGCTTCTGTCTGTAGTCCATGGGGTACAGTGGGGTTTCAGTAGAGGCTTCTTATAGCAAGTGTTCAAAATATACATACTATCAGTGTAGGATGTATAATATTGAAGATATTCTGGACAGTTGCAGCTGGTGCGTAAAAAGCCCGCAAAGATGCATGTCTGTTAGAAACAAGCTGCAATGCACATTTTGGAGAAGAAGAGCCCACATTCTTATAGACTGATCATCATATTCTGAAATTCTTGTCCAACAGAAAATCCAGCCAAGGAAGGATGCAATTTTTCACACATATTCCTGTGAAAAAGCCCCATGGAACACAGTGGGACTTACTTCTGAGTAAATATACATTGGATTGAGCTGAAAGTAGTGTAGTTTCTTACAGGAGTGATTCAATTAATTTTTTGAATTAGTTCACCCATGAGTCCATTTTAGTTGAGTATTTTTGTTTTGTATTCTAAAATGGTTGTCACCTACTTTGAGCTTAAGGGGTGGGCTGGATAGACATTTTAAAAAAATAATAATAAAGAAGGCAAAGTCGGGATTTAATGTTAAAAAGAACTATTTGATGAGTGGCTAATGCCCTAAGTGGATCCCACTGAGGACACATCATTACTATCCTATATTAACTGACACAAATCTCCATTTTGCTAAGACTTAAAGTTGCCATGTAGATTAGTTTTCAAAACTCAAGCCCACCAACACAAAAAAGTGCAAGCTAAGCCGGCAACAGTGTATAACAGACTTTGTGGAAATAGTAGCTGGAATTGGATGAACAGTACCATTCAAACCTTATGCAGTACAGTCTGCCACCTATGTAAGCAAAGCCCTAATTCGACAAGAAGGCCTTACATGTAAAATGTAGGAATTTTGTCGGCAGGTTGAAAAGAGTGCAGACACAGGCTCGGAATGCAACTGGAGCCATAGCGCAGTGTGAGAGTATCTGCTTTGCATTCACAAGGTCCCAGGTTCAATCCCTGGCATCTCCAGGTAGGGTTGGGAATGACTTCTAGGGAACCATGGCCAGCCAGAGTAGACAATACTGAGTTAGATGGTCCAAAGAACTGATGTAGGAAATGGCAACTTCCTATATAAAGTTAAAGTTGTGCCCTCGAGTTGGTGTCGACTCCTGGAGACCAGAGCCCTGCAGTTTTTCTTTGGTAGAATACAGGAGGGGTTTACCGTCTCTTCCTGCGCAGTATGAGATGATGCCTTTCAGCATCTTCCTATATCGCTGCTGCCCGATATAGGTGTTTCCCATATTCAGGGAAACATACCAGTGGGGATTTGAACCAGTAACCTCTTGCTTACTAGGCAAGTCATATATACGTAGGGGATTATTACACTATTCATTCATTCATTCATTCATTCATTTAATGGAACTGGTAACTCTTACAGGGAATTAACACTGAAGATCATTTTCCTCTGGAAAACTGAGTGGAAGATCCAAATAGCGCCTGGATTTCTAAAAATGCTAGTTTCATTTTCAAAGCATGAGGGCTCCAAGGAATGCTATTCAATTAATCCAGTAAAGAAGTTTATGCACATTTTGTTGACCATTGTCCAAAAGGAGTGCTAGTAAAGTATCCATACCAGCTTGAAGTCCCCTCGGAAAACCTTTTGGGGCCCAAATGACAGAAACTTGTTATTCTAATTCCACATAGTACTTAACGAAAGAATGATATGAGCTGCTGCACTTTCTCAGTAGGCCGCTAGGGGCCGCTGCTGCATTTGTTGAACGACCAACTGCTTATGTTACAGGTGCTTTTCGAACAGGCTTGCCCTGTACAGGTAACACAGAGGAGGTAAAGGGTCTATTCGCCTTTGCCTGTTTCCATCAGAGCCAAAAGAGAAACAGAAGGACAGAACAACCTGCTTATGTTATGACAGTCTGCTTTAAGGCAGAACTCAAACCAGAAGTTCATGGGGAGAAGAAACTGGGTCAACTTGTGGAGATTTGTTATGTAGGAGCAAAGGTGTAGGTTTGTGAAATGAAAAGTTGGACTAGAAAAGGAAACTGTCCCAGGTTGTGTTCATACAATCACATTGATCCTGGTTAAAGAATTAAGCAGGATAGCTGAGCCCTATAGAGCTGATTGTGAGAATCCAGAATTTTGGGATAATCCTGGTCAAACTGCTGTGGTTAACTCCCATTTAACCTGTATAGTTAACTTGGAGCATTTCCAGGCTGCAGGCTTTACCATGGGTTTACTGCGAGTTTGAATTTGCCCTCAAAAACCGACACCAAAAAATGGATGTTTCTCTCCCAGACATAGATCGGGCTATGCTCTAATGGGCAATGAAAAACACAAATCGTGTGTGTGGAGTGCTCCCCAACAGCTCACTGGGACTTTGGGGTAAATCTGGCTATGTGAACGCACACCCTCCATTCCGGAGAAGCGAGCTAAAAGCCCCATCTGGAAATGCTCAAGGTTATATGTGGTTTAACAAGGATTGCCCAGAAATTCTGGGTTTCTATAATCAGCTCTGCAGGGCTCAGTATCCTGGTTAACTCTTTAACCAGGATCACTGTAGCTGCAGTGGCAGCCTGTGAACGCGCCGCTGGGGCGGCGGCAGGAGGCACCTTTAAGGGGAAATGAATTCTGTGCTTACCTCCACAGCCACCGCACCTGAACGCTGCTCAGAGAATCAGCATGTTGCCCAGCAGCCCCTGTGGCGGGGAATCGCCACTGCGACTCACTCTGTTTACATGGAGCCAAGCCCCCGCCAGCGGCCAGGTGAGTGGCAGTGGCAATTCCCCGCCACAGGGGCTGCTGGGTTGCATGCCGCTTCTCTGAACAGCATTCAGGTGCGGCAGCTGCGGAGATAAACACAGAATTCATTTACCCTGAAAGGTGCCTCCCACTGCCCCCAGCGGTGCGTTCACGGGCTGCCACTGTGTGGCTGTATGAATGTAGCCCCAGTAGAATTGGGAAGGTATATTCTAGCACAAGCCTCAACTGGCACTAGGGAAGAGGGAAAGCAAAGTTGGCCTTGTGAAGTGGGTGACTTGGGTATCAGATCTCCCAGTTTTTCTTCTTTTATTAAAAGCAGCCACGGGGGCCCGTTTGGATCAGGGCCATAGTGCTGGGGGAAGAGGACCCTTCCTCATTCTGTTTCTCTGACCATTCTGTTCCAATTGCTATTAGGTGTGGAGGGGTAATGGCATATACAGTATGAGTTAATAGTAGCTTTGGCAAATGTGTGATATAAATCTAGGAAACAGCATGGAGAAAAGGGTTCAACCCCTTTCCCCTAGAACTGCAGCTCCAGTTCAAATCTCCTGAAGCTGCTTACCAAAAGAAAAATATGTTGCAAGATCTGATCTGATTACATATTTCCTTTGTCACAATTGAAGTTGGTCGTTAGACATTTTTATGCTTGAAGCAAAAACCCTTCCAATGGTGTCCCTTGTTCTCTTTGGGACTGGAGCTCAGTTTTTCTGACACACGTCGCCTTGGAATGCATAGGATTAAGGGCAGGCAAATATAAGATCTTGCAGGAAATGAGTAATAGTGGCCTACACGATGGAGTAAATTACTCAAAGTTGTGCCAACTACTCTGAGTATTTTCCTCTACCATATTTCAATATTTAGCATTATTTAGAGCTATTTGAGTATTCAAAGTGCTTCAAATAAATTATCCCATTCTGATATTCTCTCATCACTATATTACTTAGGTCAGTAATACTACTCAGAATGGTAGATGGAGATGGGGCAGAGATGGCGGTTAAGAGAAACCACCCAGGGAGTACATGATACAGAGTGGAAGAGTGGAACTCAAGAATTCCTGATTCATATCTTGATCTCTTAGACATCAGCAGATGTTATCTCCCACTCGGTTTTCTTAGAGTTTGCTGTGGTTGAATTGATATCTTGTCTCCACCCCTACACCATACAAACTCTATATACTACAGATATTTTGGAAAAGAGAGCCTGGGGGCTTAAACACTGTCATGGATTGTGAGAATCTCCTCAGGACGCCAATGCATGATAACTATTTTCCAATTCACTAAGCCTATTCACACAACCTGGTGTGTGGGAGGGCAGGCGGAGAGAAGGCTGTTCCAAACTTACCTTTCCCCCAGATGACTCCTGTCCTCCTCTTCGGGTGCACTATTGCACGCCCACATGATCTGCGCTGATGCTGGCAGCGTGGATCTCTGGAGGAATCCCACAATGCACTGCACGAGTGCAGTACATTGGGGGATTCTCCTGTGAGATGAGCACTCTAGGTGCTGTGTCTTGTCAGGCTATGTGCCCAATGAGACACACGATCCCAGCAATGGGGTTAAAGGTGTACTTATAATGGCACAGAAACACACTGAAAAGAAAAAGGAGAGAGCTTGCTTGCAACATGCCGTGGTAGGATATCATATGCACTGGACCACAGCCTATAGAAGGCCTTCTCCGCACAGATCTGCCTGAGCATTAGGACCTGCAAAGTAAGAACTGCTCCAAAACCGTAAGATCATCTACTCTTTCAAGCAGGGACTTTTCATTGGTACTGCAGCTATGGCTAGTGGAACATTTCTTATTTTAAAATATGTTAGTTCTGTAATGGTTAGGTATTAGCTTTTTTGTTTTGCTCTTCTTACACATATTTTAGAGTAATTTTTATGGTTGCTTTATTGTACTATTGTTCTAGTGTATTTGAATATTGCTGTGGAAGGGCAGTGCAACAATTTTAAGAATAAAAAATAAGTGCATGGATAAATTGCATGTCCTCTCTCTCCACTTTTAAAAAGTTGTCTGTGTTTATTGGTGCAATCAAATTGTATGTGATATAAGGAAGAAGATAATGGTCCATTTTATTTACCAGCGCCTAAAGAGATATGGTGATTCCAAAGAAGGGTTAAGGCTAAACTTGCATTCAAGTGCTTAGCTGCCAGCAGCACATGGCCCTTGGGGACAGTATATGGCTGTCAGAGAGATTGAAACGACCTGCTTGACATGCTTAGGGTACAATCCAGGCCCCATACCATTCAGCAGCAGAAATTCTGTTAAATCTAATCATGCAGTGTCAGTCACTCATGCTGCACAACCTTCAGTTTTCCATGTAGTGCCATTGGCCTCAGTAGCCCGACTCTGGCACAAGTGTATTGAGAACTGGAGTTTGAGTTGGCTGCATCAACAGCAAAGTTCTGCTGACTTATGCTATGCCCTGTAAGTGTATTTGTGAAATGCAAGATAAATCGAGTGTGCTTGCGTATGATGTGCTAACCTGCAACCCATGAAGACTATTTGTAACTGATCAGGGATTTATAAACTTAATTTAAGAGATCAATGCATGCTTAAGTTGCATTGGTGAAGAAGCCACCCTGGTTTAAAGAAGATATGAAAGCAGCAATAAAAAATAAAAAATCAATATATAAAACTTGGAAAAGGAGGAGGTTAATGGCAGTGAGTATAAATCAGTGATAAGGGGAGCTTATAGGAACCAACAAAATATATACAGCTACAATGACTACAAACAAACCACAAACCCAAACCCCTTTCGAGTTAAGTCTCCCCCCCACCAAAAAAGTTGTTCAGCTTTGGCATAGGATCCAGATGTGATTCCTAAAAGTAGGTCTTCTGATGGGAGGGCAATATTTTGTATATTGTTTGTTTCTCTCTCTCTCTCCCTGCTGTTTACTGTGTTTCTAATCTTGCAGGCCACCTTAAGTCATCTTGACCAGCTGCATTTCTGAAATTGGGAAGGTGGAATTTAAATCATATAAATAAGGCTCAGCACCAAAATGTCAGTCAATATTCTGCCTCTTGGGAGATGCAGGTCCCACCGCCCGCCCCAGATTGCACACAAATAGGGGTAATTGCTGCCATGTGGAATATGGTGGCATGAATGATTCAGCTGTTGGATCATGGCCATATCTCACTTCCTCCCTGACTGACATCCTATACTTTGCAATCAATTTCTGAAGTTTTATTTTCTTTCTTTCTTTCTTTCTTTCTTTCTTTCTTTCTTTCTTTCTTTCTTTCTTTGAAGCCCTTTTTAGAGGCTGACCACATCTGTTTGTATTGAGATGCCAGCGTGCTAATCCAGCCTTTAATAACACAAGCTCAGGGTAGTCACCCAGTTAAAGAAACCTTAATTGACTAATCATATTAGTTTTAGTCAATTAATCAGTTGATTTAATATGCATATGTCTGCAAATGAGAAAAACACAATTGTTTTAAAGAAAACAATTTGTCCTCTTTTGTTTTTAGATGATGCACATATGCTTCTTCTAAGTTGGCATGTACCACCTACAGTTTTTATAAATACTTGTGCATTCACACAATACACTCACATGCACAATGATTAAGTAAGGCACCTTTCTGTTCATATGTGTGATGCCTCTACATTATAGGCCCAGCTAACAATCTTAGTTAATCAAAGTTTTGTTTTTTTAAAAACTATGAATTCACTAAATGTACTTGCAGCTCTAGCAAACTCTAGCCAGGTTACCAATGCATTCTCATTGCTGTGAGGCATTCTCTCCAGCAAGAATGCCTCACAATTTCTTGACCCTTTAATAAAAAATTTGTGTTATGTAACCCCACACCAGTGCAACAATGCACATCTCCTATATGTATTACAAACATGAGTCCATCCATCCTCTGTAGAGAGCTACTCCAATACATTAAATAGGATTGAGATCTTGCACTTCTGGCCCTCTATTTGGACTAGTTCAGTTACTGTACTAAAATTAAAAATGTTCCTTAACCATATGGCGAGATATAAAGGAGGCATTCTGGAAACCATCAAAATAATTAAACGAGCTGAAAATTGCAAACATGGAGACCATTGTTCAGTCAGGGTTTAAACTTTGCAATTGTTATCCAGTGCCTGGAAATTGCATGCAGAAGACTCTTCAGAAGCTCCGCACAAGCTGAAACACAAAAGTAGGTTTTAGGATCAGGGATGACTACAAGGGGTAGGAGGGGGTGGTGGGTGCTCCCCCATCCCAAATAGTTCCTGCTCCCCTTGTCGCTCTCCCACCCACCAGTTTGTAACTTTACAGCAAAGTGTCATCATATATTATACCATCATATATTATAGTCTTATAGCCTGAATTAATTATTTCCAAAGGCCTCCATTGTTTAAAGAAGACTCCTTCATTCACTTCTCTACTCTTCTCTTAGCAGAACAAGCAAAAGAAGCCCGTGCAGCCACATAGGAAGGAGACTCCTCCAGCCTCCCAGGAACCAGGCCCACCACTTATCTTCCTTCCTGGACAGGAACTGGGCTGGGTAAGACCATGTATGCATCAGGGTGCAGGGTCATCTCCCTACAGATTTCAGCTATCCTGGTATTGATCTCTCTCTCCACCCAAGTCTTTCTTGCCACATGGTCTGGGGCAGGAAGAGAAAACTAGCATGGACAGTGGATGGAAGGTTTGGCCTAATCCAAACAGACTGTATTTTCTAAGAGGAATCTGGCTCATTTTCTGAATAAGTTTGAAAATGCCAAGCAAACTTTGTTAATAATGTAAATAAAATAACAACATAAATTACCCTATCAGTATTTAGTGTATAGCAAAATCCTTGCTCCTCTAACATTATTTGCTCCCCCTTTGCTCCCCTAAACTAGTTGTTCTAGAGGCACCCCAGTTTAGGATGTGTAGGGTTTGAGGGATTTAATGATGGTGGGAGGGAGAGGCTGTTTTAAGCATAGGCCCTGCCCAGTCCAGCAAAAGGAACACATGATTTACTCATTCATTCATTCATTCATTCATCCATCCATCTTTTTTTATACTGCCTGATATGTACATCTCTGGGCAGTGTACAAAGTTTAAAACAATATTAAAAAGTCACTGATTGAAATCCATGAAACACAATAATAACAATCACATAAAACAACTATTAAAACAAATTATTAAAATTAATTCTAATTAAAAGCCTGTGAGAACAGGTGAGTCTTGAGGGTCTTCCTGAAAACAAACAGAGAATGAGATGCTCTTATTTCAGCGGGGAGCATATTCCAAAGCCCCGGGGCAGTCACAGAGAAAGTGTGGTTCTGGGTCGCTACCTGATGAGCTGGCGGCAACCATAAGCGGATTTATCCAGAAGATCGTAACAGGCCGCAGGGTTTATGACAAAAAGGTACTCTCTTAAATACCTTGGACCCAAGCCATTAAGGGCTTTATTGACAATAACCAATACTTTGTATTTCGCCCAGAAACACATTGGCAGCCACTGCTGTTCTTTTAAAAATCAATGTTATGTGGTCCCTTCGTGTTATCCTGGAGACCAATCTGGCTGCTGCATTCTATACCAATTGTAGTTTTTAGACTACTTACAAAGGCAGCCCCATGTAGAGTGCATTACAGTAGTCAAGCCTGGAGGTTACCAGCATATGTAGCACTTTTTTCAGGTCATTTACCTCCAGAAATGGATGTAGCTGACATATCAGATGAAGCTGATAAAATCACTCCTGGCCACTGCTTCAATCTGAGAAACCAGGAAGAGCTTTGGGTCCAGGAGCACTCTTCAGCTTAACCCCATCCAGAACAGGCAGATCTAAACCATCTCTCAAGTCCCGACTTCCCATACTCAGTACCTTCGTCTTATTTGAATTCAATTTCAATTTATTATCCCATCCAGCCCTTTACCACCTCCAGGCAGGCATTTAGGTAAGGCATGCCATTTCCTGATGAGGTCGATATGGAGAAGTAGATCTGGGTGTCTCACTGAGGTTTTAGTTTGTTGTGATTACCTTGCTCCATTCTTCTCTATGACCAACTGTTGCTGGATCATGGCCATAGAAAGCAGAATGCTGGAGGCCTGTGTGATTGATCAGCATGTAAGAAAGATTAGATGAGGCTGCCTTGGAGGTCCCTGTGCCTCTGTTGCTGCCTCATTATCTCCTCCAGCCGAGTCAGATTTGGGGATAAGGATCCCATGTGACTCCAGGGGCACTAGGCTTTAGTGGGCTGGGATGCCAGGAACTTTATGTATTCCTAGAATAAAGCAGCTTCTATGAGATTAGAGGAAAAAAATTTGTTTTTATTTGCTCATGAATAAGTACAGATATAGGTAGACCTCAACACATGTGGTCCCGATACCTGCGATTTTGCGTATCCATGGTTGGACAATGGAGACCTAACATTGATATATGCAGTTTTAAAAGGATAAAATCTTCATACCAGCAGTTCCTAGGTGGCTAGAAATGACCTCTGGGGTCATTTCCAGCCACCATTTTGCTGAAAGCAGTCCCCTCCCAGATTTTTCATGGGAAAATGGCAGAATTGGGAATTTTGGAGGGCATTGCTGGACACCTGGAGCCCTGCACAGCATGGCACAGTACATTATTTCTTTAATTTCTGGCTTTTAAAGCTCTTTAAAGGCTTTTTTCACCTCCAGGAATCTAAGCAACCAATTTCCATTGCCTCAGTTTCTCATTATCCATGGTTAAGAACATAAGAACATAAAAACAGCCTTGCTGGATCAGGCCCAAGGCCCATGTAGTCCAACATCCTGTTTCGCATAGTGGCCCACCAGAGGCCACTGGAAGCCTACAGGCAGGAGTTGAGGGCATGCCTTCTCTCCTGCTGTTACTCCCCTGCAACTGGTACTCAGAGGCATCCTGCCTTTGAGGCTGGAGGTGGCCCACATTAATTCTAATTAAAATTAGAAATGTGGGCCTCCGACTAGTAGCCGTTGACAGACCTCTCCTCCATGAAGTTATCCAAACCCTTCTTAAAGCCATCCAGGTTGTTGGCTTTCACCACATCTTGTGGCAGAGAATTCCACAAGTGGATTATGTTCTGTTATCTGCACTTGTAGTGAGAATGGAACCCCCGAGAATTACGAGTCCCACCTGTATACATGAGGATTACGAGGTCTACCTGTATACAGATCAATGCATGCAAATGTATTGTCCTATTCAAGGGGGATAAATCATGCGTGCATATCATGTATCAGCATTGTTCAAGGGGCTACAACTGCACTAGGAAATGTTCCGAAGTTGAAAAAATGGAGAGGGGTGCCCTAAACAGCCCTTGCCTGGGGTGCCATTTGGTTTAGGGCTGGCTCTGACCTCCAACAATGGTGTCAGGTCCTCTCCCTCCTCATTGCCAGCTCATTGGTGGCTGCCTTTATCCTTCCAGCCAACCACCTCATAGGTTGCTGTTGCTGCAGTAGTTTCTTCCATTGTTCAACTTATGTATGGAGTCACTTGAAGATGGTGAAAAAAGTGCCGGAACTCTATATGTTAGCCCATTGCAACTATCTTGCCCTGAAATGAAGAGAAATTTTGCAGAGGGCAATCTGGTGAACAATGCAGTCCACAAAGTAGTGAAGCCAACACAGCTATTTACCCTTAAAATGGCTAATGTGGTGTTCCTGAGCAGATTTAACTTGGGAGTGAGTTCCACTGAAAGTAATAGAATATACTTCATATCAGGTTATAGTCCTCTTGAAGTCGATGTGGGGCTACCGTATATCATCGTATGTATTCCATCCCTTATTCCAATGAGGATTCACTTGATAGCAGGTAGATTGGCATCTTGCAGGGCTGCCAATTCTGACTGAAGCTAATTCTGAATATTTCCTCCCTTAATATTTCCCCCAACATTTTCCAGGATATCAAATCATTAGCATTTAGCTTTTCGATCATTCCTAGAGAACGATGCTAAAGACTCCATGCCAATAGTGGAAGGTCAGCAACCGTATCATCTGATTGAACTAACACAGGGGTTCCCAACCTTGGATACACAGATGTTGTTGGACTACAACTCTCATCATCCCCAGCTATGGCCATTGTGGCTGGGGATGACGGGAGCTGTAATCTCAGCAACAGCTGAGGACCCATGACTGGGAACCCCTGAAGAAGCAGATATTAAAGTTACACATTGATGGCATTATATCATTTACTTGGAACTCATTAAGGGCTTGTTTAATCCCTGGACAACTTCCGAGTGTTTGAAAGCAGCTTCATTCAACAAATGCAAGATTGTAGCTGGATATGGTGCAATGTTTCATGGTAGGTGTTGTCTAAATCAATGTTGGTCACACCAACTCCAGGACATCATGAGCAATGACAAATCTGATGACCACTTGCTTGAACTTCAGATTATTTATTTACTTGGGGTAGGCTGCATCTCATGGGTTGGGCTGCATCTCAGCAGGCAAAAGGAGTTTTCAGTAAAGGTATAGAATTAACTGACTGGCTGATGGCTAATGTCTTGGGTCAATAGTTCCAGAAGTAAGGAAGAAAAACTTCATGTTAATCCATGTGTGATGCCCCAATTGTTTTTGTGTTTATGTGCATCTGATGCATTGTAGATGTAAGCCAGCCAGCCAGCCAGCCAGCCTAGTATTAACCTGAAAGAAAGTATTGGTGGATGGTCAAGCCAAAGGAATGATTAGTCTTTTTGCAGATTTTGCTAGTGATTCTTGATAAGGCAATCTGGAGATTGAAACAAACAAACAAACAAACAAACAAACAAACAAACAAACAACAACAACAAAAACCCCAAACCAAACACACGGAGCAGGCCTTATAGTTGTTTTATCAAGAACAACAAAATCTAAAGCCAGGCTAGTTAAAATAGCACAGATCACATTTCCCAGGTGGTTGCTAGAAGGTAAACTGTGTTGCTTGAATCTGGATCAGTTTGCCCAGTTTAAATTCACTTAATCATCCAAGTGAAAAGTTGTGTGTGTGTGTGATACTTGAAACCATGCATCTATGAAAGAATAAGGAGGGCCCACGATTGGATATCTGAATTGCTCTCTTTCCTCCCCCACCCCCCACCCCCCCCACACAAAATCACTGCAATGGCTCTGCACTCTTGCCAACAGAAACTTAGAAAGCCGGGGGGGGGGGGAGAATACTTATCAAGTGGCTTGGACCGAGGCCGATTTGAAATATTACTAACCTTGCATTTTCAAATTTGATGCACAACAACCAAGATGCTAATACTTCCCTTAGTTTAGGAAAAAAAAATCCTTTCACCCATCTCTTCTAGCCGAAGATTAGGAGAGAGGCTTTAAGAAGATTTAAAAAAAAAAAAATCAACTTCTGAGCAGCGGAAAAAATGGTTTGTGATTCAGGGGCTCCGGGCAATTCATCATGGAAATTGGGTTTCTTAGCCGACATCATGTGAATCCTTTCGGCCCTGTCAACTTTTTAATACATTACATTGAGAATGTAAATCGTGTTGGTGAAGGGGGAAAGAAGGGGGGGGGGCAGAAGAGAGAAAAGAGAAAGCTCCTCATTTTAGATTTAGAAAGGAGGGAGCTTGAGGCCTGTAATTCATATTAACTAAATAATAAAAATAACCCCTCTATAACTATACAGATTTGCCTGTGCACCTGGGCAGAGAAGGGCGGGGGAAGAGAATGAAACACAAGTAAACTGAAATCATTTTATCCTTTCTAGAGGGTGGAGATTTGAGACTGGCTTGTTATGGATTTATTTATATTTTCTTTATTTTCCCCCTCTTTATCCCTTTCACAGGATAAACTAGTTGTTTCTTCAAAGAGAAGTGTAAAATGAGTGTTTCAGGGGTGCCCAAAGCTGGAGCAAATAGAAAAGGACAGGGCATGGCAGAATAAAATTTGAGCAAAAGTAGTGTGCCAGAGTCTGGGGGCTTCTATATGGGCCTTTGTGTCTGGAATGGGAGATGGGGAGAATAAGGGAGCCAACAGATAGGAACTGGGAGAGTAAGAGGCCACAACTTTACCAAAAATTCCAGCATTTGGTAGTTTGGCATATGAGGGTAAGGACTTGGAAAACCCCAGACTGCCTGTCAGGCAGCCTTGGAAAAAGCATGATATAAGCAAAGACTTGGCATATGAATATTATGTTGCCTTTAGCAATTCCCTGGGGTATGGCTGAACCCCATTCCAGCTGCTCACCTGGTTAAGGTGCGCTTGCAGCCTCTTAATGAGACCTCTCAAGGGGGAAACATGAGTGCCCCAATCTGGTTACACCTTCAGACCAAGACTCTGCCTGAAGTATAGTTCTAGTTGTGGTAGAAATGGATGTGAAGGCACAGTGCCACAGGAAGGGGTGGGGGAACTGGGCAGCCTGGAGAAATCTGGTCTCTCGGCAAAACATTCTTTCCTCATTCTGATACCAGAGACCAGTGATCATCTACAGTGTGTCAGTATGGATTATGCCAGTGTTCTTCATTGTAAGGTCTGGGAGCCAATGGCAGCCCCCACCAGACCTAAGTGTTGATCCCTGACTAATAGTTTGCTGGGTCTGTGGAAAGCTTTGGCCAAACCTGAATACTCTGTGCAGTCCTACAGAGGTGGAGGAGGCATACACACTGTGCAGTGCTGAACTTTGCCCAGTGCCAGTGAGGTTCCTTTAAGGGAAATGGAGCCTCTTGAGTACCTGCACCATCTTGGTCAGGTGTGCATGGAGTGCTGGGAAGTGTAGTCTTTTCCTCACAGAGCTCTTAAGAGAGGCTGCCATCTCTCTTAAATGGCCCTCTCCGCACTGAGAAAAGTGCAGTACTGTGCAGAGATCAGCTCAGTGGGAAATGACTATCACATTTGAAAGTTTTTTTTGCCAAAGTGGCTCTCGTTTGAAATATAGTGAAGATAATTGGATTATACAGTTATGAAAGAAAGAATCAAAGACCAAAACTAGAAACCAGCGATGCAAGCAAAATACTTTGTTTATTTGAAAAGCCCAACCTGTTTTGCACTGAGGCTCTTTATTAGGAAGACAGTTCAGCAAACACTGAACAGCATCCAGAATAAGTTAGTCATGACTAAGTCCTACTGGAAATTATGACTAATGTATCTCATTGATTTCAGGGTGCTAAGTCATGACTGGATGCTGTCCATTCTGCCTATGCTGTCAAAAATGACTAATAAGATTTTAGCAGTCACTGGACTAGATGGACCAAGGGACTGACTCACTGTTATATAACTGCTTCCCTCATAAACAAAAAGTAATCTTATGTAGATTTAACCAACAACTCCATTTTCTCCTTTCCCTTTCCCGCCCTTTTCCTTTCTGACTCCACCCCGCACACTCTCTACAGGATCCCCACAGGGACAAACTTCTAAATAACAAAACATAGAAGATGCTGGATAGAATACAACACATCCATCTACTTTATGACAACCAGAATTGAATTAATTTAAAATTAAGTGACAAAGTCTTGAAGTCTTGTAGGTGTTTCCTGTCATGCACACTTCTTCTAATTCTTGGGTTCTCTGGCACAGGTGCTGTTAGTGATGCTTTTTCTGGTACCAAGAAAAAGCATCACTTTCATCAGCCTCCTCTGTGAGGTCAAAACTGGAGGCAAGAACAAATTCTAGGGGTGTGCAAAATGATTCGGGTACAAAATGATTTGTACCCAAATCTGGCCGATTCAGGTGATTTGTAGACAAAACAAATCACCCCTGTGCTCAATTGCCCAGATTCGGGTACAAAACAAATCACCATCAATTCAGATCTGAAAAATTCATTAATTTGGACCTCAATTTTGTGGCCAAAGTGGGTTGGTTGGTAGTGCCCAATGGGTGGAAGCTACCACCCAAATTTCAAAGAAATTTGGGCAAAGGGGTGATATTAAAAGAATTTTTTGAAGTTTACGCGTCTTTAAGCTTCTTCCCATAGGGAATAATGGGAATTTCAACAAACTTAAAGCTCCACGTGGGGGGCACCAGGGTGGCCCAGAGTGGGTTGTCGTGGGTGGTAGTGTCCAATGGGTGCAAGGAATCTACCACCCAGATTTCAAAGAAATTGGGCAAAGGGGTGATTTTTAAATGATTTTTGAAGTTTACACATCTTTAAGTTTACCCCATAGGGAATAATGGAGATTTCAGCAACTCCCCAGGGTGGGGTGGCACTAGGGTGGCCCAGAGCGTGTTGTGGTGCCCAATGAGTGCAAGGAATCTACCATTCAGATTTCAAAAGAATTGGGCAAATGGGTGATTTTTAAAGAATTTTTGAAGTTGGCATGCCTTTGGAGCAGATTTGGGGCAGTAAAAGGGTTTCAGGGGCAGAAGTGGGTCAGGTGGCAGTGCACCAATAGGTGCTTGCTACCATCCAGATTTTAAATAAATTGGTGAAAGGGATGATTTTTAAAGAATTTCTGAATTTTGTGTGTCTTTAAGCCTTTTCCCTGTAGGGATTAATGACAAACATTGAATCTATTCAATGACAATCATTGTGGCTATTCTCACGATTAACAAAAATCAGGTTAGGAGAGCCTAGCCCGATTTTTGTTAATCGTAAGAACCACCGGGCTCGCAAGCCTGCTCGAGCGCTCAGCAAACCCAGGCTATCTGCTCGTGAGTAGCTGCACCATGGCTCCACGCCGCGGCTACTTGCGAGTAGACCCCCGACCAGGAGGCGAAAAGCCGCCTCCCAGCTCTGGGGATCTCCCCAGTATGCCCTGCGCACTCGCCCAGGGCATACTGGGGCTTCTGGGGCTGCTCCCCCCAGCCCCCGCCGTCTCTGTCACAGAGCCGGCAATCGTGTGGGTGGCTGATCCGGCCGCCCAGGGCTCCCTGCTTGGTCGTCTGTGCTGAAGTTTCATTGCTGACAACATTACTACAAACAAGATGATCCAGTTCATGGCTGCAGTTTTTGTGAGAGAAGGTCTTCCTAAAGAACTCGTGATAATAGGACACAGTTACTTAGAAGAAAGAATGAATAGATTAGTGAAAGAAAGTTTACAACTGGCTACTATGCAACAACAACCCTGGAAAGAGGCAATCCATGAAACTCTGTTTGCTTATTGAACTACTCCTCATTCTACTACAGGAAAACCACCTTTTGAACTGCTGAGAGGACACAGAGCTACTATTAAACTTACCCAATGACAGCAACTGATAGGGCATGCCATCTCACTCTTGAGGATGCAGAGATTCATGATTGTGGGAGGGAGAAGCAACAAAAATACAAATTGTATGTGGAACAGAAATGAGGTATGAAACAGAGAACATTTCAGGTGGGGGACAGTTCGAGTGCAAATGGGGGACATTTCAGGTGGGGGACAGTTCGAGTGCAACTGCTTTATAAAGTGAGAAAATGATGTTCCCAATATTCTGGACCAAAACAAACAATCAAAACTGGAGAGAGGGATTTGTTAGGGGTGTGCATGAATCGATTTATTTGTTTTTATTTGTACCCAAATCAAAACACCCTCAATTTGTTTTGGATCCAAATCTGACACACACACACCCGCCGCACCCGAATCACCCCAGATTCGATTTGTACCCAAATTTGCTAATCCAAATCCAAATTGATTTGGATTTCTAAAGAAGGGTCCTCCTGGGGCCAAAAGAGTGGAGTGGGTGGTAGTGACCAATGGGTGGAAGCTACCACCCAAATTTCAAAGAAATTGGGCAAAGGGGTGATATTTAAAGAATTTTTTAAGTTGGTGTGTCTTTAAGCTTTTTCCCATAGGGAATATTGGGAATTTCAACAACCTTATAGCTCCATGTAGGGGGCACCAGGGTGGCCCAGAGTGGGTTGTGGTGGGTAGTAGTGCCCAATGGGTGCAAGGAAGCTACCACCCAGATTTCAAAGAATTGGGCAAAGCGATGATTTTAAAATGATTTTTGAAGTTTACGCATGTTTAAGTTTTTCCCCATAGGGAATAATGGGGGATTTCAGCAGCCTTAGTTATAACTCCCTGGGATGGGGGGGGTGGCACCAGGGTGGCCCATAGCAGGTTGTGGTGGGTAGTAGTGCCCAACGGGTGCAAGGAAGCTACCACCCAGATTTCAAAGGAATTGGGCAAAGTGGTGACTTTTAAAGAGTTTTTGCATTTGGCATGTCTTTGTGGCAGATTTGGGGCAGAAAGGGAGTTTCCGGGGCAGAAGAGTGGGTCAGGTGGTAGTCCCCCAATGGGTGCCTGTTACTATCCAGATTTCAAATAAATTGGTGAAAGGGGTGATTTTTAAAGAATTTCTGAATTTTGTGTGTCTTTAAGCTTTCCCCCATAGGGAATAATGGGGATTTCAGCAGCCCCATAACTCCACTTGTGGGGTGCCAGGGTGGCCCAGAGCAAGTTGTGGTGTAGTGCACATCATGTGCCAACCTCCCCCAAACCCAAAAAGCTCATGGGGCACTGGGTTTTGTTGTTTCTGAGGTTTTCTGAGAGTAGAGTCTCTGGTAGGAAATGAGAGTGGATTCAATGAGGCGGGTCTCACAATTTCGCTGAAACTGCGGGGATCAGACGACCCCCAGACGAGCGCTCCGCAAACCTGGTTTTAAAGATCGTGAGTAGCCCCCTGGAGAGGAGGCGAAAAGCTGCCTCCCGGCTCGGGGGTCTCCCCACTATGCCCTGTGTGCTCGCAGAGGACATACTGGAGCTTCCAGGGGCCGCGCGGCCCCCAAGCTCCCCAGCCTCCCCAGTCACAGAGCTGGCAATCATGTGGGCGGCCGATCTGGCCGCCCAGGGCTCCCTCCCTGCTCAAGTGTGGGGAGAGCGGGCTTAGCTCGCTCTCCCCGCTCACCCTTCTAAACCGGGTCTCACTGATCGTGAGACCTGGCTCACAATCTATTTACATTTATATCCTGCCTTTCTTCCATCATGTCCATCATGGAACTCAAAATGGCATACATAGGGTTTCCAGGTGGTCAACCATCCAGGTACTGACCAGACTTAAGCCTGCTTAATTTCAGCACAGTATCATGTGCCCTCAGACCATTCCCTTGGACAATCAAGAAGGTCCTCTGCTCTAGTTAGCACTTTTGACACCCGAGAAAGCAGAAGTTCCCATAACAGGATATTACCTAATGATCTTGAGGCAAATAAGGGATATATGGAGGAGATGCTCCTCCTTCAGATAAACAGGACCTACTGCTTAGGGCTTTAAATGCAGAGACTTATGTTTTAGGTGGTATACAAATATGTTAACAAACAAACAAAGTAAAGGTTAAAAGCAAGACTTTGAATTGGGCCTGAGCACTCACTGATAACCAGTGCAATTGAGAACAGAATTGATATGATCTCTATGACTAGTGGAAGTCTGTACTCTAGGCACAGCATTCTGGACCAACTATAGTTTTTGGACATTTTTCAGAGATAGCCCTGACCAGAGGTAGAGAGGACCAGAGCATGTATTATGATAACTAGATCTGCATTTCTCCAGAACAGACACATCTGGCATACCACCAAAAGCTGAAAAAAGGCACCCCTGTATGCAGCTGCCACCAGGGAATCAAGCAACAAGGCTGGGTCCATGAGTACTATACTCCTAAACTGTGAACTTTATCCTTTAGGGAGTGTAATCCCATTTAGAAGTGGATGATAACCAACTCCAACATCAGTGTGATGATCACTCACCAACAATTCAGTTTTATCTAGACTGAGATTCAGTTTATCAGCTCCTATAAGTCTTTCAATGACTCCAGGCACTGATTCAAGGAGTCTACCAGCTCACTGAGACTTGATGAAAAAGAGAGGTATAACTAAGTGTCATCAGAATACTGATGGCAACACCAAACTCCAAATCCATGCAAACATTTCCCAATTGGTTGATGTAGATGTTGAAAACACCATGAGGGAGAAGATGAAATGTTGCAACAACCCACAGCTTAGTTCCCAAGGGATGCAGCAGCTGTTGTCCTGTAACCTTCTAGATCCTGTCCAACAGGAAGGATTGGAACCACTGGAAAATGGTGCTCCCTACTCAGATCTGCCAGACAGTTCAGAATGATCTTGTAGTTGGTAGTGCTCAAAACAGCCAAGAGATCTAGAAGAACCAACAGGGACACACTCTTCTTATTGATTACCCAGAAGAGGTCATCCATCAGAACAACTAAAGAAGTTTCCAGCTCAAAACCTGGCTAGAAGGCAGAATGAAATGGGTCCATTTCAATTGTTTATTATCAATGATGTTTTATGAAATCTGGTATAAAAATGCTTCTGTCTGGATAAGTTCCTTCTGGCATCAACTGTGGAATCTGGAATTACCTTCCTCACCTGAGGACTGCTTGTCTAACTCACAGTTTGGTTACGAGCATCTGATCAAAAATTTCAGGTCTGGTGATGGCTATTGCAGAGTTAAAACATTCACTAGAAACTCGGAAGAATGATTGTGTCTGGATTTTACCACCGGTCTCATCTGATGCACTGCTGCGTGTAATACCGTTGCATACTGGACTTCATTTTGTTCTAAGCTCTGGGCAAAGTTTCAGGCCACATTTTCTTTTCCTGAGCCGTTTTTCATCCCTAATTACCACATGTTCTGATCTTGGAAACTAATTACAAGGACTGGCAGTACGGCAAAACTCATAATAAAGTACATATATAAGGATGGCTGTTTGGCTGTGGCGTTGTACCACTTAATCAGGACATGATTCAGACATCATCTGGACCTATGCCTAGGCTTAGATTTTGTTTCTTGGTCGTCATTCAGCTTTGAGTCAGAGTCCCCACTGAAATAAACAAAAGGCTAATTGCTTTGGGATTTTAATTACCAGTGAAATACCTGGGTTCATTATTTGAGTCATATTTTATAGGTAGTTAAAGGACACCCAAGGTAGATGACAAATTCTTAGCTGACAACAGTAATGTTTAAGCAAGGTAATTCAGAGCTGCAGTAGAAGGACAGAATATGCATTCATTGGGTAAATCACTAAATGCAGTGGTGCACACAAGTCATTTGGGAGCCAGAACCTGAAGGGCTTCGGAGGCCTCCCCATCACAATGGTGGAGTTGGGCGGGGGGGAAATTTCCCCTTTTTGCACACTGTTTTTTAAAAAACCCACCATTGTGTGGTGGCGGCACTAGCTACGAGGAAGGTGGGGCAGGGGCGTAGCTAGGAGAGAGGGGGCCCCGTGTCCATCCCTTTCTCTGGCAGCCCCCCAGAATGAGGGAGATAATGAAGATAATAGGGAGGGATGGAGCTGGAGGACCCTCAGGAGCTGGTGGCCTGTGTTCTTTGAACCCTCTCAATTATAGCTATGCCCCTGGGGTGGGGGAATGAGGAGGGGAGAGTTCCCCTTTAAGGAGATGTTTGCCCAGGGGGAGGGAGGGATGGGGCTCAGCGGTTGTGGTTGCAGTTGCAGTTGCACTAGCGGGGGGGGGGGGGCTGAGGAGGGGAGAGTTCCCCTTTAAGGAGATGTTTACGGGGGGAGGGGGTGCAGTGGTGGTGGTTGCAGGGAGGGTGGGGTGGTGAGGAGGGGAGAGTCCCTCATGTTACCCTCTAGGATGCGAGGCGGCGAGCTCCATCCAGCTCCGGTCCCTCCTCCCAAGTGACGGCCTCTCGCCTCTCTGCTTCTTCCACGTGGAGGAAGGTTGCTCAGAAGAGACGCGAGAGGCCGTCATTTGGGAGGAGTGGAGCTGGACTGAGCTCGCCGCCTCCCATCCAGGAGAGTAAGGGGAACTCTCCCCTCCTCACTACCCCACCCTCCCAGCAACCACCACCACTGCACCCCCTCCCCCCGTAAACATCTCCTTAAAGGGGAACTCTCCCCTCCTCAGTCCCCCCCCCAGATAGTGCCACGCTTTTTTGTGTGTGTGGTAAAGGTGTGCTGGAGAGCAGCAGTGGGGCAGTGCAGAGTGGCTGCAGGAGCCCCCGTCCTTTGGAGCCCCCCCCGGACCTAGGAACCTCAAGGTCTGGGGGTAAGAATGCCTCTGACTAAATGCTATTGCAGGATGCAATCTCAGTACTCACCTCCTGTCTTCTAAACATGGCAGCTATGTGATCTGGCAGACATCCATCCCCCCCCACACACACCCCAGAGGGTGACTTCAGAGCTCTCAACCCAAACTACTCTTTAAGCTTCCCAGGTTCAACATGTAGTTTGGGAGTCAGATGTGATTAGTTTGTAAAGGGGAAATGCTGAGGGCACATGCATATTATTGTGCTCTAATTTCCTCTTTAAAAAGGAAATTAGGGACAATTCAGGTGTGCATGGAATGTGAGTAATCAACATTTTCATTTTACATCTCATGTTGTTAAAGATACCTGATGGAAATAGGCAGAAGGGATGGCACCACACCAGAAATAACAAATATGTTCCTATTGTTAAATGTGCCTGAAAGAATTGTATGAGACAACCCTGACAAATAGCTGTAGGGAGCATTTAATATTTCAAATCTTCAGTTCCAAATCTCCAATTTATTGTGGCTGGGGATGATGGGAATTGTAGTTCAACAACAACTGTGTGTGTGTGTGTTTGTGTGAGAGAGAGCGAGCGAGAGAGCGAGAGAGCTGGATTGGGACCATAGTGTGTGGATTGAGGTCAGCTTTAACTCTTTGCCCTAGCCATGGTCCTGATCTAGATAATTCTGCAGCTGCTGTTTGCCCTGTTGTTGTCACTAAGTTTTGTGAAATCTATCTATCTATCTATCTATCTATCTATCTATCTATCTATCTATCTATCTATCTGGGGAGCTGCCCAGAGAACAATTTGTTATGGGATGGTTAACAAATAAAGAAGATGATGTTTAAAATTATGATTTAGTCCTCAGTTGTGGGAGCATTTATATAGCCCAGCAAATGGCTAAACAGAGGTTCCCCAGCTTGGATTAAAATCCCCCAGCTTGGAATACAACACCCATTATCCCCAGCCATAATTAATTGTAGCTGTGGATAATGAGACTTGTAGTCCCACAACAGCTACAGAACCCGAGGTTGGCCACCTCTGATATAGCACTTATACAGGTGAAACTCGGAAAATTAGAATATCATGCAAAAGTCCATTAATTTCAGTAATGCAAATTAAAAGGTGAAACTGATATATGAGACAGACGCATTACATGCAAAGCGAGATAAGTCAAGCCTTAATTTGTTATAATTGTGATGATCATGGCGTATAGCTCATGAAAACCCCAAATCCACAATCTCAGAAAATTAGAATATTACATGGAACCAATAAGACAAGGATTGAAGAATAGAACAATATCGGACCTCTGAAAAGTATAAGCATGCATATGTATTCAGTACTTGGTTTGGGCCCCTTTTGCAGCAATTACTGCCTCAATGCGGCGTGGCATGGATGCTATCAGCCTGTGGCACTGATGAGGTATTATGGAAGACCAGGATGCTTCATTAGTGGCCTTCAGCAATTCTGCATTGTTTGGTCTCATGTCTCTCATCCTTCTCTTGGCAATGCCCCATGGATTCTCTATGGGGTCAGGTCAGGCAGGTTTGCTGGCCAATCAAGCACAGTACACTGTATACTTTTCGGAGGTCTGATATTGTTCTATTCTACAATCCTTGTCTTCTTGGTTCCATGTAATATTCTAATTTTCTGAGATTGTGGATTTGGGGTTTTCATGAGCTGTACGCCATGATCATCACAATTATAACAAATTAAGGCTTGACTTATCTCGCTTTGCATGTAATGTGTCTGTCTCATATATCAGTTTCACCTTTTAATTTGCATTACTGAAATTAATGGACTTTTGCACGATATTCTAATTTTCCGAGTTTCACCTGTAGAAATCAAAAAAGGCTACATCCTCTCCTTATGACAACAATACCCGGCCATGAGCCCCTGGTGGCGCAGTGGTAAAAAACTGCCGCCCTGTAACCAGAAGGTTACAAGTTCGATCCTGACCAGGGGCTCAAGGTTGACTCAGCCTTCCATCCTTCCGAGGTCGGTAAAATGAGTACCCAGAATGTTGGGGGCAATATGCTAAATCATTGTAAACCGCTTAGAGAGCTTCCAGCTATAGAGCGGTATATAAATGTAAGTGCTATTGCTATTGCTATTTCATAAACTATGAATTCTTCTATTTCTCCTAAAGTAATATGAAAGACACTCACTCCTCCTCCCCAGCACTGGAACATGCCACCCCCCCCGCTTAAAAAAAGAGCAGCAGATGTAACCCCCCTGACATCCATTATGAATGGCCTGGATATCATGCTATTAGGACTTGCAAAGGCTAAAATGTGATTGGATCATGCCTTGACTGATTATTAAAATAAGCCTTAACTTTAACTAGATTGTTGTCCCTGTACACAGCTCAAAAGAAAATCACCTTGATTCAATTAACTATGATCTCTAACAAATTTCACATTTCTGAATAATTAAGGATGTGATTACAGTTTTAATTCTGACACTCTGTTCACATGCATGTGCAAAACCAGGCTAAGGGAGCCCGGCCAAGTTTTGCATGCACGTGTGAACTGCCAGGATCAGGTCTGATCCCGGCGACACCACGGTGGCAAACCCACCTGTGGAGCCTCCCCTCAAAACAGGGCTAGGAGAGTGAGCGCTCTCCTAACCCCATTTTTCCAGTCGTGTGTCAGCTGCAGCTGGTAGACTTGGGTGTGTGTGTCCCCTCAATAATGCACCGTGTGGGCGGGGTGACATGAGGCAATGCGCCCCGGCCTCCCCCCCGCTGGCCCTCAGAGCTACCGGCAGGAGCCAGTGCTCATCTGGGTGGGCAACCCGCCCGCCCAAGGAGGGGGAGCTGCTTGTCTGCGGGGAAGGGGAGTCTAACCCTCCTTTCCCGTATCCTGCTCTGGAGCCCTTCTCACTGCTCATGAGAAGAGGCTCTCTGTTTCTTTTTCTAAAACAAAAGCAATCCAGAAGGTTTTTGCCATTTCAGAATTGGAGGCCATACTTAACAGAACAGTCACACAATGAGACTCTCCACATGAGCAGTGGGGAGAGCCTGCAGGGCTTCTGTGGGGAGAACGGGCTTGATCCACTCTCCCTGCAGATGAGCACAGAGCCTGCCCTGGGTGGCCAGATCGGCCACCCACACAATCACTGGCTCCGTCACGGAGCCTGCAGGGGTGGCGGGGATTGGGAGCTGCCCAGCTCCTGGAAGTCCCTGGATGCCCTGTGCAAATGCGCAGGGCATTCTGAGGAGACCCCCGAGGCCAGGAGGCATGCTGCAGCCTCCCAGTCAGGGGTCTGTTTGTGAGTTGCAGTGGTATGGAGCCGTGCCATGTCGACTCATGATCAACTAACCTCATTTTGGGGTGCAATTAAGTGGACAAACCGCCGGGAGCCGTGCAGTTCCTGGTGGTTCACATGCATAGGGAAAAGCGGGCTGGACTCCCTTAACCTGGTTTCCTCTGCACTTGTGAATAGCCTCTATATATTGTTAATGTTAGAACCAAAAACCGGAATTCTTTCTTTTTTAAATTCTTTTTTTGAAAAACGCTTTAGCTTGTATTGTAATAAAATAAGTTCATGTAGGCATGGATTTGAGCTAGGATGGCCACCATTTTTTCTGGCAGTGGCTTCTGTGCCTCTAATAGCTGAATGAAGGCAGAAATAACACAGCTGAAGCTTTTCTCATCACTATAGACCATTTCACATGGCCAGTCTGGGCAGATTGAACACATAGAATGAGATGATGGTGGTAGGACTGCCTGCAACCCCTCCATATTCAGGCTGCTGTCTATCCCTTTCACATGTTATACGGCCGGCCATGTGAAAAGGGCTTATATCTCCATGAGGAAGGGCCTATAGACCAGTGTTAAAGCACATGTTTTGCATGCAGAATGTCCCAGGTTTAGTTTCCAGTCGGAGCAACTTGGATAGCAGGGCCAGAGAAGAACTTAGCTGGAGAACTTGGAGAGCCATTGTCAATCAGAGGAGAGACTACTGGGCTAGATAGACTGATGGTTTGACTCCGTATAAGGCAGCTTCATATAAATCTCCATGCTGGGAAATCTGCACCTTTTGAGTTTGCCTTTCACATAGCTATTAAAAGCACAGAAGTGCTTGACAAAGAATGAGGCATCTGGGAAGAGAGGTGGGTGGATACTGAGTGTTTCGATATTAATTTGTGTTTTCACGGTTTACTGAAATGCACATAGGTGATTGTCACTTGTAAATGCTGCACTGGGACATGGCAAGCTCTATAAAATTGCATAGGCTTAATGAGTTCTTCTCCCACTGAAAAGACTTTGGCTGTGAATCAGTCTACTATTTTTCTTCCCAGTGTTTTTTATGGTTAAATCCCACTGTAGAGTGCTATAATCAGAGCAAAGCCTCCAGGCCTTGTTTCCCTCCAACTGCACAGGCAGGAGGTAGCAAGCGCTCAATATGACTGATAGCTCTCATCAACAAATAAGTCTGTTTGTTTGTAGCTAGAGAACATTTAGAAGGTCTCTCTGATAAATCTCCTGGTGTCCAGGAATTCTGACACTTGGCTGTCTTTCTGCATAATGAAGACATTAAATGAGGCAACTTGTGATAGGCTAAAAGTAAGCCCCATTCAGTCCAGCCTTAAAACACATGATTTATTCTACTGCAAGTTTCCAGATGCGTTTGATAATATAAATCAATCACTGTATCCTGTTTATCATAGACTGGGGGTGTAAGGAATCACTAGATGGCAGTCATACCCTGAGGTCACATGCTGAGTACCCGTATGTCTCTTATGAGGGAGCAGAATATAACCTGAGCCTTAGATAGTACCTAGTTACCACTGCATTTGTTTGTGATTATACCGGCCCAAACCACTAGGTTTCTATATGGCTGGGTTAAGATGAAATATGAGACTGGAGGTCCCTTCACCTCCAGGTTCACTAATCTAACATCCGAACCCAGGGAACTACAATTAAAGGGGGGAATGGACCCATGGGTTCCCTTCCCAAACTCCATTTGTCACCTTCAGTTATCTTTAGGTTTCATTGTCCCAACCTCCGGTTTGCCAGTGGCAGCCGTATGTTTGAACGTGGCACCACTGTTAGCCTTCTCCCAAGCTAGAGTTGAGGGAGGAAGCTCCTCCCTCGCTCTGGCTGCTAATAGCTGTGTGGGCTGTCCTTTAGGAAAGAAGGAAGCCTGCACAGCCAGCTCCACTGCCCCTCTGCAGTCTTGCTGATGGCAGAGAGGCCGCTCTCTCCAACGTCCAAACATGGACGGGAGTGCGGGGGGAGGGAGGGCTACTAATAATGCTTTCCTTCTGCCTGCAAAATAATATATCTCAAGCAAGGTCTCTTGTAGACCATGTTCTATTATCCTCTTCCTCTTGCAAGAGAATTTCCATCCCTCATTCAACAGCAGTAAACCAATAACAAAAGGTACAATCCTAAATATCACTTTGTCTCAGAGTAATAAGAATGAATGTACTATTGGAATGACAAATGCATTCTCTCAGATAGATAGATAGATAGATAGATAGATAGATAGATAATGCTAAGGCAATGCTTGACACATGCATGTGTGGCATGCTGGAGGTGCCCGGAGCGCAGAGCTGTGCGGGTGTCGAGCCCAGTCAGAGGCAGTGATGGTGGTGGCAGCAGCATTGGCGGTCCAGTTGGGAGCTGCTCCAGACCTGCAAGGAGGAGGAGGGGGGAGGAGGAGCAGAGGGATCTGGGGCTCAGGTGAGGGTGGGGAGGTCTCTGGGGTGAGGGGGCTGTGGTGGGGGGCAAAGAAAACAATACAGTCTAGCATGCTGATGCTCTGCACCGGTTAAGCTAGTTATTTTTTAAACGCCTATGCATTTTCAGCAGAAGCTGGTCATGAGTAGTTTGGTAAGTTTGGACAACTGGAACTCAGACAGATTCTGGACTTCATAAATAAATAATAAATAATAAATAAATAATAAAAATTTCTTTCCTTTAATCCTCATAGTGCATGTGAGAGCACTGCCTGATGGAGATCTTAGCTTCTGCTGTCTTGTACCATTCATCCTCATCTTTTAGGATCTCTTCAAAGCTTTCAAGAACCTTTGGGGTGATCTTTCCTCACACTGTCCATCATCCTTTCTCTTTATTGCAGATCCTAATATCTTACTGTAGATTTTTTGGTTTTTCTTGATAATTCATTTCTTCTTGTCCTAGCAGTCATTCTATTGCTTTTAATAGTCTCTATATTTCAATCAGTGGAGTTAATACATTTTCTTCATCTCTTTCTTCTTCTTTTCTCCATGGTTGATCTTGGCCACTGTAGGAGTTGATATTTAGAACCAAAGTCAGGACCAAAGCCACTAGCCCAGGGTTTTCAAATATGGGTTTCCAGGTGTTCTTGGTTTACAGTTCCCACCATCCAAATTCACAGTGGCTGCCCAAAGCCCCAAATTATTGCTCACTGCTGATCCCTTAGACCACCTCTATATCCATAGCCTTTGTGTAGTGATGGTGGGGTGACCCTTTCAGGGCCCATCCAGGTAGAAGAGGGTCTATGAAGGGCATTTTCCAATGGGTTTTTGAAATCTTGAGCCGGCCCAGGTTAAACAGTTATCTAATATCTTGAAGTCAGTAAAACTACTGATCTGTGTTCAGACATTTAAATGTTTAGATTGAACAACTTTCTAATAATTAAGTCGACACTGACTGATCTGAACAATATCACTTTTAGGGTAAGACACAAGTCATTCTCTCTACTACTGGAAACCATGGGGGAAACTATTTTTTCCCATTGTTTACATGATAACTTGTCCTGAGATAAGGACCTCTTAAATTCACCCTTGGTTTACAAGTCAACTTAAGTGGCACAGCATGGAAATGCTTGACTAACAAGCAGAAGGTTGTCAGTTCGAATCCCTGCTGGTACTATATTGGGCAGCAGCGATACAGGAAGATGCTGAAAGGCATCATCTCATACTACATGGGAAGAGGCAATGGTAAACCCCTCCTGTATTCTACCAAAGAAAACCACAGGGCTTTGTGGGTGCCAGGAGTCAAAATCGACTTGACGGCACACTTTACCATTACCTTATGAGCTCAAAGCATGATCTGAAGCTGAAATGAATTAAATCTATGAAAGAGGGGGAGGGGGGAGTACTAACAGATCCTCTTTTTTGCCTCCTTTTCATTTTTCAGAGAAATAACAAACATCATTAACTTTGTAGTCAACAGTACAGTCAGTTTCTTCTTGGATAGTTAGAGAGTTGGGTAGCATTCACAGTTCATAGCAAACATGCATTGACCTGACAATGACCCCAGATAGTGGGAAAGGGGAGGTGGCTAAAACCCCTTGGGGATTTCCTGCATGCATAAATACACTCAAGGTGATCAATCGCCTAGTACAGAGTTAACAGGAGCAGAATGAAATCTATCCATCAGCTGAGGGAGGGCCCAAGGTCTACACCACTTAAGGCCCTCTTAAATTTTCAGCATTGGACTTACTGTATATGTGATGAACAGACCTTATGATTTCCCCCTGCAGAGGAGTGGGATCCCACGCACCAGACTGCTAGAATCTTTGGCTTCCTGCCTTCCTAGGTTTTAACCTATGATTCAGAATGGGGTGGTACATGTGGATATGTCTACTTGAGCCACAATGCAAGGTTAAACATGAAAAGCATCCAAGATTGGCCCTTCTTTGCCTTGTGGTTAAATGAAAGATAAAAGGTCAAGATTTCACCTTCTTTAATGCGATAATCGATATGTGGTGTTCTGAACTGATAGAAATGGCTGTGCCGTTTGCTGATTTAGAGGCACTTCATCAAGGTGGTGATAAACAGCACTGGAATAGCAACTAAAAGAGCTGGTTCTTGGGTATCCATGCAGACTCCGTTGGCTGTTGGCAGCTTCTTTCTTCCTATTTCGTCAGCTCTTTCTCCTCTCTGCTAATTCTCCTTTGCTGATCTTTCCCTCTTTCATTCTTGTCTTTCTGATATCTGTTCATTCTTGCACACATCAGCCTTCCTCACCACAAATCAAACCCATTAGGCACTCCAGAGAGATCCTTGGCAATAGCTTCCTTTTGTGAATGAGTTGGTGCTTTTTTTTTTTTTTAATCTACAGTGTTCCATATTATACTGCCATTGATTTAATGGTTCACCATGAATTTTACTACCTGTCAAACAACAGCACAATTATTTTGAGTTCTGTGGAAAAAGGGCTTGACATGGCAGACTGGATCACATTACACTTTTCACTTAAGGGACTCCACTGCCCAAATAGCCTTTGCTATTTCTGTCATGACCCCCATCTCAGACAGTGGCCAGGACTAGCAATTCAACTGTCAAATGACGGGGCACATCCCTTTAAAACCAAAGGCTTAAACAGCCCCTTTAAATTGGAGGAGAGCAGGTCCATACATGCTGCTGCTCTGCTTGCCTCCATTGTCGTCATCCCAGCGCTCCCCCAGCTATGCCCGGGTGCTGACAGGGCATCTCCCAGCTGCCCATGCATGACACCTGCAGACACATGGCCTCTGTGCATGTGCATTCGCAGAGGCTATTTGTGTGATCAGCATGGTTGACCAGGTAGAGCAGAGCTAGCCTGGTAGGGCTGGTTGTGAGGAGTGCTGGGATTGCTCCCGATCCCAGCACTCCACTCCACCACCAGGTAATCCAGGTTTGAAATCTGGGCTAAAAGTGAGGTAGGAGGACACATGCATATCTCTTGGTTCATTACCTGGTCATGTGGGTGAGTGCGCTTCTAGCAGCTCCTTTCAGGCTGTCAGCAGCCATACTTACCAGAGAGCATGGGAGAAGGAATGTCCTGGCATCCAGGGATATCCCAGCTGCGACAGCACTGCTCATGTGGGCATGCAAGCAGCAGAGCCCTCTGTAGGCTCAGATCCTGTGGGAGGAAGGCAGGTAGTCCCCTGACTCCACCCCCCCCCAGCCCTAGTCCCCAGCCCTTTCCCACTTCCAGCACCTTAGTTGGGCTAAAGACAAAGTGCAATGCAACCTATGTTTGCCAATCAATGTAATATAATAGGGGTGTGCATGAATCAATTTTTTTTTGTTTTTATTTGTACCCAAATCAAAACACCCCCAATTTGTTTTGGGTCCAAATCTGACCCCCACCCAAATCACCCCAGATTTGTACCCAAATTTGCTGAAACCGAATCCAAATCAATTTGGATTTTTAAAAAAGGGTTCTGGGACCAAAAAAGTGGGGTGGGTGGTAGTGACCAATGGGTGGAATCTACCACCCAAATTTCAAAGAAAGTGGGCAAAGGGGTGCTTTTAAAAGAATTTTTTTAAGTTGGTGTGTCTTTAAGCTTTCCCCCATAGGGAATAATGGGGGATTTCAGCAGCCTTAGTTATAACTCCTTGGGATGGGGTGGTGGTACCAGGCTGTCCCAGAGTAAGTTGTGGTGGGTGGTAGTGCCCAATGGGTGCAAGGAAGCTACCACCCAGATTTCAAAGGAATTGGGCAAAGGGGTGATTTTAAAAGAATTTTTGCATTTGGCATGTCTTTGAGGCAGATTTGGGGCAGAAAGGGGGTTTCCGGGGCAGAAGAGTGGGTCAGGTGGTAGTCCCCCAATGGGTGCCTGCTACCATCCAGATTTCAAATAAATTGGTGAAAGGGGTGATTTTTAAAGAATTTCTGAATTTTGTGTGTCTTTAAGCTTTCCCGCCATAGGGAATAATGGGGATTACAGCAGCCCCATAACTCTACTTGGGGGGCACCAGGGTGGCCCAGAGCGAGTGGTGGTGTAGTGCATATCAGGTGCCAACCACCCTCAAACCCACAAGCCCATGGGGCACTGGGTTTTGTTGTTTCTGAGGTGTTCTGAGAGTAGATTCTCTGGTAGGAAATGAGAGTGGATTCAGTGATTGTCATTGAATGGATTCAATGTTCGTCATTAATCCCTATGGGGAAAAAGCTTAAAGACACACAAAATTCAGAAATTCTTTAAAAGCCACCCCTTTCACCCAATTTATTTAAAATCTGGATAGCAGCAGGCATCTATTGGGGCACTACCACCTGACCCACTCTTCTGCCCCTGAAACCTGTTTTCTGTCCTGAATCTGCCCCCAAGACATGCCAACTTCAAGAATTCCTTAAAAATCACTCCTTTGCCTAATTTCTTTGAAATTTGAGTGGTTGCATCCAGCCATTGGGCACTACCAACCAACCCACTTTGGCCACAAAATTGAGGTCTGAATAAATGCATTTGTTTGGATCTGAATTGATGGTGATTTGTTTTTTTACCAGAATCTGGGCAATTGAGCACAGGGGTGATTTGTTTTGTCTACAAATCAGCTGACTCGGCCAGATTTGGGTACAAATCATTTTGTACCCAAATCATTTTGCACACCCCTATAATACAATATATTGATTGTACTTGGGAATCAGTGGGACAATCCTCTAATTTCTCCAACCATTTTGCTTTCTTGAGCCCTTTCTCACTAAGTTACACTTCAAGTACATATGACTCCCTTCTTCACTTTTTGGATCTCCCTATCCCAAAGCTGAGGACAAAAAAGTGATCCTGGTGAACCTTCGAACCTACTGATAGATTGTTCTTGGGTTTGGATTTATAAGAAGAGTCCCCATGCATTCCATAGTACCTCCTGAGTACTGTGAATTTTCCACCTCTTGCAACCTTGGAACTTAGAAACCATCTGCCTATTTTTGTAATGAGTGACATAGCATGCTAGTTAAAACTGCCACAAAGGGACATTTTTTGGTAGCATTTGTATGATCAGCACTGTCATTGTACTAAATGGTCTGCCTACTATCTTGGTTCTGATTGACTCATGATGAATTAAATAATTTCTCCAGCCTATAGCATTTTTACATGTTCAGTCACACAAAAACTACAACCATGTGAGCAACATCATATGTGAATTCCTTCTCATTTAATATTAAACTTTTAAAATATAAACATCTCAGCAACTAACTCAGACAATGGGGCTATTCACACAATTATCAGAATGAAGTTTGGAAGTATGTAGCCCAAGTCTGGAGACTTGTGTGAACTCACAAAAGTCCCTCCAATTTAGTTCACTCAAATGTGGGTAGCTTGTGGCCAGTCAGAGGCAGCTGATTTTGTAATGCGGAGCTCCAGTCTCCAGCTAGTGTGATGCATCCTGTGATAGTTCTTTCAGTCCTTGGAGGACCCAGCTTCTAGATTCTAAAATGGAGATTGCAGCTGCATCACTCGTGTTTGTGCTGGGCTGGCAAGACAAACAGGGGCTCCGCTCATCTGTCAGGGCCATGGTAGGAGCTCCCCGCCTTCCACCAAACCACCAAAGATGCTCATGTGAAAGGCTTTATTGTCTTCGGCATCTCTTATATTCTTGAATTTAACTTTAGTTATTTTCTGGGCTTGTAATGGTGAAGGTTTATAATTCTTGCTTGTTGCTGACCTTGAGTTGCAGAATGGTGCAGTACAAAATAGTAGATCAATAAAGAGATGCTCTTCTGCATTAGGACAGATATATTGGGGAGTTTGCTGCATTACCAGTTTGGTGCTTTGTCGCTAAATCACAAAGGAGACCCCTCACCCCCAAAAGGCAGGGCAGATATTCTAGAGACCCAAGGCTGACAAGGAGGCTGTGGGCTGCATTGTCCATGTTGGCCCACAATGCTATCTATCTGTAGTATAAATGGGTGGAGGATCACCACTGGCTTAACACTGCTACAGTGCAGCATGAGCTCATGTGGGAGTGCCCTTATGAACTCATAAGAAGAGCCCTACTAGATCAAATGAAGGGCCCATCTAGTCCAACTGTGGCCAGCCAGGGTAGACATGAAATCAACAGCATCCACCATTGTTGCCTCCCAGCAACTAATAATCAGAGGAACTCAACCTCTGTACTTGGAAGTTTCACTTAGCTATCATGATTAATATCCATTGCTAGACTTGTCCTCCATGAATTTGTAACATTCCATTGAGAAGCCATCCAAGTCCATGGCCAGCATCACATTCTGTGGCAGTAACTTCCATAATTTGCATTGCATGAAGAAATATTCTCTCCTTCCCCACCTGTTCTGAATAAAATACTTTCACTGGATAACTCAGAATTATTGTATAAAAGGAGAAAAAGTTGTCTGATTCTAGAATGCAAATATTATTAGAAACCCCAATCATATCCCCCAATCATCTTTTTCTCTAAGCTAAATAGCTTCAAACACTTTAACCCTTCGTCACAGCCAACCCCCCTGAATCAATTGCCCTGTGAATATGCACCTAGTCTTCTTGTTCAAGTCTTTTCACTGGTTTTTCTTTTCTTTTCCTAGTCACTGCTTGAAAGGAAGCTGGGAGCAAAGCCTTCACCCATCTCTAAATTTAAGGCACCTTTTGTCTTCAACACTTGTGGAGCTTTGCTAGTCAGATTAAGACTCCAGATTAACTTGATACTAAGGTACTCCTGAAAAGTCCCATTGCATTTATTTTGTTCTTTTTGACTAGTACTATTCAGTAAGTTAGTCTGGATGTCACCACTTTTAGCTTATTTATTTTTTATTACAATTTTAGATCAGATACAGACATCAAAATGTCAGCCACTCTCTCCCTTCCCTACCCCTTTCTGTGTGTCCAGACTAGTCATGTAATGGAGTCTGAGGCCGCCTTTGGACATAATGCAAAACCGGAGTAAATGTGGCAGAGCTTTGAGTTTGAAGTCATCCAAATGCGTGAAGCTGCAGTTTCATCATCCAACCATGGTTCCATTTTCACCTCCAAACCTGAAATTGAACCTTCAGATTGTAGTGAGCTTCCCCACCAAAACCTCAGGTTCCAGAGGGCCACTGTTTTGTCCGAATTCTGCCTCTGCCATAACCTGGGTTTTGTGCTCTAGTGACTTCCAAAACCATAGAGAGGGTGGCTCAGAGCAGAAATGGGTCAGCTCTGTGCCAGCTGCGTTTCTTGCTGGTTGCCTCTCAGAGCTGTTTCTCTGTCCTCCGCCAACTGCACTCCTCCTGCCAGTGCTTGGCAACAAAGATGCCGCTAGTGTTCATTCATTTAAATGGAAAGAACCACATTGGATAAAGCCTGCTTTCCCCTGCGTCTTATGGGCCTCCCCTTGTCCCTCTGCACAAAAAGGATGAGATGACAAGAGGGGGCACAAGAGGGGTCTCCAGCAATTTAGGAATGCAGAGATATGTGCACAGACACATGAAGCCCCAGGAACACCAAAAAATGAACAACTAGGTTGTTTCCCCACAAAGGGCACACATACCAGGCTATTGGGGGAGTGGTAGCATGGTGCTTAGCAGAAATACCAATGTGTTGTCCCTGTGCACAGTGGGGCTCCCATCAATGCTACATCTGCAATAAACGTGTGGAAGCCCTGGCTGTGGCAACTTCCCTGTGGTCCAGACATATAAAGAGACAACACGTAACCCCACAAATCTGGTGTCTGTCTCTGTCCATTGGATTGGATTTCTTCAGCAACCTGCAACACACACCTTGGTGCATTGGCTGGCATGCAGAACCTTTACTTACAATTACCATATAGAATGTTTTGGAAGGAGAAGGGGCACATGCACAAGAAACCCTTTAATTAATAAATAACACACCTGATCTAGCATGGCTGCTCAGCAAGGCATCCTTTCAAAGATGTTTAATGTGCTGTCCAGTTGGGCCATTGATTGCCCTGGATGCATGGAAAGTGTATCTATTTTTAAGGTTCCTGTGGACAGTACTGCTCCCTCCAACTGTATAGAGGGTTACCTTCAAACCCTGCCCCCCCCGTGTGTGTGTGTGTGTGTGTGTGTGTGTGTGTATACACACACACACACACGCACACACACACACACAGAGGGGGGCGGGGTTTGAAGGCTGTACAGATTCAGCTTTGGCCCCCCAGCTTGGAGATACCCCAGACTGGTGTGGTATCATATGTACCAGCAAAGGAAAATCTGCCATGAATGGGATAACCCTAAATTGGGGTTAAATAAAAGGCCCTAGTTTTTTCAGTGGCCCTGTTTGTTTGTTTGTTTTATTGTTAAATTTATATACCGCCTTTCACTATAAAATCCCAAGATGGTTTACAGACATTTACAACAATATAAGACTATGAGCCGGGTCTCATGATCCGTGAGACCTGGTTTTGTCAAAACTGCGGGGAGAGCGGGCTAAGCCCGCTCTCCCTGCAGACAAGCGCGCAGGGAGCCCTGGGTGGCCGAATCGGCCTCCCACATGATGGCCAGCTCCGAGACAGAGCCGGCGGGGGCTGGGGACCTCAGGGGCTGCGTGGCCCCCGCAAGCCCCAGTATGCCCTGCGTGAGCACGCAGGGCATACTAGGGAGACCCCCGAGCTGGGAGGCTGCTTTTAAGCCTCCCGGCCGGGGGTCTACTTGCGAGTAGCCATGGCGCAGAGCCACACCGCGTCTACTCACGAGCAGTTAGCCCGGGTTTGCGGAGCGATCGCTCCGCAAACCCGGGTTAAGAGGTGGGCTACAGGAGTGGGTTAGCTGCTCTGGAACCACCGGGCTCGGCTGTGAGCCCGGTGGTTCTAACGATCACAAAAATCGGGCTAGGATTTTCCTAGCCCGATTTTTGTGATCGTAAGAACAGCCCCTATAAATATTACACAAAAATATTAAAATGGAATATAAAAATAGAATTCAAATTAAAAGTTTTTTTAAAAAATAACACGCAATATAACAAACATTTCTGGTTTTTTTCTTACCAGTTTGTAGGAGAAGGGGGCCCCAGTCCTTTCCCCTGGGGTGCAAGCATTCAGTCATGAGTGGAACCATCTGATGGGACAAAGGGAATGAACTTGAGAGCCTGTGTGATGATAGAACATACAATAGATGCTTATTCCCTTCTCCCAAGGACCGCTCTCTCATGAGATTACCTGGCCATCATGGGAAGAATCACCACTGGCCAAAAGGGTTTTAAGAACCCAGGCTGCCAATGAAAAAAGGCCACTAAAGCCCACACAGGGGTGAAGCTCGGGCTCCAGAGAGCTCTGAGCAAGCTCTCCCCTGGTCATTTCTGTTTATTTTCCTTTCTCACCCTTGCTGGAGAGCTCGCTCGGGGCTCTCCGTAGCCTGAGCCATGCTTCCATGCGTGTGATGTCATGTGCACAGGGCGTCACTAGAGGGATCGCCTTTTGGCTGGCTCCACAACTGCTGGCCATGGAGACATACAAGCGGGCTGGGGGGCTGTTGATGCCCAACCCAGTTGCTAGTTCCATGCAAGCCCTGGTGAAAGATACCCCAGCAACACCTTTCCCATCCCGGCAACTGCCACTAACCACGGGTCCAAGTGTTCCCTCTGACAGTCTGGTTTCCCCACAACACATATCCAGGGGTGGGGTTTTTTGCCCCATGTAGCCAATTGGCTTACCAGGGATTGCTCTAATCTGCAGGCGCCCTGCTCCAGGTTGCCCCTGCAGTGTCCAATTTACATATGCTGCAATGCTGGTCCCAGCCCAGGCTGTTTGCTGTGGACTTGGTATCCATCCCCAGTCTTTCCCAATTCTGCCTACCCGAAACCACTTGGACACATGCAGCAGACTGGACTTCTTTGGAATCTGGAAGGGTTAATTGGAGAGAGGAAGGTACAGAGTATGAATCCTATTAACCAGAGATACTAGCAATAGCAATAGCAATAGCAATAGCAATAGCAATAGCAATAGCAATAGCACTTACATTTATATACCACTCTATAGCTGGAAACTCTCTAAGTAGTTTACAATGATTTAGCATATTGCCCCCCAACATTCTGGGTACTCATTTTACCAAGCTCGGAAGGATGGATGGCTGAGTCAACCTTGAGCCCCTGGTCAGGATCGAACTTGTAACCTTCTGGTTACAGGGCAGCAGTTTTACCACTGCGCCACCAGGGGCTCTTGGAACTGCACATCAGCTCCCATCACTCTATAGCAGGGCTGCTCAACTTCGGCCCTCCTGCAGATGTTGGCCTACAATTCCCATAATCCCTGGCTATTGGCCACTGTGGCTGGGGATTATGGGAGTTGTAGTCCAAAAACAGCTGGGGGGCCTAAGTTGAGCAGGCCTGCTCTACAGCCATCCTTCTATAGTTGGATGGCCTATCTCATGAGTTCAATGGAGAGCTGAAGCACATGGTGCCTCTATTTTTCTCCAGAGGACTGACCCTCTCATGAGAGGGCTAATCCCTGCCAACAAGTCAGCCTGGGGGCAACAGTGCGTTGGGGCTTCCTGGACTGCTTGGCTTGGGTCTGTGAGTGCAAGAGCATCCTTTGTCACAGAGGACCACAGGATAGTTTGTCTGCCCTCATATATATATTTCCTCCTAAGAAGTCATCACGATCTCTTTCCAGAGGAACAGAAAACTAGTGCCCCTTGCCACCCCCTGGTATGAATAATTCTGCTTATGTAAGAATGTATAGCTGCAGAGCTCTTGCCAGGGTAGTGGTGTAAGTTGTGTGAGGAAAGGGTTAAAATGTATTTTCCCTGCTGAGGGTGGGCGATTGATACCGAAAAGGCACAATTGCACTGGGCATGCCCCCTTGAAGATCATGGTCAATGGTTGCTGCTTTACTGATGTCCTGTCACCATGCCTACAGTCTGGTGATATGCATGATATGGAGCTTGCTGGGATGCAGCCTCAGCAGACTGGGAAGAGGGAGGGGTCCTCTCCCAGAAGCCAGGTATTGGGAAATCGCAGTTGAATGATTGTGTGCGGGATGATACCTGGTTTCATGGATTAACCACAGGTTTGTCTACCCGAGGTTTCACACTATGTCTGAATGGGCCCTTACTCTGGGCTTGCATATATTGGCACATGCGCATGACCAGCTCAACAAAGGCTGAAGCAGCTGGGGACCCATTGCCATGAGCCTTGGACCCTGGCATCAATTGCTGCTTGGTAGGATGCTGGAGGAAATGAGCAGCCCAACTATATACATATTTACTCAGGAGTTAGTAGCACTGTGCTCAATAGGGCTTGATCCCAAGTAAATGAGCATAGGAGTGCAGCTTTCATCTTCTGTTGAGGAATTCGTGGAAAATCATTGCCTGCACCTGCCCATTGGTCATTCAAACAAAGCAGAAATACAGCTTCAAAGTGCTCTTTCTGGGCACGAAGGCTTCACCATCACTTACTTGCTGATTAGACACAGCATTACACCATTTAAAATGTTCCAGGCCACCCTCCCCGCTCACTGTTCTTTCCCCCCTTATGCATGTGTTGTGTCCTGTTATTGGATACTAACGTCAGACCAAATAATTAGGTGGCAACAAAATTTACAGCCTGCAGCCCTATAAACTTTACTGAACACTCTTTCAGCCATCAGCTGGTACTTAATCAACACATCATAACTTTTATTAAGCCTAAATGAAATGCTTCTGGGACACTAAATTTAACTGTGCCTGGGAACAGGGGGTCATCTTTGTTTTGATTTACATATCACAGAGCATCACGCCAACTTGGGATATAATTGGGATTGCCAGATGTCCCTTATTTTAAAGGGGGCTTTCTATTTTGAAGAACACCAAAAGCCTCTGGAATGTAATAATAGATGCCTTTTTTGCCGGGACAATACAGCACCATGGATATCAATGGAATCTATGCTTAATCTCTGTAGTCCTTATTTTTGACATTTCCCCCCCCAACCTAGCAACACTAAATACCATAGCTTTTCATTTAGTACATTACAAAACCATGGGGTAGGGGATCATCCATCCATCCACCCACAGCTTTTCATTTAGCACATTAGGGAATTATTATTTTTCCTTGGAGGGATTATTATTATCTAATTGTTAACTTTATAAAATGGCCTGGGGTTTGCACAGTTGTTCAAAACTAGGTTTAATGTGGCATACTGATAGCCTGCATGTGTGAACCCATGCCAAGGTGCTGTATGGCCCAAGACTGATCTGAGATTCCCACCTTGGCATGGGTTTACAAATCACGCTAATGTTGGTAATCCACATCAAACCTAGATTTGAGAAATTGTGTGATCCAGGGCATTAAGATGTTAAAAACAATTTGTATCTTCCCTCTCATGTATCTAGGAAGGATATGCTTGATATGTAATTTATATCCCCTGCTGAGCAAAGATGGACCTTTTTAAAGTGGTGATTCTCTTTATTTATTTGTTTGTTGGTTGGTTGGTTGATTTGTTTGTTTATTTATTACATTTCTATACTGCCCAAAACATGCGTCTCTGGGTGGTTTACAATTAAAATAATTTAAAACATCAAATCACTTAACAATTTAAATCATTTAAACATTAAAAATTTTAGAACGTTTAAAACCCAGTATTTAATAATAATAATAATAATAAAATAAATAATCAGACATCACCAAGACCTGGGAATGGCTTAAGAATGGCAACTTGAAGAAAGAAACAGAGGGTCTAATACTGGCTGCACAAGAACAGGCACTAAGAACAAATGCAATAAGAGCAAAAGTCAAAAAATCCACAACAAACAGCAAGTGCCGCCTTTGTAAAGAAGCAGATGAAACAGTGGACCACCTAATCAGCTGTTGTAAAAAGATCACACAGACTGACTACAAACAAAGGCATGACAAGGTAGCAGGGATGGTACACTGGAACATCTGCAAAAAATACAAGCTACCTGTAGCCAAAAATTGGTGAGACCATAAAATTGAAAAAGTGGTAGAAAGTAAAGATGCAAAAATATTATGGGACTTCTGACTACAAAGAGACAAACATCTGCCACACAATACACCAGATATAACTGTAGTCGAGAAGAAAGAAAAACAAGTTAGAATAATCAACATAGCAATACCAGGGGATAGCAGAATAGAAGAAAAAGAAATGGGAAAAAAATCACAAAATACAAAGATCTACAAATTGAAATTGAAAGGCTGTGGCAGAAAAAGACCAAAGTAATCCTAGTGGTAATTGACACCCTAGGTGCAATTCCAAAACGAAGAGCACCTCAACACCACAGGGGCCACAGAAATCACCATCAGCCAATTACAAAAAGCAACTTTACTGGGAACAGCACAGCCTATATTCTGCGACGATATCTATAACAGCAACAACATTAACAATAAAATTCAGCCTTCCTAGGTCCCTGGGAAGGACTCGATGTCAATAACACCTGTCTGACTGTGTAAACAAGAAATAATAATAATATCTATCTATCTCCATAGATCTAAATAAAAACCAGGGTGAATAAATGCATCTTCAGTGCTTTTTTAAAAGTTGCCAGAGATGGGGAGGCTCTTATCTCAACAGGGAGCACATTCCAAAGTCCAGGTGCTGCAACAGAGAAGGTCTGTTCCTGAGTAGCCACCAGACGAGTTGGCAGTACCCGCAGACGAACCTCTCCAGATGATCTTAACAGGCAGTGGGGCTCATGGCGAAGATGTTCTCTTAAATACCCAGGGCCTAAGCTGTTTATGGCTTTATAGGTAATAATCAGCACCTTTTATTTTGCTCTTGAATGTATCGGCAGCCAGTGTAGTTCTTTCAACACAGGAGCGATATGGTCTCTCCTAGATGACCCAGAGACCAACCTGGCTGCCTCATTCTGAACCAACTGCAGTTTACAGACTACATACAAAGGCAGCCCCACATAGAGTGCATTACAGTAGTCCAGCCTAGAGGTTACCAGCATATGTACTACTCAGGGGCGTAGCAAGGTTGGAGTGGGCCCAGAGACAAGATTTTAAAATGCCCCCCCCCAAAGTCCAGGGCCTCCGCACACCCCAGGCCCCCAAGGATTTAAGTCTGATATTCCAAAATAAGTATGCTGCCTGCAAATACATTTCACTGAATACACACACACACACACGTCACAATATATAGTGATATACATTGAGTACTATACATTTGTATTACTTTTAATGCCTAGAACACACTAGAAAGATGAATTATTAAAATGGGCCCCTCGCTGCAGATTAGCAAAGGAGACTTTCAACCATGCAGGGTGAACCTATGTTTGTTTTCTCAGAATTCTGAACAAATTCAGTCAAGTTTGATTGCAGGAGGTTTTTCACAGGAGGCTTTTAAAGCCCTTTAAGACACATCTCCTCTGGAATGGAGGTGCTGCATTCACATGTTGGCCAGATTTACCCTGAAGTCCCTGCAAGTTATTGGGGAGCAGTTCACACACAAGAAAAATAAAATAAAAGCACCACACATGCTTCACAGTTCTTACTCAGACCTTCTGGGTTGCAAAACAACTTGAACATAAGTGCATTTATAAATGAATGAATGAATAAATAAAATTAATAAAATACTGTTCCAGAAGTTTTTGCAATTTTCTGCCATGAAACAAGCCACTTATAGGACTTTTTAGACAGTTTTTTTTAAGCCAGCAAATTTTCCAAGCTGTTTCAAAATAAATATTCAGAGACTTCTCGGTCCCCCCCCCCCAATAGCCAAGCCCTATGGCAAGCAGATCCCTATATATGGGGGGGGGGGGAGGGCGGAAAGGTAACCACAAAAAGAAGTTCACACTCTACCTGGCAAATGCTGGTCTGGGTTAAGCAGGGCAGCAAGGGGTCTTCTGCTGCAGAGAACACTCTGGCTGCCTCCTCCTTCCTGGCTTGCTTGGGCCCTACTCGAGTTCAGGCTTCACTGCGGCCTACACGGAGGCCTCCGTGGAAGCCCCGCCCACCCGCCGATCAGCTGAGAGGCGGGAGAAAAGGAGCTCTTTGCAGCTTGCCTGCTGCTTCGATTGCGGGCCAGCAGAACAAGCAGGAGAGACGGCGAAGAGGGCAAGTGGCTGAGAGGCTATGGGGCTGGGCAGGGGGCAATGGGGAGTCACATGAGGTGCCTCTGGGGTGCCCCTCCAGGCAGTGGGGCCCCCAGACAACTGTCTCCCCTTGCCCTATCATTGTTACATGCCTGGTACTACTGTTCTCAGGTCATTCATCTCAAGAAACAGACGCAGCAGGCCTATCAGCCAAAGCTGATAAAAAGCACCTCTGGCCGGTGCCTCAACCTGGGACACCAGGGAGAGGTTCGGATCCAGAAGCATCCCCAGACTTTGTACCTGTTCCTTCTGGTGGAGCGTGAACCCATCTAGAACAGGCAGGTCAATATCGTTTCCCGAGTAACGACCCCGCACAACAAGTACTTCCGTCTTGTCTGGATTCAGTCTCAGTTTGTTATCCCTCATCCAGCCCATCACTGCCTCCAGGCAGGCATTTAGTGAGGTTATGCCTTCTCCCGATGATATTGACATGGAGAAATAGATTTCGGTGTCATCAGCATACTGATAACACCCCACACCAAATCTCCTGATGATCTCTCCCAGTGGTTTCATGTAGATGTTAAACAACATCAGAGACAATATGGAGCTCTGAGAGACACTATAGGAAAGTTTAGATTTTGAAGAGCAACAGTCTCCAAGAGACACCATCTGGAATCTGCCTGTGAGGTAGAAGCAGAACCACTGCAAAGCAGTGCCTCCTACCCCCAGTCCCCTCAGACGTTGCAGAAGGATACTATGGTCAATGGTATCAAAAGCCTCTGAGAGATCCAGATGGACCGACAGAATCATGCTCATTCTGTCAATTGCCAATTGTAGATCATCCATCAGGCCAACCAAGGCAGTCTCCACTCAATAGCCCACCAGAAAGTCAGTTTGAAATGGGTCAAGATGATCAGTTTCCTCCAAGCGGACACAATGTGGGAAGAAAAGAATCACTTCTTTGCCGCATGAATCACCTGAGCATAGACCTTCAAATGCTCTCTATGTAATAATCTGTTGGATTTGAGTCGAGTCTTCCTCCACTTGTGCTCTAGTTGTCTACCTTGCCGCTTCAGCCCCTGTAGTTCTTCCGTATACCAAGGGGCCAATTTCGAAGCGGGTTGGAGAGGACGCTTAGGAGCGATCGTATCCATTGCCCTGGTGAGTTGATTATTCCAATTCTCCACCAGAGGGCCGACAGGGTCACCAGCAGAGCCAACACTAAATCCTCCCAAAGCTTCCTGGAATCCTATGGGATCCAGTAACATTCTCGGACAGACCCTCATAATGGGCCCTCCACCCCTGCGGAAGTGGGACGTGGTCGTGAGTCCAACCTTAACCACATGGTGGTCCATCCATGACAATGGGGAAATCACCGGAGTCCCCACCCATGGAACACCACCCTGTTCAGAATGAATGACCAGATAAAGTGTGTGACCAGCAATATGAGTCAGTCCCGAGACCACTTGGGATAGGCCCATCATTGTCATGGCCGCTATGAACTCCTGAGCTGCCCCGGACAAATTGGTCCCAAAATGGACATTGAAGTCCCTGAGCACCACAAGCCTGGGAGACTCCAACGCCAAGCACAAGGCAACCCCGCACTGCCATCTTGTCTAAACTGTGGGAGTTCGCTGAAGCCAGAGAGAGCGTGGCTTCAGCACCCTCATACACTCACAGGCTAGCAGTGTGCCAAATCAGAGGAGGAGAAGGCGAGGCATTAGGAGAGCTCCAACCAATTCCCTGCAATGGAAGAGCTGCTTGGAAAATAGGAAAGGTCCCTTAAAGAGCCTGCTTCTCCTCCAATGAGGTTGCGGCGGGAGACTCTGACCAAACCTGAGTGACAGCTGGAGGCCGGGCAAAGAGGCTGGGTATGCCAGTGAGGTCAGGAGGGAGGTGGAGGTGAGGGGGTTAGGGCACAGAAAGTGGAAGAAGCAGCTGCTCAGCAAAAAGAAGAGCCATAGCAGGCTGCTTAGCTCTCCTGGCAGAAGCCCAGTGGTGGGCGCTGAGGAGTCGGGGTTGGGTGCTGGGGAGGGGTCATGTGACTTGCCTCTGGGGGACCTTTTGGGGTGGCAGGCTGGGAGACAACTGTCTCCTCTTGCCCAGTGATAGTTACACCCCTTTCCCTGCTCATGTCCCCTCCCCTGCTCCTAAACAGAGTACCCTGGAGGGAGAAGCTGGGACCAGACCAGGCCACCAGCCTCCCACAACCAAGTCTCTGTAATACATACCAGATCGGCCCCTTCATCCAGAATCAGATCATGGGTGATTTCAGGTTTATTCTGGGCCAACCTGCCATTACAAATGAGCAAGACAAGACTCTGTGGTTGGTTGGCATTGCTTTCCAAGGTCAAAGAGCTGGCAGGACAGCCAGAAGGGGAAACAGCAATTATGTTTCTGATCAACCTTCCCCTACAATGGCCTGCTGACCTGTCAAAGTTACTTCTTCAATTCCTCACCACCACTGGAATAGCTGCCCCATAGTCAGTGGATACATCCCCTGTCTCCACATCTCCAGATAGAGCCAGACACATTAAAACTCAACTTGCCCAGGACAGAAGCTGAATTAAAACACCCACCCACCTTCACACACCACAAGTGCTCCTGAGCCCAACAGCCTGGCCCTCTCCCTTGTTATCCCCCTGAAGTGGTTCCCCCAAAGGGACAAACCACTTTGGTGTTGATCCTTTGGTGGTGACCCAGCCGGTGGCAGCTCACTGCCACAGGCAGTGTTCCTATAAAGCCCAGAGCTAGGCATCTGACCCCAGGAACTGCGGAGTCACCCACCCCTGGCCCTAGTCCTGCACACACTCTCCAGATGTTACCCAGAGGCAGCAGGCTGCAGTTTCACAGGGGGAAGCGGAAGCAGGCAGGTGGTAGCAGAAGGAGCCAACAGCACACACTCGCTCTCTCACCCCAAGCAGCACTGAAGGGGAAGCAAATGATGATCTTCTCACTCTTCTGCTGGGCAGATGATGGTCTTCTCACTCTTCTGCTGGGCTTTATTTAGCAGGGGGAGAGCCACTGGCCCTTTCCATCTCAGCACAGCATCCCTCCAGTGGCTGTTGCTGGTGTCTATCATGTTTCCTTTTTAGATTGTGAATCCTTTGGGGACAGGGAGCCATTTTATTTATTGATTTATATCTCTGCAAAGTGCTTTGAGAACTTTTTTTGAAATGTGGTATATATATCTTATTTGTATTCTTGTCAGTGGCTCTGGGGTCTTTCTGCTCACCAGCACCATTGAAGTGTCTGGGTTGACCCGTATTAGCCTCAGAGTCTACTGGGGAGGCGGTTCAGTCACCCTGTTTCTCCTCCAGCCAGGTGTCCTCCACAGTTGAGCCTCTTGCCGGAGGAACTCAGCCTTCCCAGCTCTGGGGAGAAATGATCTCATCACAGGCCAGCCCTCCCCTAAACAGGCTCAAACAGGCCTGGCATGCTAGCCCCAACCAAGGAGAAGACCCAGGTGCCATGTCTTCCCTGGGGAGGGGTAAATTCCCCAGTTCTGGTGGGGCCCCGACATCTCGGTTCTGGTGGGGCCCCGACATCTCCTTTCTGGGCTGGATCATGATCATTTTTGCCCAACAGATCCGCTGTTCTTGAAAAATCATACAGATTTTCTTATATATCTTGTATCAAAAAATGACAACAACCTCCTAAGACTCTTGAAACATTTCCACACTTATTGAAGAGATCTACATAATAATAAGATTGGTTTATAGTAAATTTTTGTCTCATGAGGGCTGCAATCCTCTGCACACTGACCTGGAAGTAAGCCTGGTTGAAGTGGGGTTTTCTTCTAGAGATGCATGCATTTACATTGTTAGTTGTGGATTTCAGTAGCTGCTTTTTAAAAGCACTCAGTACCTTGCAGAGGGTATGGTATGAAATGTGTTCCATGCACACAATTTCTTTTGAAGTGAATTTATGCTCAAAAGCATGATGCCAATAGAAGGTTCTTGTCTAAATCAATGGAAAATGTCTCTCCTCTGTCAACACACACTGGACCGGGTCTCACGATCTGTGAGACCCGGTTTGGGGTGGTGTGAGCAGGAAGGGAGCCCTGGGTGGCCAGATTGGCCACCCACGCAATTGCTGGCTCCAAGACAGAGCCGGCTTGGGAGCTCGGGGGCCGCATGGCCTCCGGAAGCCCCAGTATGCCTTTCGCGAGCATGCAGGGCATACTGGGGAGACCCCCGGAGCTGGGAGGCGGCTTTTTGCCTCCCCTCCGGCGGTCTACTCATGAGTAGGCACAGCACGAAGGCGCGCTGCGGCTACTCATGATAATTAAAACCAGGTTTGCGGAGCACTCGCTCCGCAAACTTTGTTTTAAGGCAGGGGTTCTTGAGCGGGTTACCCGCTCTAGAACCACTGGGCTCGGCTGCGAGCCTGGTGGTTCTTATGATTGGCAAAAATTGGGCTAGGCTCTCCTAGTCCGATTTTTGCCGATCGGCTGAATAGTGCCATATACTCTTTTTGGAATGAAAACCATTCAAGCAGAGTCTCAAGCAAGAATAAACAGTGGAGGCCTATCAGGAAGACTCAGTACAGATCTCAGAATGGAAAACCATTCATTGCTGAGAGACTAATCTATGGACAAAATAATAGCTATCATGGAGCATGTAGCAAGGAAATACCCAACTGCTTCATGGAGGGGGTCAATGCACTTGGAAATCAGTAGACTGAATAGAGTTCAGTGTTTATATCCTTAACTCACATCAAACTTCGCCATCATGGATATGTTGTTTTGGATATAATATATATCCAACAGCTGTTGTATACACACGTCATGTTTTTAGGTGAATCAATACAATTGGAATGAATTATTCTGAATTCAGATTCTGCTCAATATCTCATAGGCAGGATTCAGACATAACACAAAACCAGAAATAATTCTAATCATAACTAAGAACCATGGTTTGAGCTTCCAAATATACAACAAGGAAACTCTGATGTAAAACTGCTTGTTTTTTCATTTGCTCAAGACTCAGTTTCAGAATTAATGGGGCAGAAACCTCTTGAGGCTGAGTCACAGCCCCAAATTGTGGTTTATCATTAGGCTGTGAATTCAGACATGACCTGAAACAAAAGTTAGTGATTTGCAAAGCAACTTCAAACCATGGTTTCAGATCCTGCAAACCACAATTTGCCTGCAAGTTTGGTTTCAGTCATAGCTACACAAATCATGGTTTTGCATTATGTCTGAAAGCAGCTACAAAACAGTTCTTGGATTTTCAAAAAGGATGTAGAACTTTACATCAGGTTCAGTACATTGGAACTTATAATAGAACTTACCTCAGATAATGTAGTACTTACCATAGAACTTTTCATAGAACTTACCTCAGAACTATAGAACATACCATAGAACTTACCATGGAATGTATCATAGAACTTACCTTGGAATTATTATAGAGCTTATAATAGAACTTACCTTGGAAATCATCATAAAATCTACCTCAGAACGTATTATATAACTTACCTCAGAACTCACCTCGGAACATATCATAGAACATACCTCAGAATTTACCATATAACTTATCTTGGAAATTATCATAGAACTTATAGAACTTCAGAACTTATCACAGAACTTACCTTGGAACTTATCATAGAACTTACCTCAGAACTTACCATAGAACATACCTTGGAAATTATCATAGAACTTACCTCAGAACTATAGAACTTATCATAGAATTTACCTCAAAGCATATCATAGCACTGACTATGGAACATATAGAACACCTCGGAACTTATCACACAACTTACCAACTTACCTTGGAACTTATCATTTCTCATACCTAGGAAGCTATAATAGAACTAACCATGCAACTTATCATAGAACTTACCTCAGAACTTATCATAGAACTTACCTTAGAATTTACCATAGAACCTACCATATAACTTATAATTTCCCATAAAGGAAGTTATCATAGAACTTACTTTGGATATTATCATAGAACTGATAATAGAACTCACCACAGAACTTATTATTGAATTTACCTTGGAACATATCATAGAATTTACCTTGGAACTTATCATTCCTTGTGCCTAGGAACTTATCATAGAATTTATCTTGGAACGTATCATAGAAATTATCATAGAGATTACCTCAGAACTCATAGAACGTATAATAGAACTTATCTTAGAACTTATCATAGAACCTCAAAATCACCTCAAAACTTACCATAGAGCTTACCTTAGCACTTATCATTCCTTGTACCTAGGAGCTTATCATAGAACTTACCTTAGAACATATCATAGAACTTATCATAGAAATTAATTCAGAACTTATCACAGAACGTACCATAGAACCTATCACCTCAGAATTGACCTCAGAACTTATCATAGAACTTACTGTGAAACTTACCATTCCTTGTAAAGGTAAAGTGTGCTATTGAGTCGGTATCAACTCCTGGCAACCACAGAGCCCTGTGGTTGTCTTTGGTAGAATACAGGAGGGGTTTACCATTGCCATCTCCCACGCAGTATGAGATGATGCCTTTCAGCAACTTACTATATCGCTGCTGCCCGATATAGGTGTTTCCCATAGTCTGGGGAACATACCAGCAACGATTAGAACTGACAACCTCTGGCTTGCTAGTCAAGTCATTTCCCCGCTGCGCCATTAGGTGGCTGCACTGCAGTGTATTCCTTTTACCTAGGAACTTATCATAGAGCTTATCTTGGAATGTATTGTAGAACTTATCATAGAATGTACCTTGGAACTTATCATAAAACTTACCTCAGAACTTATCATTCCTCATGCCAAGGAACTTATCATAGAATTTACCTCAGAACTTACCTCGGAACTTATCATAGAACATATATTGGAACATATTATATAACTTACTATAGAACTTACCTCAGAAGCTATCATAGAGCTTACCTCAGAGCTTACCATACAACTTATCATATAACCTGCCTTGGAACTTCCCTTGGAACTTATAATAGAATTTATCATAGAACTTATCTTGGAACATATTGTTCCTTATACCTAGAAACTTATCATAGAACTTATCTTGGAATTTATCATAGAAGATACCTTGAAATATATAAAAATTATCTTAGCACTAACTGTACAACTTATAGAACTTACCTTAGAACTTATCATAGAACTTACCTTGGAACTTATCATTCCTCATACCTAGGAACTTATCATAGAATTTACCTTGTAACATATTATTGAACTTATAGAAATCAACTTAGAACTCAGCATAGAAATTACCTTTGAATGTATCAACCAATTTATCATAGAACTAACCTCAGAACTTATCATTCCTTAATACCTAGGAACTTATTATGTAACTTACAGTACCTCAGAATGTATCATAGAACTTACCATGGAACTCGCCACAGAAATTACCTTCAAATGTATTGTACAACTTATCCCTCATACCTAGGGACGTATCATAGGACTGACCTCAGAACTTATCATTCCTCATATGTAGGGACCTATCATAGAACTTACCTTGGAACTTATCATAGAACTTACTTCAGGTGCAGATGTAGAAGATAGAGAAGTCATTATACAAGACTTAGAAGTCTGTGCCCCCATCACATTAACCATATTCTGGTCCAGAGTTCCCACTCCCTAAATGCTGAAAGCAAAACTAATAGGTTTCTCTTTCTAATTCATAACATCGGAAATTGTTTCACAACTTACACTCCCACAAGAAGACTCTTGATAAATGCTTCCATGTGAAGGTTGCTGAACATGAGTGCCATAACATTTGTAAGCTGAACCATATGAATGGGGGAATTACTTGGAGAGTCTCTATGCTGGTGCCAAAAACCAAAGGGAAAATGTTGCATTGACATGCTTCCCAGCCCTACCTGGAGACACCAGGAATAGAACCTTGGGGTCTTTTGCATGCACTGAACTACAGCCCAATCCCCTATGGGGAATATCTTAGAACATAAGAACATAAGGACAGCCCTGCTGGATCAGGCCCAAGGCCCATCTAGTCCAGCATCCTGTTTTGCACAGTGGCCCACCAGATGCCGCTGGAAACCTACAGGCAAGAGTTGAGGGCATGCCCTCTCTCCTGCTGTTACTCCCCTGCAACTGGTACTCAGAGGCATCCTGCCTTTGAGGCTGGAGGTGGCTGATAGCCCTCAGACTAATAGCTGATGATAGACCTCTCTTCCATGAAGTTATCCAAACCCCTCTTAAAGCCATCCAGGTTGTTGGCTGTCACCACATCTTGTGGCAGAGAATTCCACAAGTAGATTATGCATTGTATGAAAAAGTACCTCCGTTTGCTGGTCCTAAATTTCCTGGCAATCAATTTCATGGGATGACCCCTGGTTCTAGTGTTATGTGAGTGGGAGAAGAATTTCTCTTTCTCCACTTTCTCCACACTATGCATGATTTTATAGACCTCTATCATATCTCCCCGCAGTCATCTTTTTTCTAAACTAAATAGCCCCATGTGTTGTAGTCTTGCCTCATAAGGAAGGTGCTCTAGGCCCCTAATCATCTTGGTTGCCCTCTTCTGCACCTTTTCCAGTTCTACAATGTCCTTTTTTAGATGTGGTGACCAGAATTGTATGCAGTACTCCAGATGTGACCGCACCATAGTTTTGTATAAGGGCATTATAATATTAGCCGTTTTATTTTCAATCCCCTTCCTAATTATCCCTAGCATGGAACTGGCCTTTTTCACAGCTGCTGCACATTGAGTCAACACTTTCAATGAGCTGTCCACCATGACCCCAATATTCCTCGAAGGACTTTGCGCTGTCTCTTGTCTCAGTGACATAGGAGGACAGACTAGTGAGTCAGAGGGCTAGAGGGTCAAGACATTGGTCATCCCTTCTCTACTGCTCTGACACTATCCCTTTGGAATGTAGATTGCTAATCTTAGGGAGTTCCTTCCTTCCAGCCACTTCCTTCCTCTCTCCCTTGTCTTCCTCTTCCTTCCACCTTGCAACATGCAAGCTCCTTTCCCTGCACCATGTGTGCAGAGATGCAGAATCCATCTGCATCCAGCTAGTTAGCTAGATTAGAGATCCTAACTCCTCACTTTCCTATCTAGAATGGAGTTCTTTAATAAATGCCATATATATTGATTTGAAACTATGAACTGGCTCCAAGTTACTTTACTCTCAACATACACGCATGCCTAACCAAATTCCGCTGTGTTGTGGCTCTGTGCACTCTGCTATAATGAAAAAGGGATTCTCTTACCAGAGAGAATTCCCAACATCCTGGTCAGTCACTGACAGCTCAGATACCCTCTACGTATACTTGGTTGGGGTTTTTCATCCCAATGTGCATCACTTTACACTTGCCAACACTGAACCACATTTGCTATTTTGTTGCCCGCTCCCCCAGTTTGGAGAGATCCTTTTGGAGCTCCTCACAATCTGTTTTGGATTTCATTGCCTGAAAGAGTTTGGTATCATCAGCAAATTTGGCCACCTCACTGCTTACCCCTACTTCTAGATCATTTATGAATAAATTAAAGAGCATCAGTCCCAATACAGATCCCTGGGGGACCCCACTTCTTACTTTCCTCCATTGTAAAAACTCTCCATTTATACCTGTCCTCTGTTTCCTGTCCTTCAACCTGTTAGCAATCTACACATGTACTCATCCCCTTATCCCATGACTGCTAAGTTTCCTCAGGAGTCTTTGATGTGGAACTTTGTCAAAAGCTTTTTGGAAGTCCAGGTATACTATGTCAATTGGATCACCTTGATTCACACACTTATTTACACTCTCAAAGAATTCCAAAAGGTTTGTGAGGCATGATCTACCTTTGCGGAAGCCATGCTGGTTCACTCCCAGCAGGGCCTGTTCTTCTATCTATTTATCTATTTATCTATTTATTTATTTAGATTTATATGTCGCCCTACACCCATAGGACTCAGGGCGGCTTACAAGCAATAACATACAAAAAAACACAGTTCTATAAAATACAATATACATAACATCATAACCACAACCCCATACAGTACTCATTACAAGACATAATAACTATGGATTACCAGCTATCTCAGCGACCAAACACCCGATGAAACATTTCCATATTGCATGCCTTATGGAAAGCCAAAAAATCATGGAGAGTTCCGATATTATCTGGGAGACCATTCCATAGAGCTAGGGCCACCACTGAGAAGGCCCTGGCTCTCGTTGATTGCAATTTAATATCCCTAGAGCCCGGGATCACCAAGGTATTACTTGTGGCCGATCTCAGGACCCGGCGAGGGACATATCGAACAAGGCGGTCCTGGAGGTATGGAGGTCCCATATCGTGTAGGCCTTTAAATGTTAAAGTTAATATCTTAAACCTAACCTGGGACTCAACCGGCAACTAGTGCAGTTGAACAAGCAAAGGTGTCACGTGTGCTCGCCAAGGTGCTTTAGTAAGGACCTTGGCCGCTGCATTCTGCACCAGTTGCAATCTCTGAGTTAGGCACAATGGCAACCCCACATAAAGTGAGTTGCAATAATCTAACCTAGAAGTGACGGTCGCATGGAGCACAGTGGCCAAATCCGGAGGGGACAGATAAGGGGCTAGCCGCCATATTTGGCGTAACTGAAAAAAGGCCTTTCGAGCGACCTCCATGATCTGAGCCTCCATATTCAAAGAGGCATCAAGAATCACACCTAGACTCTTTACTGTAGGCTGAGGTATCATACAAGCACCATCAAGGGTCGGTAATTGGAAACTCCCCCCTATGTGTTTTACAATTTTATCCTTGAGGATGCTTTCCATCAATTTGCCTGGAACGGACGTTGAGCTAACCGGCCTGTAATTTCCCAGATCGCCCCTGGATCCCTTTTTGAAAATCGGTGTTACATTGGCTACTTTCCAGTCCTCCAGTACAGAGCCTGATTGCAGGGCATTAACCCTTTGCACACAGTCTGGTCATTCACCAGTTTGGGAAACTGGGCAAATATCCATCCCATGTGCAAAGGGTTAGAAGAAGCTGGGATGGGGCAAGAGGAGCAAGAAGGAGATTCACCTGAGAGACTCATTTACAGCCCTCCCCAATCCACCCATACTAACCACCACTGTACCCTGGAGAGCCATTGCCAATCAGTACACACAAAACTCAATTGGCTAGACCAATGGCCTGATTCGGTAAGAGTCATCTCCCCATGACTTGCTTCTGAGTACGCTTGCACTAGAACTGTCACCATTTGCCCTTGTTCTCCTTCATCCTTGATTTTATCTATTAGATTGTCAGGATCGTGTTTTACTGTTCATTATTGACTGCACAATGCCTAGTTTAATACAAATTGATACTATAATTCATGGCTACAGTTAGGTCCCTGTAGAATAAAGTATCCTGTTTTGCTATAGAAGGCAACCAGCAATCAAGCCATACACAGCACTCCCTTATAGACTGATGGAGACCTCCCTCATGCTATCCGTCTCCAATCTTTTACATTTAGTGTTCACAGGTGGAGTACATGAAGGGAGGGTTGTAACCCAAACACTTAATTATATCTAGCAAGAAATCAGCTTCTTCAGTTGCTGGTGTAATCATCACAGCAATAATAAGACCATCCTCCATATTGTAAAGCTAGGGCAACTTTTTAAGCAGCTGTGTTGATCTCTTTGAAGTTTACAGAAATGCTGTTAAAGCAGTGGCGATGTAGAGCTGTCAACATTGATGCCATCCTTGAGCTGTTTACACAGTAATTTGTTCAACCTCAATTATCTGTAGTTGGGGGTTTTCTGATGTTTGTCTAGCGAAGGTTGAAAGAAACTTGACTGGGATTTGTAAAGAAAGTTGAGTTTTAAACACACACACATACACACACACACACACACAGAGACATACATTTTAGAATGCATTTAGTTTAAAAGATATTTTCATTATACTGAAAGGCTTCAAATAAATGGGAGTAAAATATATGTGCTTACCATATGGCTCACACCAAACATGGAGTGGAGAACTGATCTTGCAGTCGTGAGTATGAATTGTCCCCTTTGCTAAGCAGAGTTTGCCTTGGTTTGCATTTGAAAGGGTGACTTCATGTGAGCACTGTCTTCTGTAAGAACCAACAAGAGAGAAGGTGAACTTGGACTTAATCCTGAGTAGCACCCAGGACCTGGTGTGTGATGTCAGTGTCATCAACCCTTTACGGAACAGTGACCATAGTGTGACCAATTTCAGCCTGAATAAGGCTTCTCCTGCATTAGAAATTGTTTGATAAGCTTAAAGATGTCTTTCATCTTAAAATCTTTGTAACTCTTTACTTTGGGAGCAGAAACAATGCATCCTGGTTTCCTATTTGGTACTGATTTTTAACTTGTGTCTGATGAGTTTGATCCATGTTTGGTTTGATCAAACTGGTATACAACACCAGTTTGATGTTTGGATCAGATTGGTACACAATACTAATCTTCACCAGGAAGCTCTCTATAATCCCAAGAAAGGAAGTATGGAGGAATAGAAGGAATAAGAAATAAGATGTTCTCAGACCCTCAGGTGCAAGCCAGTTGCCATGTGGCAGAAGCAGGTATTTCACACAAGTAGTGTTTCTACTTGTGCTCCATGTAACATTATAAACACTGAGGTGTTGCTCCTGATGAGAGGCGATCAGTTCATAGAGAAGTCAGTTCCTCCATCCATTGATATGTTGAAGGTGTATGTGCATTGGACATGTGTGAATAACTATACATGTGTACACCATACACAGATTGTACCACATTGGACATAATGTGTGAATAGGGGTTACATGGGGTGAGAATGTGGCAGTGCTTACATTCCAAAAGAAAATTTCAGGAGCTCAAGCAAACCCAGAATGCATCTGTGAGGCTTGGTTGTAGGTGGTCTGCACATGCTCAGACACACTCCTGTCTTACTGTGAGGCTGTAAATTATGTAAAGACATCAGTTAATTCATTAATCAGTTAAATTTAATTGGCATTTATATTATAAAACCTCAGTTAAGGTGCTTTGCAGAGGATCCTGGGAAAAAAGGGCAGTTTTTGTTAAGAGTAATAAATATTATCATATAGTAAGCAGAATATATCACTCATTGCTAAAAGACAAGACCACTTCCAGAACTGTCGTTTTCATTAACTTTGGAAATCTGAAAGATCCCCTATAACAAAAACACATTCAAATGGCTAAAAAAGAAACATGTTCAAGCACCTACAGTCTTGTGTGAAAGGTCTAGATATAAAAGATATATTGATATTGACAATTTTGCTTAGATCTGATCCTTGATGGAAAGATCCTCAATAGAATTTTTCCCCTGAAAGAAAAACTTTGCACAATTGTTACTAGTATTGTTCAGAATATTTACCGTTTTTCAACAGAAAAAGTTCTCAGGTGTTTTATGCAGCAAAATAAATGAAGAGATAGTTCTTTGTCCCAAAGGGACTCACAATCTTTTTTAAAAAAGTGTTGGGGGTGGGTGGCGGAGACACAAGGCAAACAGACACTGGAAGGGATGCTATGCTGGGATGCATAGGAACAGTTGCTATCCCCCCAACTAAATATAGGAGAACCACCATGTTGGTGGTTCATTGGTGCATCTTCGCCCAATTAATAGGAGCAACTAGCTTTGGTTACAGACAAAAAGGAAGGAAAAGCAATTCTTAACTTCCCTTTTTGTCAAATCCAGTGCACGAAGGATGACATCAGTTCAAAACTTGTTTTAAAGACAAATTATTTAAAAGCCCCAAGCCCAAATCATTGTCAGCTTTACTGATTAACTGGGGACCAAATTTTAATCTGTGACTAAAGATTTAATTAATAAACCAAATTAATTAATTAATGCTTGGAGCCCTAGTTTTTTCTATACATGTTTCATGAGTGAACTTTGGTACTGAAAGTAGGTCCTGGGTCTCAGCCGTGCTGAGGTCTCATACAAATCTAGCACAGAGGAGCATTTTGATGGTATGGGTGTGTCTTGGAAGTGGGGACTACAGTTGTGAATTGGGGTTGTGAATTAAGGCCAGCTGGAGAAGGAAGTTCGGGGGCCCATGTGCAGGACAGCAACCTGCATGCATGTTTTCTGTGTGTCTTGCTAAGAAATGTGAAACTATAGGCAACATTTAAACGAAGTAATCATAAAGGTAACGTGTGCCATTGAGTCGGTGTCGACTCTTGGAGACCACAGAGCCCTGTGGTTGTCTTAGCTAAGCACTATTGAGATCAATGGCTGACATGATGAGGAAAATTACTCAAGGGAGTCCCATTTAAATTAAAAGGACAAGTTGGGCAATGCCTAACTTGTCCTTTTAATTTCAATTGGGACTACTTTGAGTAATTTCCTTCATCACATCAGCTCATGAGATACGTTAGTCACACTGACTTAATTTCAATGGGTTGTAGTCATAACTCATGGTCTATATGTTTTCCCCTTAAGTTTTAGAAATAATAACATTTAATGTAACATGCAATGTAAATTTTAAGGGGGGATACATTTTGTTACACATTGTTGTTATTCAAACTGCCACTTGCCATTTCCTTAGTAATGGAATGGAGCCTTGCTAAACTAGAGTAATATACTTTCTCTCTTGTAGAATCCAAGGGAAGGAGTTGTGGTATGCAAGGACAAGGCACTGGAGTGGAATCAGGAACAGTAATAGTTTAATGGAATAGGTATTATGTTCAGAGAGGCAAGCGCAGACTGCTTTTTTGTGCACTGGCTGCTGGCTGGTTATTAGCCCCATCTCTACTTCAAGACTGGAATACAAGTAACTAAAGCCCTATTCAGAAGCTGGCCTGGATCAAGGAATAGATTAACCAAAAATGCCACATCTCCTACCCTCACTGCTCTACCCTAGCGCATCTTAAGATCCCCATGTCTTTATAATGCCTCTACACAGAACTTGCTATAACTTTCTATTTCCATGTGCTGCTTAGGGCTGTGCAAACAGGTTTGACGTCGAATGTGTTTGACATTGAACCAGTTCGGTTCGACTGTTTGGGGTCGAACTGAACCACCCTCTGTTCGGTCCAACCCTGGACCAAACACCGCCGACTGTTAAGGGGATTCATGATTTT